>NC_065521.1:23871748-23931958 GCF_006386435.1 Epinephelus moara
TGGTATCGTGATACTACTCAGAACCATGATATTTTCATTGGTATCGTACAGTGGGATCCAATTTTGGTACCGTGACAACACTAATCTGGAGGGGGTTCATCTGCAAATACTAATGAAAAACTAAACAACGATATTCGGTATTCGGTACTCGGTATTCGGTATTCGGCCAAGGGTTTAACATTATTCGGCTTTGGCCACAAATTTTCATTTCGGTGCATCCCTATGTTCCACTTAATCACAGAAAATAACACTTACCTGTATCCAGGGCTGTGGATCTCTTCAGCCGCCTGTTCCACCACACTGAAGTCTCCTCCGCCCTCGTAGGCTTCGATGGCAATCTGAGTGAGCTCTCCTGTTTCAGAGGTGGCTGCCTCGTAGGCCTCTTGTAGCACCGTCTCACCGTTCTCAGACACATGGAAAGTCACGACCTTTTGTGCCTGGCCTGGTGCTGTGGTCACCGTACTCCATGTGCCCTTTTCCAAAGCTTTGACATCTGACTTCAGCACCGCCACCTGAGGCGCACAATCAGTCAAATTCTACACTGTTTCACGCTCATTTCCAAATGCAAGAGTACTCTTTACATAAATGTTGCCTGCTTATGTAAAGTGAATTATTTTGATGAGCCATAGCACCAACCTGTAAGGCATTTCCAACCAATTCCCGGGCATTGCTCATATTCAGCAGCAGGTCAAGTGCATTCTGGGCGGACTGATCACTGGATTCAGCTGAGGAGCACACAGTAGAAAAAAGTCAACTTTTGTCCTTAAGGTGGCATTAATCGCCAGAAATACTAAAAATGTCTCTTGATGACAAGAGGACTGACCTTGTTCATAGATGATGGTGGTGTTTCCCAAGGCATCCTGGGACACGGAGGCATTTTCCATACCCTGCATGGCTTGTAGTGTCGCAGAATCCACTGCAACCTAATGCAGGGTGGTAAAAAACAGTTATCATCTCCCAGTGTCACAAAATTTAACACATGCTAAAATTAAATCCAAAACAGGCCTGAGTTAAACAACAAAAAACCTCTAACAGACTCACAATTGTGTTCTGCAAATCCTGTGTCTCGTCATGTTGTTGTTTGAGCTCCTCTATCTGCTGCAGGGTGAAGAAGGGTCTGCGTCTCCTCCTGACTGGCTCCTCAGGGTGGGCCACAGACCACTCTTCAAACGTCTCAGGGTGGCGACATTGCACATGTAGACGCAAGTTCTTCCTATGCTTGGTCGTGAAGTGACACATATCACAGGAGAAAGGCTTTTCCCCTGTAGAGGACACAGCGTGAATTGTAAAGGTGTTGTAGAGTATTACCTTCATCTGGTGAACAAAAAAATCATGCTTAGTTTAAATAAACTTAATGAAGCCTTTCTGCCACACTGACCTGTGTGCTTGATGGCCAAATGGGAGACCAGGAACTCCTCTTTAGAAGTGGAGTACTTGCAGTAGTCACACTTGAAGGGCCGGTCGTTGGTGTGGGACAGCTGATGGTTGAGCAGCAGTTTCTTGTTGTCACAAGTGTAATCACAGAATTCACACTTGAACCTGGCACAGACACATCCAAGAGTTACTCACTGTGATGACGATCTCATCATTACTAACATCAAACAACAAATGACTAATGTTGATTCATTAAGGCATATTCTACTCCAAAGTGCTGATCAGACAATTCTGTTACACGCATGTTTTTGAAATACAGACTGACGCATGACAATATTAAGAGGTGGAATAAAAGTTTCCAGTACTGACTTGCTGTCTCCAAGACTCTGGATGTGAGTCAGCAGGTGCATTTTGAATGTGTACCGTTTCTTGAAGGATTTGCCACACTGCAAAGACAGAGAGGCATCTTCAGCAAGAGTTCTGAGGAACTTCAGAGTAGGTACAAAAAAAGTCCATAAAAATTGTGTGCCTTCACTTTCCTATAAGGACACAGTTACATATATGTAAAGCATTGTTGCACAATAAAACTGTACTACTGGGTAAGTAAATCATGCATTCAAAGAAAGAAGGGTGATAAAACAAGCATCCTACATGAGTAACATTATCGCCCTAAACTCATTTTAACTATTGACCTTTTCAAGAATATCTTTATTAGAAATCCTCAGTGGGTTACCGATGTCCAAATATTAATTAATTGATATCTGACCTTATCACACATGTGTGGTTTCTCTGAACTGTGGGTTTTCATGTGCTGAGTCAGTCTCTTCTGCATGGGGTAAACTCTGTGACAAACAGGGCAGAGGAACTCTGAGACCTTTGGTACCTGCAAGAATGAGCACAAAAAACACAGTTTAAAAGTTAAGTGACACAAACGCCTTCTACAACCACACATAAAAAGAAACAGGCTGCAGCAATTCTGCTAAAACATTAAGAATGCGTAATATCTGAAATGTCTTACCAACTCTGTCTTTCTTTTCCTGCAGGAGGGGAAAAAAAATTAAAATCAGTAACAATATTCACAAACCTGTATCCTGTATGTGTCATGTATCGGGAATCATGTATTATGTATGATGTGCTTTATCTTGTCTGAGTTACTCACTTATCTTTGTTGTGGACTGCTGAGTGGCGGATGACATCTTTCCTGTACACACTTGTGTAATCACACTCCTCACACTTGAAAGGCTTAGTACCCTCATGATTAAACATGTGTTCCTGAAAAACAGCCCACAAGACTTTTAGGAAACTGTGCATGTAACCTGAATGTTGTGACCTGTTTTACTGCAACCGACCTTGAGTGAGGACCAGCGCTTGCAGCGATAGTTGCACTGGAGGCACTTGAAGAGCTCTGGATCATTGCCTTCATGAGAGTCCACGTGGAAGCGCAAATCTTCTTGAGTGAGGAAGCGTGAGCCACAGATCCAGCAGTTGTGAGGTCTCAAGAGCGGTTTGAGGGATTTATAGTACCGACTGAAAGATAAGGAAGCGAAATAAGTGATTTGCTTGTTGTAATAATATATGATACTATTTGTAACACAACTTTATTTAAAGGGGAACACAACCTAAATTAATAATTCCAATATGTTATTTCCATGGCCTACAAAAGTTAAAGAATATTTGTTAACATGAGTTTCTCTCTCTCAAAGCCAGAAACCAGAGAAGTAAGTCTCAAATGTGTCATGTCATAGGATTTAAGTTCTGGAGCTGCTCATGACAAATTTGGGCTGTCTTAGACCCCAGAAATAACATGTATGAATTTAGAAAATGAGCATAGTTACCCTTAAATAATTTGATACCTACTTTCTGTTTATATACTTCTTATACTTCTTGCGAAGGAAACGCTTCGAGGGTCGGCCACGTTTCCTCTGGAAGAACTCCTCCTCTGGCTGTGTGTTGGATGAAGGGTCCTTGTTCTCAGAGTCTGACTGGCTTATTGCAGCCTCGGCTGTGTCTCCATTGGTCACTACAGCAGGACCATTGTTTAGCCCAGAAGAGCTTGCCTCTTCAGGTGCACTGGCATCCACACTAACCCTGGGCTTCTTGGCAACACTCTCTGCTTCTATAACAAATCAATGAGAAAGGAGAATGAAAATAAAGCAACCTAAAGTTGTACAATTTATGGTGACTCTCTCCTCTCTGTGCAGCAATTGGCTGTTTTTGTTCTGTCAAAGCTGAAAACTGACCTTTACTGTTGTAGCCTTCTTCTATGAGGCTGTACTTCCTCGGACGGCCAACCTTACGACGAGGACGCCCGTGAGAGGAGGAGGATATAGGAGGAGTGGGCTTCTTCATAATGGCAGGTGGTCTACCTTTGCAGTCCTCCTCTGCAGGGTTGTAGTCACTATCCTCTGAGAATAAAGAAAGGAGCATAGGGAGGGGTATTTGACTGTAATTCTTATTCTCTGAATGACTCACTAATTGAGAAAAGTATGAATGTTAATCTGCTTGAGGGCTAAATAAAAATCTTCCTAACTGACCTCCAGGGTCATCAATAGCACCAGCATCCACAATATCATCCTCCTCTTCTTCTGCTTGTCGGGCAGTTTGAGCAGCCTTCGCCTTTGCTGCCTTCCTCTCTTCAGCTTCCTCCCTCTCTGCCTGGCGACGGGCAAATGTTTCACTTTTAGGAGGCCGACCACGTTTACGCTTCTTTGACATCTCCCCTAAAAACCAGACGTCACACCACAAAAAAATTATTTAAAATTTTTTAAGAATCTAAGAACAAAAAAGCTCAGTGACCTATAATCACGCCGCCTTACCTGCAGGTTTGAAGTGTTTGTCTCTCATGTGGTTAATAAGTGTGTCTTTGGAGGCACTTTTGTATGGACACATCTTACACTTGAACTGCTGTACAATCACCACTTCCATCATCTCCTCCAACTCAGCCAGGTTTGGTGGTCTGTCTCCAGAGCCTTCTGCCACCGTCGATGTCTCCATCTCCCTGACCAGCCCAGCTTCATCCTGTGGCCCCTGGGAGCCTTGAGGCTCCTCCTGGCTGGGTGAGCACTGTTGAGCCAGCTCAGGCTCTGGATTGGAAGTGTATGTCCCACTGCTGCTGATGTAGGGCCCAGGCTGGCTCTCGCTGCACTCCAATGCCTCAGGAAGCCCACCTGAACCTGCAGTGTCAGCCAGAGGGTGGTCTGATGAGGAGCTGTCATCGGCATACAGAGAGGCCTCTGGGCCATTGCTGCTTTCCATGTAACAGGAGTGCTGGGGCTGCTGTTGGGAGTGCTGCGGCTGGTCTGGATCCTGGTTCTGCTCATCATCGTCATCATCGTCCCTCACTTGATACCGAGAACAACCTGGTTGCTCAGAGTCTGCAGCTGCAACACACTCCCCTCCATACGCTGGCCCATACTGACGACTTGTCTGTGTCCTGTGGTCTGCACTACTGTCAATGTAACTCCGTGAATGATGTGGTTGCTCTCCATCATCCACCGCACACTCCAGGTATCCGGCACTGCATTCTACCACATAGTGGCCTCGGCTGGTGGGGTTTGAGTCGGCCCCACTGCATTCCACATATCCAGGCAGGTCCTGGTCACTGTTATCCCCACTGTAGTCAGGGAACCCTGACTGGGAGCGTGTCTGGTCAGGTTCCTCGCCTGAACACTCTGCGTATGAAGATGAAGACTCCCCTGTCTGGTCTGGACCATCTGCACTGCAGTCCATGTACTGGGAGGGGTGGGAGTGCTGGGGCTGGTCAGGGTGACTGCTGCTGTCCTCTGGGTAACCCGAGTGACCTGGCTGATCATCGGGCTGGTCAGGTTCGAGGTTGCCCTGCAGGTCTCCCTGGTCCCGACAGGTGGATGTGGGGCCTTCAACAAGAGCTTCTATGGCTATACGATCAGAGAGGGCTGAAGATGACATGTGGGCTACCATAGGAGCTCCTACAGTGGACACATACATATAGATGGATCATGTATAATTTATTAAAAATGATTCCCATGTTATCAACTTCAGTGGATTTTAAATTACTTCAAAACTTGCTAGAAGGCTAAACTAAAGTTGTGTCATAACAAGTTGACATGGAAAGGTTTAATAATTTATCCACTCTATGAATCAATGCTCAATGAGTCACATCCCACCTACCAGAGCATATTGTTTTAATTATATATAAACATGGTCATGATTTTCTCATTAACTTTAAAAATGCACTTACCATCATCTGGTCCCTGTAATATCAAATATTGGGTGGTTTCTGCACCTCCATCTTCTGCACTGGTCACAGCTATGCAACCTAACGAAAGAACAGCACACAGGATCATAAAGCTGCTACTTTATGGTAAACTAATCAAAATGACACAACCTTATAGCTGCTCAGGCGATGATATGACGGAAAGTGAAGTGTCAGTAGAAATACCATTCATGATGTCAGGGCCAATGGTGGACTCTATGATCTTGTCAATGGCAGACCCGAGGTCTGACGAGGTAGAAGCAGTTGAGTCAGAAACCATCATGGCTCCTTCAGACGTAGCACTGGAGTGGACCAGCACTTGGGCTGACTCAGACACCAGCACTGACTGAGTCACCGTGGAGACACTGGACACACTGGTGGACTGGGCCACTGAGGAGGAGTCTGGGAGGTGGACTGACGAAACTCTGACGTCTGTACTGGAGCTGGTTTCTGGGATGAACACCTTGACAGGGAGGGGCCAGAACATGATGGTGATAAAGAAACTTTTATGACAAAAGCCAAACTTCTGAATCTGGTTTTGTTGCATTTAGTGTATGACTGTTTTCTCCAAAACACGCAAAAAAAAAATCTGATTTATTTTTCTATTCATAAAAAAAAAGCTTACCACAAGTCCCTCTGAGCTCTGTCCCACATGGCAGTCAGACTCTGGGGCCTGAGCATGAGAGGCAGCAGCATCACTGCTGTCTGCAGACATGGCCTCCGATGACTCCATACCCATGCCACTTTCAGACGGCTCCTCCATCCCGGAGGGCCCTGCATCACTGCTGCTCTCCACCTCATTCTCCTCCGAATCCATGGCTACCCACAAAAATGAAACAAACTTAATATCAGATTTGAAGTGCAGCAAGTTCATTGTGTTAAGATGCACACAACTCATGGCTAGTTCTTTAGTTCCTTGCCACAGGACAGCTCTGTTTGAGTGTTGGGAGTATTTGTACAGCTTAAAATATTTTGTAGTCTCAGCTACTTGTCACAAGATCAACAGCAAAGTGTGGAATGACTTTTAAACAATAGTATGGGCTTCGAGACCTGCAGACATCCTGGATAGGAAAGCAAAGAAAAGGAAGTTTGTCAAACTATCTGAACTGTGATGAAGTAAGGACGTATACTGTGGGAAAGGGTCAAGTGATCAATTTTCCAGAAAACATAATATTCTCTTTCTTAAGCTTATTGTATGTGTATACAGTTAAAATGTTTTGTGTGTCCCTATAAGGTTATATATGAAATGTGATACCAAAGATGGATTTGTCGGAATGTACCTAATTGAGCACACATGGAAACAAAGTTTAAAATAGCAAGCTGGGCAATATTTATACCCAGGGGTGGAAATAACAAAAGTACATTTACTGAGATGTACTCTGACACAGAGTTTTGATGTACTCAGACATGTTATTTTCTGAAACTTTATACTTCAACTTCACTACACTGATAATGGCTGAGTGGGAGTTTGGGATACAATGCAGAGTTTAGTAAAACAGTATATCTGTACTTCAGTGTTAGTGCTTCGCCCCTGAGCATATTATGTATGGTCTTTTTCCAACTTTAATTTCAGTGAGTGATGTTGAGTTCGTTATTTATTAACTCTTGATTGGAGATAAGTGTACTGAACACAGAACAGGTTCTCTCCGGCTGTTTCTCTGCACAAGTCATGTTAGCATTTGCCTACGTTAGCATCTGTCTGCATCAGTTAGCTGCATTAAGTGTTTTCACTTAAGGACGTAAATGTTTATGTGAATTAAAGATCTCTCTACTGGCGATGAGAAGTTCACATTGTGGCTGGTCAAGTGTGGCTGTACTTGTAAAATGACATCGGTAATGCAAAGCAGGAAAGTTATTTAAAAAACTTGATGCTACGGGAGCTGACGTTAGCTTACGGTGAGCCAGAGTAGCTACCGTTAGCTTTAAGCTAGCTCACGAGCATTATCGTCAGTTCCGTGTCTTCTGTAAAGCTGCAAAACAAATATAATTGTTCCTAATGACAGTTTGAGTGGTTGAGTGGGTAATGCGGTTGAATGAAGAACATGTCACCGATCTAACCATGACAACATATCGGGTGTAACAGCGTTCGACACAGCGCGTGTTAGCCGTTTTATACGGGCCCAGCTGCCCTTCATCCTGCCTGCTCCGCGTCGCCATTTTACACAGGGCAGCCCCGTTTTACACTCAGGCATTCTGAAAGCTCTACTGGGGACCTCGAGGGCCTGAGCTGCGGCAGACCGCCCAAATTCTCTCCCTGAAGAAAATGAAAATATTTTCCCTCTCCGGCATTAGAATCTCCACGCTTTTTTCTTACCGTGTATTTTCGAGTAGAGAGGTATCCTTTAGTGTAGATGCGCTAAATAGAACAGAAATTAGTAACCGATAATTGTTGCTCCATTCTAGTCGGGCGCCATGAGACTCTCCTTGCTTCCTGTCCGCGCAACCGGATCTTATTTATTATCGTTGTTGAAAACGCTTCGGTGTTCAACCAAACAGTGAAATGTTTGCCAATTTTACCAATTTGTGCCTACTGATCGATTGGTCGTTGTATGTTGTTTCAGATATACGGTATATGTGTTGTTTATAAACACTAAGTGGACTATTGTTTTGAGAGGAAGGCGTATTACGCAATTGGATGCGGAGTAATATGCATACGCTTTGGGCTGTTGTTTTAGGGAGAAGTTAATAATCGATATAGCAGGAATAATAAAAATTATATTATATAGCCAAAGGCATGGGTTAAACTTGTATATTTTTGCTGTTGCGTGGACGTGGATTAAAACTGTCGAATAATATTAATGTGTTGGCATGGCAGTGTTGTGCACGTCAGTTAATGTTAGTGGACTAATGAGACAGCAGACAGTGGTATGTATTTCTCACAGAATGTTTATTGCATTGAAAGTTAGAACTTTAATACAAAACATATCAGTCTCATAAATAATTTCAGTGAAGGAGACATGCATTGTCTTCCAGTGCAATAATTGGCTTTGAAGCCATTTTCAGAGATACACACATACAATTATACAAAACAAACAAGCTCTAGGACACAAAAATAATATTAGATAATGCTATAAATACCAAAATAATCTAATACTGTTAAGAGTCTGAACCTGTCAGACATAAAGAAATTATTTAGAAAATCCGGAATCCAGATACCTTTTTAAGAATATTTTAATTGTGGTTATGGGTGTCAAATTTTCGACCACCTTAACCAACCAGTTCACAGATGATCAGACTGAGGGCAGGGCAGCACCAGAGATAACAGTTGGTTTTGCTTTCCTTTGGACTTTTAAGTTATTTTCAGGCCATTACTGTATGCTATACAATTAGCCAACATCTATGGTGGCCAAATATTCACATCCCAGAAAGCACACACATCATATAACAGGCGCTATACACAAAAAATGCATCACATTTTCCCTGACACCTGCACAGGAGAGAGAAATAGGTGCTACCACATTACAGACGATTTCCAGCTCATCCCTTTGTGTTCACGTCCTCAATACTGAGTGGCTGAACCATCTGAGCATTTGAGGAGGTCATACTTCACATAGCCGACACGATCCACCTGCCTGCGGGAGTTCATACGCCAGTAGAAGCGGTCCCGGCAGAAGTAGATGTGACCTAAAGCAGAAATATTGACATTAATCACTAGAATACAACATGAGAATTCTCACATGCAACTGTTATATGTTGTTTATTTAGCTCAGTAGATAAATATTTGAAATTACCTTTGTACTGGAACACATCATGAGCATCATTGGGGACGCCGCCAAAGACAGCATCTGTGTATCTGGGGTAGCCTTTGTCGATTTTCTGGGCCTTCTCATCAAGCCTGTGTTAATTATAGTAGCAAGTGTCATTAAAAATGTCAAAAACCATCAGCTGTCTTAAACTGTAGACTTTGGTTATGTTGTAAAAAAGCTTTACAGTTGAATGGAAAACCACAGTGGAGGTGGGGTTTAACAGGCTGGCTCAAAGAGCAGACAGGGTTGAATTTGAGCTGAAAAGCTTCCAGCATCCCATCCTGATTTCAAGCATAAATTTAACTCACCTCCAGTAGTTCTCCCCACTGAAGAGCAGCACTTTGCCCTTCCCCCTCTGCAGTGCTCCCTCCACCTTCTGAACAGTGTTGGGGAGGCCGAGCTTCTCTATGCTGCGGGGACCCAGGACACTCTTTCCTGTGTACACCCAGAATCGGGTCCCTATAGAAGGAAAACAGTCATTAGAAAAAATGGTCTTGCACTTTTGGCTTAAGTGCCAATGGCCCTTTATGCACTGTAGGAAGCTTTATTACCTGAGAAGAAGTACAATTTCCTGGTCAGCATGTTCTCAAAGGCAGAGTCAATGACTGCTGGCAGAGCGGGCCACCTCTGAGAAATAGAAAATGGTCCCTTGAGCCCTCCATTGCTCCTGCTGGACATCTTCCAGTAATGTCTGTTGATCGAATCATGCAATTAACACACCAGCGCTGCTGCTTTATGTTTCTGTTTTTTTTTTTACAAAGAAGAGACTGATTTGCTTACCCGTCCTTGAAGAAATGTAGTTCTCCCTCAATCACAGTGATGGTGTCGAATTTGGTCACTTTGCAGGCATCTATGGACGGGTCCACAGGTCGAGTGGTGGTAGTGGTGGTGTCTGGCTCATCTGTGGGGTCAGTCTCATCAGGGTCTGGGTAGGGGGTAGTGGTGGTAAAGTCGGGCTGAGGGGGGGTGGGGTCAGGGCCTGTTTTGCGTCCTGAAAAAAAAAAAGATAGTGTCAGTTGAGAGAAAGTGTTGAGAAGTTGGAAATTTAAACATTCTGATGTGATCTTGCATGATGACACAGTTTGTCGTGACCTCACCATAGAGATACTGAATGCCTTCAATGTCGTCTTCATGCAGGGAGAAGTCTTCCACGTAGCTGTACATGGGATACATGAGAGCCTCTCTTATGTTGGAGTGGTCCAGGCCAAGGGCATGTCCAAACTCATGGGCTGCCACCAGGAACAGACTGTAACCTGGAACACATAGAGTAAGGAATATTGTTGAATGGCAAAGGTAAAGACATAAAGCATTTTGTCTACTCTGCTTCCTCCAGGTTATATTCATATAACTTACCCTGGTCAGGACAGAAACCCCATTTTTTGTCATCATCATAGTTGTCAGTGGTAGCGCACCACAATTTGCCATCCCCTCGTCCCTCGCTTGTGCATGAGTCATACTCTTTACCCAGGAACACAAAGGGGAAGTGGCACGGCGCTCCATCAGAATTTCCACCGATTGTAGTGGTGTCTGGCCAAACAAAGACATAAAAACAACAACAACAGTAAGAAAACAACCCATTGTGGTGGCGCTCTGCTGCATTTATGCATTGTGGTTCCTGTCACTCACCACGAGTGGGACAGAATCCATATTTCTTGTCGTTGTCAAAGTTGCTTGTGGTGGCACACCAGCGGTAGCCGTCACTGCGGCCTTCTGTGGTACAGCTGTCATATTCCTCCCCCAGAAAGACGAAGGGGAAGACACACTCTGCTCCGTCTGCGTTTCCTCCAAAGGTGAACAGAACTGTCAGGATGAGAAAAAAGGGGCAAGGATGAGCAGGTGAAGCGAATCAGCATACCGCTAAAGCAAACCTCATCTAGCCGACCTCTGGCCTGTGATTCCCC
The DNA here is from genome assembly GCF_006386435.1 of Epinephelus moara. Taxonomy (NCBI): domain Eukaryota; kingdom Metazoa; phylum Chordata; class Actinopteri; order Perciformes; family Serranidae; genus Epinephelus; species Epinephelus moara. The sequence continues at coordinate 23,883,004 of NC_065521.1, forward strand.
TTGCAGAATAAATTGTCAAGCTTACGTTCACTTGGGCAGAAGCCGAATTTCTTGTCTCGGCCGTAGTCAGCTGTGGTGGCGCACCATGGCAGGTTGTCTGAACGCCCATCAGTGGTACAGGTGGTGTAGGATTTGCCCTCGAAGGTGAAGGGGAAGTGGCACAGAGCACCCTCAGCATTCCCATAGCGAGTCTTCACAACTTGGATGACAGAAAAAAAAACACATTCAATGCAATGTATACAGTGAACACTTGGGGGAGACAGCCTCATATTAACAGTTGGTGGTTGAGTTTTTTGTTTTGGTATGTGTGATTACCTGCTCCTTTTCCCAGAGTCCAAAATTCATCATCATCAAAGTGGGCGTCACCCTGCATACCCTCACCAGGGGGATAAGCGTGGGCCAGAAGACCGTCCTTACCATCAAATGGGTATGGGTCTCCGTGGTCTGAATAGAAAATTAAAGTGCACATCAGTTTTTGATTTTAGACTTGTGTGTAATACAAAACTATAACTCAACAATGTGACAACAATATGAAGAAGACAGATGACCACTGCACAAACACATACCGGCTTTTCCAAATGAAATCATGATGTCAGCTGTTCCATCAAAAAGGCGGGTAAAAGTCAGAGGGGTCACATCACTCCACACCTTGAAGGCTCTGGCAAAGGCGTCATCAACCAGGGAGTCCTCTAGGTCTGGAGTGTAGTTAATGATCCTGTGGAGTAGAGCACAGTGACACTCTGCTATCAGTCTTGTAACTGACAATGTAAAGATACTTGGTGATATATCTGCATGTGAGATGCTCTCTGTATATGGTGCCTTGCATTGCAAAGCACAAGTGTTATAATGTCATCAAGTCTCTACTCACCTATAAGTGACATCGTTATGGTCCCATTTGAGGTCTCCAGCAAATGTTTGGTAGTTGGCCACATCAGGAACTCCACAGCGAGGCTGCTTCATTACTTCCAGGGTGGACTTATCCAGCTTTCCAGTCTCCTCCAGCCCCATCTGCCTCTGCATCCTCTTCAAAGCCTTTTCAGTGGACACCATAGACTGGAAGCCACTGCGGTGCAGCTTTTGCATGTAGCCGAACTTCGTGAGATAATTCTGGCAGGAGAACATGAGAAACCACATTAATGAGTCCAAGTGGATGATTGTATCATGTGATGAGCAGAGTAGAGTGGGTCCTTGTAAAAAAAATCTTAGTTTGAAAAACACATTAAATTCTATCCTCTCACTGTTAAACCCTCTTATAGCTTGTATTCAGAGAAAAATATTTTTCTTTTCATTAACATTATGATTGACATCTCTGTTCAGATAATTACTTCCCCGGACAGGCTGATTGCACACTGTTTTGGGAAATTCAATCTATCAGGACAAAATGAGCCATGTGCCACTCACCTCTGACAGTTCATTATCAGATATGTTTTTGAGGATGTCTCCTGGGAAGGTGACAAAGCGGGTCTTGAGAGGAATGCTCCATCCGTTCTGAACACTTATCCCAAAAATTAAACACACAGCTAACGCACAGCACCTCATGATGAGATCTGCTGTAGATTTCTGCAAAATGTAACAAAAATATAATTATAGACAATACGAGCCTCGCAGTGAATGAGTGCTCAGTGAGACAAAAAGGATTAAAAAGCTTCTCCGCTGACGATCAGCAGTGTTTCTCCTTCACTGCTGCTTCCTTCTTTGTTTTGACTGGTGGCTCTTGTTGTCTCTGCTGTGTGCCCTTGGTTGTGGACCTTGTTTTTATGCAATGTGATGTCTTAGTCACCTAACCTCGCCCCCGCCTACTACTAACCTCAACCCTCCCACTTACATCTTGACGGACTGCATTGAATGGGCAAGGGGAATTTCCAAAATATCCACATTTAGCTTTACCTAACAACTTGTGAGTGGTTAGCTAATTGCTCTTTTTTGGACATATGTTGAGTTGGAGGGGGTGAACAATGGCAGTGGTGGATAAGACCAATTATGGCAAATTATTATGGTTGCATTCATAATATGTTATAAAGTAAAGCATGCTGCCTGAAAACCCACACAAATGATCAACCAAGTAACCAATTATTTACTTTAAGTTGCTGTTACGTCTTTAAAAAAATGGTTACAAAAAAGCTTTAAGGAAATAACCTAAAGAGAGCATACACTCGGTGTTTAGATGCGCAGTGCACATTGTCATTATCTTCCTTTTAATTGATGCAAAAAGCTATTCTTGACATGTTAATGTATTTTTACCTGAATGCAACACACTAATCATGGGACCCAGCCAGACACTTCTGTTATTTAAAGGCTCAAAGTAATGATAAAAAAAAAGTTTGTTCCACTTTTTATTATAAATAGAGATTTATTTCCTCTTTATCTATAGTTGGGTGCTGAATAAATGTCAAACTAGGCCAAGCCTGAAGTAGATTCTTATGGAAAATTCCCACTTGTTATTCTTTTTCTGGGATTTAATTCAATTAAAAATTTCATGACAAATGACTGAGGTGATTAATAAATCCCTCTGTCATTGTGATGTGATTTGTTGTTGGCAAGATTCTGGGGAACTACTTGCTTCATCATCACTGTACGCTGTTGCTGATGCAACATCGTCATTGGCTTCATCTCGGAGATGACTCAATTTATTAGCAATGACTTTGATGTCTCATTTGGCAATGACTAGTTCCCCTCATGTTTCAACAAATTGGATCTGCTCTATTTCTCATGCACATCTCATTACATAACGTTACTTTTAACTTGGCTAATCTGCAATCTTGAGTATAGACCTACAGTGGTGTGCATATGCTGGTACATGTTGATTTTCTGGGGTATGCGAGTATCAAGGTGTTGTGGGCAACAATGTGTCTCAGCCAGCATATCATGACTCACTTGTGTTCCCACATGAATGGTCAAAGCTGCAGATGAAGGACTTTTTTTTTTTTCAGGGAGCACGCTGCTGACATCCTTTCTTTCTGTGCAAACATGTTTACTCAGTTGCTCAAAAACAAACAACTCTTCTGATGAGCCAAGTCAAAATACTTTTGGTCACCATCCAAGCCATGTTGAAAAAAGGTAGCTACAAAAGCTGCAACTAATTCAGACTTTATTAATTTGGATAGTTAGAAAGAATTAAAGGAATAGTTAACTCCCCAGATGACAATTTGTAAATCAGTTAGTTGCCACGTTTTACACTGCATTCATGAAGAAAACTGTTCTTACATCTCTGGTAAACGAAGAATCCAAAAATGGAGAAAATTCTTGATGAATTGAAGTCATAGGGGTCCGTGTTTAACAGCCAAACTATGTCAAAACATCAGTGAACAAACTTTTACCCAACTATAATCCAAGTTTATAATCCAGTTGTATGCTCAGCACTTCCCAAGCAGACAGCCCTTGTGATGGGGAATTGAACGGAAGTGAAACCTTTTGCTCTCTTCAAAGCCAGACTCCATTAACAAAAACAGCAATTTTACTTCGCAGAACACGGGAGCTGCTGGATTACCGTTTCCTTGATCAGTAAGTTTGTTTGTGTTATTGTGTGACTTTGGTGTTTTTAATGGATTGATTCAGATTCAGCAAAATCACACTTAAACACAAACAAAACTAAGTGATCAAAGCAGTGGTAGACCAGCGACAGATGTTCAGTGTGGTAAAATTACTGTTTTTGTCAATGGAATCTGGCTTTGATAAGAGCATAGATACGTTTCACTGGAAAGGGCTGGATAAACAAGACTATACTGCATGAGTTGTGTGGGAGTTTGTAAACTGATGTTTTGATGTAGTTTTGCTGTTGCTAAATGCAGCCCCCATGTCTTCAATTCATCAAGAATTTTCTCAGTTTTTGGATTCTTTGTTCAACGGAGGCATGCAAGAAAAATCTTTTCTTCACAAAATCAACATAACAGGGTGAGTAATTAGATTCTCTAATGACATGCCTGATATAGTCAATTTGTACCTATCGGTGTCCTCATGAAGAGGTGGTCTGAAGATTCAGACCTGTGGTTTGGTGAGGAAGGTGTCCTTCCTCAAATCTGAAGCAGTGGTTTCATAAAGGAGTTGGTACTTCACACATTTTGACACATACATCATCCATCCCACAATTTCTGACTTACTGTTGACGTATCCACAAGATGTTGTCATATCCTCTCCCCCTTAAGTACTTCCTCTTTGTTTCAATGTTGTGTCTACTGTTTATTTTCTCACGAACAGCAATACTTCTCTTTTGGATAGTTAAGTCAGAATGTCTAACTCCACTCTTGATAGTACAAACAACGCTCCAGATTTTTACAGTGATACTGATGGTTCAGCACACATTTGCTTAAAGAGGTATTCAAGAATGTCAGTTAACTTTATTATGCCTGCTGCCCTTTGCTGACTCTTATTTTATATCCACATTTTTAACATGATATTTATAACAAACCAAACACACTGTTCCTGGAAAACAGTAAATGTAAGTCTGCATGAACTGGAAAATGTCCTGGGTATTGACATTTATAACAGACATGTGTTACATAACTCACATTTATATTGTAGGGCTACATGAATATTTTGAGGACGTGGATTACATTTCATTCAGACTGAAGCAGCTCTATCCTGCTTCAAATGCACAGACCATCTTTCATTTGATGCAGTTTTTTACGGTCATTCAGACACAATCATAAGGTTATTTCTGTTTATATGTGGCTCCTCAGTGGATCCCCAGGCCTCCTTTGAAAACATCTGCCACTGATTTTACATGGCGTCAAAGGCTTAATGAAAACGGCTCCATGCATCTTAACAAATGCCACATTTCATTTGGTTTCACCACTTTGCTTCCAAAAAGACGTCTGGCACAGAACCTCGAAAAATACACATTTTTTTGTGTGGCATAATTCCCAAAATTGCCCTCAATCACAGCTCAGCCTGTTGGCACACACCACCACGACTGGATGAGTTGGCCAACTGCGTCATCAGAGAACTGGATAATATCATAGCAGAGCGGCAAAACCCTCACAGCTCACGTGGGCGGGATCTTTATGTTTAAGTTAACCACGCAATAACAGAGTCATGGAATATCAAAAAGTCATCATTTGTGACCTCTCTCTATTTTTTCTTGAGCTGCGAAAACACAAAGAGGCAGAGTACAACAAAATCCTTCCTACTGCATGTTGTAGACGTGGTGTAAATGTTGGCAAATTAAGGTCAGGAAGAACTCAAGGTGAAAACCAAAACTCATTATGTTTTATGTGCTGATTTTATTTAGCTGGTCTAGATTCTTCAGTGTTTACAGTTCAGCAGTGTATTGCAAGTTTTGCAACCCTGTCCTTAATTGTGACATGCCCTGTTTAGTTTCTACCCTGCCTTGTTAAAGCAAACTGTTTATGTCTTATGGTATGTTTCTAGCAGGCAGTTATAAACGCAAAAATCACTTCCTGTCTGCCACAGTTGATGTGGTTCTTTGGCCAGCTTCCTCGCTCAGCTGCGTTGTGTTTTATGACGACTGGTTTGTTGACTTTGTGGTGGGACACAGAGACTGTGCAACAGTGTGTTTGATGTGGAGGGAGCGTTACCCCATCACCATGTCCAGGTACTTTACCCAGCCCTGCTGAGTCTGCTGTGCCTTGCAGTTATTCTGGGAATAGTTTTGTTTTTATACCCCACTAAACTTTCAGTTTATTTTGGCTTTCCAAGAAGTTTGCCTCTGTGTTTCCTCTGTCATTCTGTGTTGCTCACTTCATTATTACATTAACAATGAAACTGAAACAGTAATGAACAGCTTGTCTAATGTATCGTCTCTGAATATATGTAACCCTTTTGTCAAGACACCATGCATGCTTGTGGGTGAAACTGGCAAACAAAGATCCTCAGAGCGCAACAAACAAAACTTATGACACAACAAAAACAAAACCTGATCAAAACAAGCAATTGCCCAGGGGCGGAAACCAAGTTGTGCCCTCTGAGCCCTCAAGTGTCACTTATATAACGTCTTGTCTGTAATGAGTCATAAGTCAGCGTGATAAGTTAGACAGAAATAATTCCATGAACAAACTTTAAACAGCTGCCATAAAATTGTGTACAGTCACAGGAGCGGGACCGTAGGAGCACAAAAGGCCACAGCTTTGACTCATGTCTCCCTGGAGCGTTACTTCTGCTTCACCAAACACTTTATCAAGATGGAGACTATTACTCACCTTTGGGAATATTACTGCTTAGTGTGCCAATACTTGTCCATACAATATTTCAGCGTAACAATCAAATAACAAGCTGACTGATGACATGGGAGATTGTGAAATAAAAACGATGTATTCCTATTCAGAGTTATACAAATAACATATATTTCAACATTTTAGATGCATTAAAGTACTTTCAGATGCTGAAATTAATACTGATAATAAAGATCCTCATAGTGATGCGTCATCCTTGGCACATGCAGCCCACGATGAACAATACAAAACACTGGGTTAGGTTAAAGTAGGTCACTCCAAGATGACTTGCCGATACTGTGACAAAAGCAAATAAACAAACAAAACTAAATATAGATAATAGTTGCGTTAATCTTATTCTCCTGAAACCTTGTATCAGTCTTTAGACTTCATCTGGCTGACATTAGCAGACAACAACTTTTCTCCATCTTGATATGGGGGAAATGAGGTTCCACCACGCTGCTAAGGATCAAAGCACACTGCCATGTCAAGCTGATCAAAGCTGTAAAAAACATGCATGTCATATAAACCATTTCTGCTTATCACTGTTTTCTTTCCCATTGCTCTGAAACCGAGTCTTTGGTGGCAACCGCAGACCAAAAATGCACATTTCCTCTGCTTCCACGCAGGTACTCTACAGGATTGGGACACTTTAGTAAAGCAATGTGTCAAACAGGATATGACAGAAAGTCCTGGAAGCATTTGTACTGACGTTTGGCAATGACTTTGTATGGATACATACAGTTATAACATTGTCTGTGCTTTGTTGAGTAACTTGTCGCCTTATGAGAACCAAACATGCAATCCTCTGTGTGCACATGGCAGAGGTGTAGTCACATAATGACTTTAGACTCCACTTGACAAAATAAAAAAGACTTGCAACTCAGTTTGGACTTTACCCCAGTGACTCCTGATTTCACTTGGACTTGAGCCTTTTGACTTGAGCTTGAGCCAGATCAATTCATTTCCCTTCATTTCTCGAATCAGCTTATGTTTACACTTTTCATTCCGTCAACAGTTAATTTTTCAGATCCACTTTGAACCAATCCGACAGCGTCCAGTCAAGTTGCAGGAGAGAAACATTAAGAACTAACTTCACATTACTGAGCTTCAGTTGGAAAAAAATATATTAAAGATGATTTCATTCGTGTACAAAAGTGGTGCTTAACAAAAAATGATTAGCAGTATGCAAAACATGTGGGGGGCAAAAGTAACAGCTGGAGACGCAACAACTTCCAACTTCGTTTGACATTTGAAGTTGTACAGAGAACAGCAAGTCAAGGCTAATGTTAACGTAGATAATGAGCTAATGCTTGGCTAACATTACACCCTTTATAAAAATGGCATTACATTTGGTGAAAAGCACATTATAACTTGTTTAGGAGTCGAAACTCAAATTCTAGGACTTGGGACTTGAGTGCAAAGACTTGAGACCTACTTCTGACTTGCAAAACAATGGCCTGGTCCCACCGGTGGTACGCGGCCCACCTGTGTGAGAAAGTATCATGATAGATGTTATTTAGGGATGTAAACACATACACAGATACATTTTACATTCTCTGCCTTCATCAGATAGTGACAGTAGATAGATGACAGGAAATGAGACGAGTGTGATATGGTGAATGTTATCCCACAGAGGTTCCCAGCCGGAAACAATCCAAGGACGTCGTGGTTCATGGTCGGCGCCGTAACCCCCTAAAGGCCACCAGGCCACCCCAGGGAGATATAATTTCAAGTGATAGTGTAGACAATTTGTAATTATATAATATCACAAAGAAGCAGCAGGCGGGTTTGGCCGAGGGCCATGCATGAGGGTAGACTGCGTATGCTGAGGCGTGGGCTGCCACTGCAGAGCAAGTCCAGGCAGGCGGAGTTGTGTTGACTTTATGGACAGCCATGTTTCACCACCACCGTTAAAAGCTAATTACTGCCAGTCATAAGCAGCTGCATTTATGGGCGTTCCATCCTCCGCCATCCACAGCACAGCCGCAGGGAGTGACAGCATGGGCCACGATGGGAGCTCTGATTGCACCAAATATTATTATTGCTTGTTTAACTGCGTATGGAGCAACGCCTCCATAACTTTTTTAAAGAGTTGTTTTCAAAATCTGCCACAACGAACCAACGGCCTGTAAACCAAAACAAAAAAAAAGTGCTTTGTTACAGTTAGGGATTTTGTGTTATGATAAGAAAGAGCCATGTACGGTGAAGTCCATTCAACATGTTTTTAAAACCACTGTTTCAGAAAATGGGAAAAGGGATGGGAATTTCCCCTTCCTGATAAAGTGCAAGCAGCTGATACCAGCCGGGAAGTGAGTCAGGCTCAGCACTTTAGCTGGCTCTGCACACTTTGGCTGAGACTTGTTGAGGCAGGCAGTTATCCCTCCTTTTGATGTGTGTTTGCTGGGGTTAGAGCTCTCTGTTACTGTATGCGGGGTTGCCAGAGTTTGAACTCGCGTGGCCCAAGATAAATGCAACATTTCCCTCCAGGACAAAAACCCAGATTGTTGTGCACATACTGTGTCATATTCCTGTAATGCAGCAAAACAACTTGAACCCTGACATTACTGTTGGTGGTTTTACATTTGCTGATGACTCTGCCTGTGTCACTTAAGTGGACAGATATAGATCTAGCATAAAATTATGTCGAGCACAGACTTTTTCCCTTAAAGGAATACTTCAACCACAAAATGATCACTTGTATATCAGTTACTCACCCCGTGTTACACTCACTTTATGAAGAAAACTGTTTTTCTTGCATGCATCCACAGTGAATGAAGAATCCAAAAAACGATAAAAATTCTTGATGCATTGCAGTAAATGGGTGTCACATTTCATCATAGCAAAACTATATCATAACATCCATTTACAAACGTTCACACAACTTGTGCTGTATAATATAAGTCTAATTTATCCAGTTGTATGCTCAGTACGTCCCAAACACTTGCATTTTAACTATACCTTACTATTTAAACACTTCCGGATACGAGTAGTATCCAGGCAATGCATGCGTTTGAACTCTGCTTGTGCATTATATAGAGTTTCCCAAATGGCTGTTCATTTGTGCGTGAGACTGTTGATGCAGAAAAGTTTTAAAATAGTAAGGGTTTTGCTAAAATGCATGTTTTAAATGTACTGAGCATACAACCACATAAATGGGATTTGGATTATACTGCATGAGTTATGTGAGTTTTTTAGTTTTGCTGTTGTTTAACGCAGACCCCCTTTTACTCCAGTTCATCAAGAATTTTCTCTGTTTAAGGATTTTTTTTGTTCACTGGAGGCATGCAAGAAAAAAAGTTCTCCTCACAAACTCAACATAACACAGGGTAAGTAAGTGATACACAAAAGATCATCAGGGGGTGAGATTCTTCTTTAACTGCACATCCACACATGTTCTCTAATGACTACCTTTTATGATCATTTTGTACCTATCAGTGTCTAATGAAGAGGTGGTGTGAAGTTTCAGACCTGTGGTTTGGTGAGGAAGGTGTCCTTCCTCATGGTGGCTTTGGTGCTCCACACATTTTGACATATACGTTATATTTCTAACTGTTGACGTGTCCACAAAGTGTTGTCATATCCTCTCCCCGTTACGTTTTCTTCACAAATTAGACATAACATGGGTTGAGTAATTCATATACAAATGATCATTTTGTGTGTAAAAGATTCCTTTAAGAAATCTGTTTAAATGCTTGAAGAATGGACAACTGAAAAATTGCATTCACAGTCTGTGTATCCTGGAAGTACAGCCAGAGCAGAGCATTATTTTGGCACAGTGACAGTATGTGGGTGATCTTATGTGGATGTGGGAACATTTTCTGGATCATACCTTTAGAATCTCTTTGAGATAACTGACAACTTCAAACAACAGTTTCATGTTCAGAAATCTAGAAATAAAAAGAAAAATGCTGCTTATGATAAAAATAGACGATAAGCTATCTTGGAAATTCAACTGTGCGTGTAAAGTTTTTACTTTACAGAGATGTATAAAACAGTTTAAGCCCAGTTTAATCAAGCACATTTTCCCTTAAAGGAACAGGTCACCCAAAAATCAAAAATGTTTTAGATATATGTCACATATTTTTCTCTTTTTACTATAATGCTATGTATCAGTTTAGATTGTTTTGGTGTGAGTTGCCGAATGTTGGAGGTATTGGCTGTAGAGATGTCCTTCTCTTGAATATAATGGAACTAGATGACACTCAAAGCGCCAAAACCCCCCAGCAATGTCTCTTTCCAGAAATCATGACACTGTTTGATAATCCACAGACTTTGCTGTGAGCAGTTTCATGTAGGAACTATTTTCTTTCTGCCAAACTACACCTGCCAACCGTATCACGAGAAAAGAAAGCATGCATCTACTGCTAGCTAACCTAGCATCACTGAGTTAGCTAACATTACAGCTCAGCCAAGGAGGACGCCATTAATGTTTACATCTCACACTGTCATGAGCACGAGCCTCTTGTCCATGAGTAGATGCAGTGCTACAGTTGTTGGGTGTAGTTTGATAGAAAGAAAATAGTTCCTACATGAAACTGCTCACAACAAGGTCTGTGGATTATCTTGAGTAACCAGGTCATTATTTCTGAAAGGAGGCATTGCCATTGACTTTTTCAACTGTATTTTTTTGCCACTTTAAGCACCACAAGCCGAGTGACATTTAGTTCCATTATATCAGAAAGAAGGGAGACATCTCTACAGCTGATATCTCCAACACTCTGCAACTCACACCAAAACAATCTAGACTGATAAATAGCACTACAGGTTAGAGGAAAAATGTGTATATTTGTTTTTTGGAGTGAACTGTCCCTTTAATTCCAAACAACAATGATTATAATGTGGTGCTTAAAACTGCATATATTTGATTTGGGGGAAAATAATTTCTGAACACCATGTGGCCAAACTGAATCCAATGTGCAAATGCAGGCAGTAGGGTTTTTGTTTTGGCTCCCTGAGCTAATTGTGGTGTCTTGAGGATATTAATCAGCCAAGTGGTCTTTAGAACTGCCATCAGAGGATTTTAAATAAAAGACTATGGATGCTGAAGGGGCTACCAGGACCTGTGGGAGAAACTTAATGAAGGAACCAGATGTGACCTTGGTACCCTCCACCACAGAGCCAGCTCAACAGTGAGCGCTCCTGCTGCTCAGTTTTAATCACACACACAACATATTCTCTACCAGCAGGTGGCAGTCCGTCACAAGGACAGTCAATGATGCCAAGAGAGTTAGAAATAGAGCTCTGGTACAGGGAATTAGTGTCAGGAAGAAAATGCTGCATCAAGCTTTACCAGCCAGTACTGTATGAGGGGAACCTCTCTTTACTAAGGGAAGTAAAGTATGCTACTAAGCAACGGATAAAAACATCTCTGCTCCATCTGCCCCTTGAAAACAAGGTGAAAACAAATTATTTTTCAAATGACGCACTCTGAACCATTTATTGCATCTTTGAGTTCACACAGGAGCCTTTCATGCTACAACCTTGCTTCAACAATGTTTTTCATAATACCTCCTGAGGCAGAGATTTGATAAAAAGGGAGATAAAATATTGATGTGGTTCTAATCCTGTAAGGCTGTTTGGTGAATAATTGATTATTAGAGGAGATTGTTGTATTTGCAGAACCCTAATGTTGTTTTATTGAAGTGTTCTCACACTTTCTGTGAGCCCTTATTGCTTTTTTCTCAGAGGTCTGGTGAGTGGGATGAAACCGTTTCTGAAGGAGTGTAAAACACAATCGATCACACTGTTTTCTGCGCTATAGCACCTTTAGGTAAAATTCACAGCTAAAGATGATCGCAGTATATCTGCTTGGTGTGAACACTTTGCTATATCACAACTGATTATCTAAAATAATGCATATCATTACATCTCGACAGGCCGTGTTCAGTTGCTGTTGCATGCAAATTATTCCATCTGCTGCAAATTTGCATCCACTCCTTTTTTTTTTGCATCCTCTCATTTTTATGCTCATCAGTGTGGATGCAGCCTCTCATTAGCTGCAACGCCAACTAGGAATTGATGTTCCCACACTTATGCACCATGACACAGATAAGTCTGACACAGATGCTCTTTCAGCAAAGGCAGAATTGTTGGCCTTGTTTTTATGACTCACTGCTTTCCTGTGAAATCACACGTGCAGAACAATGCCAACAATCAACTGTATGTGATGATGGATGTTGCTCTGACTTTTACTGTATAACACTATCACACTGTGCTTCTTTTATGCGCATGTTAACCTTCCTTCTTCCTTCAAAGGAAGCGTTAGACCTGTGTTACAGCTGTTCCCTAAGACAGATGTTGTGATGGTATTTAAAGTGTTCTGACAAGGAGCCTTGTTTCCTGTTGTGCAGCAGCTCCAGGGGCTCAACACACTTGCTTATTCATGACGCCTGATCAGAGCCCAGGTAGATCAAACCGCTCCTCCATTTTTAATGAAAAAAGCCCTTTACTGGGACATAAATATCATGCCATGCATTTCCCCCACAGCCTGCCCTGGTGGAAGCACAGGGAGTCTTCAGGGGATTGGAAGGTCAGTGTTAGATCTCCAGCTAATGCACGCAGCTCAATATTAACCTGAAACGTAGTTAAAAGAAACCATCCTGAATAAATATTGATTTAAAAAAGGTGCATTTTACCAGAGGGGACGAGGGCAGGTGCAGAGGTGTGGAGGTCACTTGCTCTCTTGTTAGAACAGTACTTTGATATTAGTTTGCATTTATTCCCAAACCTATCATCATTTCTTGATCATTTCCCTTGCAAATGTGCACCACGCCATGTGCTGAATCTAATGTAAATGTAATAGCAAATGTCTCACGTCAAACACAACTTTGCTACACCTTGAACCTGGTTTTACTGCTGAATGTGAACATGAAGTGGTGGAAGGAGAGGCCCCTCTCCTTTACTCAGTATCTGCGGTTAGTGCCCATTAGCCCCAAGGACAGTGGGTCGCTGCAGGGAAAGGTCACCTCTGCTGCACAAAGCTCCAGTATTTCCTTTCCTCTTATTTGTAGTTCTTATCTGAAGTCTCATTCCACTTGATATTCAATCCTTTCCTGAAACTCAGCATCTTTGCCCAGGAAACCAAGCCAACATGATAAGAATAGCTTCCAAGACTGAAGCGTTAGGCTCTATGTAAAACATTCCTGCTATTGAATCAGACTATCGATTTATATGTGCTTTCGGCGGAGCCCTATATCACATAAAAGTGTGCATGTCCAGTGTATTCTCTGCTGCATGGGCTCTGGACAAATCTGAAAGAGGAGACTGAAGTGAATCTGTTGGCAGCTTGAGAGATTGAGACCTCGCAGGCACAGCAAGAGTGAGCAGTCCTCACTAGGATTACGTGGTCTTTCAGGAACTTTACACGTCGCCAAATACCACAGGAACTCATACACTGAGAGGAGAAATGGGGTTGTCAGAGCTGTGACAACTCTCTACTGTTATCTAAGAGCCACTCGCTGCATTATTGCAGCAGTAATGAAAATTCTGACAGCGCTGCCAAGCAGAAGCAAGGTACCAATAGAAAGTTGAGATATTCAGGGCTTAAAGTGTTGATTGCTGGGGAATAATCACAACTGAGGAAGTGGTGACTCAACATGAGGACTGAATACACAAAAAAATAACATATATCATCATCTTTTTAAAAAGAAAATTCTGAATAGATGCACCGTGGGTGGCTGTACTTGAGTTTATCCTCAGTTCAATCAGACAAATCATGTTTTAAATGTTAATTTCACAGCAGAGCAGATGATGAGAGTTTGGTGTCTAGAGTGCGGCCTCATTGTTCCCTGCAGAAATATTTACGTGAGATATTGAGGAGTGATGATTAAATATTTCCCTCCCTTGGCCAGAGCCTGCAGGTGGGAGCTGGGTTGGAGGTGGGGCTGAAAGAGCCAGCAGCAGTACTGATGCAGGGCAGCAGCAGCATTGACAAGGCAAGGGGAGAGCTGGGAAGATTTTGCAGCTTAAATAGACCTCTAAATTGGGAGGGTGTGTTTTATAGATGACATATGGAGAGTGACATATGACGTGTGTTTGAATCAGTGCAGCTCGAGCTGACTGCCTGAACTACCTCACAGGCGTCGCTCTATTTAGCAAACAGGAAGTGTTGACTTTATGTGAGTAAAAATCAGATTGATAACGGCTGTTAGTGCCTGCATTAACTGATTTTTTTTCTTTCGGGGTCACTTCAGGGGAGTGGAATGAAGCTGTAAACACTGCACAAGTTAATATGGCAAAACTGTTAGCAAACAGCAGCTTATTTACACAACCAGCATACATAGCAACATTAGCATTCACTTGGAGTTTTGTTTATGTCCACCCGATAAGGTGTAAATCCAATATTCCCTCTTCTTTTAGCTTTGGTCTGGCTAACTCCTAAAAAGTATGGCTCATTTGCTACTAAATGCTTAAACTTTGTCTGAAATAGTGGCCTGCTTCTGCTGGAAACAAAGTTTAGAGAACTGCCACTGAAAAGCCCTGAAGTTGCAGGCTGGAACATCAAATCAAGGAGCTGAAAGACACCATTAATGTCCATAGAGCTGAGGGGAACTATAGATTCAGGTGGGTTTGTTACTTCTCACAACCCCTTTCACATACAAGTTGTCATGCGATTCATCGTTAGTTTAAAAGTGATGATTGTAGCCATTTTTAAATGACCGGATGAGTGCAGTACTGCTTTTTGCTCTTGACTTTGCAATCCTGTCTCCTAGAAATTACATCTATAGATCACTAAATTGGTTTCCCACTGAACTTGTTGTAACAAATGTATCACTACCTGGATTAAGTTTGGAGGCAACGACTTTTTGATTAAGTTTCTACATTTAACCACCGCACCAAAGTTGCAAGGATGTGTTTGGGGTGGATGGTGGGCAGAGGCAGATGTTGAGAGCACAGCCCAACCTATGTGGGGTCTGGGGACATGTTCCTCCAGGGATTTATTTTTCTATTTACCGCAGCTATATGCGCTATTTCTTAAGCCATTTGAAATTATATAATGCTTAAAAATCTGCACATGATTTTGGAAAAACATTAATGGATGTAGGGGAAAAAACATCCTGTAGAGCCTTCACCCTATTTTGTATTTACTGTAATTGTGTTCCAACTAACTGTCTTCATCATTGTGAAACTACAGCAAAGCACGCTGACAATGACTAATGCTCACTCAGGCCACCTAAAAAGAGCCCAGAGTTTTAAGTTACATAACATAGGTAGGGTAGGTAGGGCGACCAGATGAGAACAGGTGAAATTTGGGATGGGGGGTGGAGGGGTTTGATCACAGGGTGCATGAGCCGTTCTGCACAGTTGACGGCTAGTATGTCACGGTCATCTTTTCTTCCAGATATTTTTAGCACAAATTACAACTCTCTGCAATCTCTGACTCTGACATCTGGTTTAAAAGAGGTCAAATGACATCCACAATCCATTATTTATGACTGCCTAATCAGTGCAATACACAAGTGAAAGACGTCAATGAACGGGACATTTTTAAATAACTCAAAGCAAATTATAGCCTACATAAGTAATTTGATTACATTTTCACGGAAAAAACGGCTATCCACTAATTTATGTTCACTAATTGATAATTTAATGAAAGGGTTCTTTCTCTCTCTCTTCTTTATTCTGGTGACAGCAGCTTGTTGTGCGTATCTCTGTTATGTTATTAATTAATTCTGACAATTTGGCAGCGCTCAAAAATACACAATACGGTTCTTGCAGCATTTTTAAATATAACTGTGTCACTAAGTCAGGTCTCCTCAGGATCTGTGCCTTCAAGGCTCAAGTCAAATCGAGTCCCACAGCACACAGACGGCTCTTATTTTAGCTTGTTCAGATTATCTATTACTAATACAGTTAATTTTCACGACAAACAAGACAGGATTCGGGATTTGGGACAGCTGCACATAATTCAGGACTGTCCCAAATTTTTGTGGTACATTTGGTCACCCTAAGGGTAGAAATTTGGTGTAAACAACATTACTAATCTTGAAAGCTATTTTTGTCATACTATGCTTGAGTGGAGTTTACCGAATGACGGTTTATCTGATAAATCTGCTTCATTTGAATCCAAGCCAAGTAAATGTGGTCTCCAATACTCTGACTTGAATATTAGGCCAACAGAAGAACATTTACTCAATGACATTAGATTTTTTAGGTAGCAGCATAGATTCTAGCCTTTTAAAAAACATTCAGGGCTGGACCCCAGATGCCACCCCCCCCACATCTCCGCCTCTGGTGTTGGGCATATAAACCTAACAACTTTGACACCATAGTCTGGGGTTGTCATCCAGACTCCTGTCTGTGGTTTAGGCAAAAAAGGCACTTTGGTTAAAGTAAGAGGAAGACTGTGGTTTCAGTTAAATGCTGATAATCATTTGTGTCTGGTGCCTTAAATGACTGCTGGATTTTCCTGTATTAAACAAAGATTATGGTCTCTCCCTGACATTAACCAAAGAGTTGCCTAAACATTACCATAAAAACTTAAATAATGCAGCAGTCACAGATATTGCACTGCCACATTGGATATTTTTGCAGAAACAAGTGAAATATGTTGCCAGTGAACATTTTTCTGATATAAACATTTTTTGCAAATTTACATTTTCTCATTATGTTAATAGAAAAACATAATCCAGATGGCATTATGTCTCCTTCAAAATGTATTTACTGTTGCAAGCTGCAACATTTGCTCAGTGCTCAGTAGTCACATTTGCATCAGAGGTCATTCATCAAGCCATGAGATAACATAAAATAATAATATCACAAATATGTGTATTTCACTATTCTATTGGAATCATAACTGTAAACTTCGGTTGTAAATAGCATTACCTGTAAGACGAACATTATGTTATACATTTATTCATCTTTTTTTTCCTCAAGTGTGTGTTATGTACAGTCCACCTGGCCTATACACTTTGTAGACATATCAAGATACAGGTGCTGTGGATTGCATTAAGGTTTCTTTTGACACCGTCTTCACGGCCATCGAAGCATCATAATGTTCACTGCCTGCTTGTTCCCGAGACATGCTTGTCAAGACCGTGATAGAAAATGTCTTAAAGGTACAGTGTGTAGGATTTAGTGGCATCTAGTGGTGCGGATTGCAGATTGCAACCAGATGAAACTTCTCCCATGTGCCGAGCGTGAACTCCCAGTTAGGATTCCTTCAGTGTTCATTGTTCAAGAGGTTTTGAGCGGATGCTGAAATATCCACAGAGGTCTTTTCCACCAAAACAAATGGACCCAATGATTACAACTGGTAAAAGCACTAAATAAAGCAGCTTCATGTAAAAAAAAAAAAAAAAAAAAATCTGTGTTTTCTAGTGCTGTTCAGCTTGTTTTGGAGGGGCTGCTAACTACAGTGGTCGATGCAAAATCTGGAAAACAGGAGTGGCCCCATCTACAGCCAGTGTTTGGTTTGTCAGTTCTGGGCTACTGTAGGAACATGGCGGACCCACTCCCTGTGTTGATATAAACGGCTCGTTCTAAGGTAACAGACACACAATGATTCCTATTTTCAGGTGATTATAAGCTAAAGCCAATACACTATATTCCATTTCTGCCAATATATCCTTCTAAATCCTACACACTGGACCTTTAACCTTACATAAGAGATTGTCACCCACTTAGGAGAACATCAATGAGCTGTCTTGGCCGGAGTTCTGAGTCTTTACAAGAGACAAAACAGAATAACTTTACATTCTCATACAGTGTTTTTATGTCAGTGGCATTGAACATTTCTGAATTACTAGTCTACAGATGACCCAGTTTGGCATTATGCAAAATGTTGAGCTTACAGTGTATTAAGATACTCACAATCGTCAGGTTGTCTTTTCCAGTCCAGCCTGTACTAATTAAAATACTGAATAAGGCCATAAGCCACTGTTCCTAGTGGTAGGTTGTGAAACAGTTATCATCGCCCCTCATAGTGGGGGGAAAAAAAGGAAAACCCAGCTCCTACCACCAGCTGGCATGGAGGCTGGATAAGCATGAGCTTTAAGTGCATCTTGTCTCTCTCCCCCATGAGTAGCTGTCGTCCTGCAGCCGTGAGTCTCCTGCACGCAGCTTCTAAAAGGTTAAAACCTCCCATTCCCTCCAGCTGCTTGTTCCTTATCCCTGTCCATCTCCTCAGTAATGGAACAGGGCTGCTGGATCCGCTGAGGGACTCCAATGGAGAAGAGTTAAGGGATTACAAAACCCCTTCTATCAGCAGACACACACACACACACCTCCACGCTGCAAAAAATTCTCTCCCATAGTGCCACTTGCTCCACCACTGTTGTGCGATTAAGACCCTGAAGAAGAGATGAGCGTTCAAAGCTGTGTTGCTGTAGCCTCTTATTTACATTATTATTACATTCATGTTCTTTAGCCACTGTCAGTTTAATGATACACACAGTATTACAGTAGTTAGATGAACCTGCTCTTATGAATGTATAAACATTCATTGTATAGCAAGTTAAAACATAATCTGATACTGACCGACCACAATAATTTATATTGCACATGTTGTAATGTTCACACAGACTGTTTGACCATAATGACATAACAGTTAAAGCTTAATGTCTTCCATCTGTTACTAAGATAGACAGCCACTGTCAAAAAGATTTCAATTATTGCAAGTTTATAATACCCTTTTTGCCTTTTTTTTTTGCTTTGACCACACTATCAGTAATCCACTCCTCCTGAGTAAAGTTAAATGATCTTCCAGTGTTTTAGATTGTTGATCCAAGTCGCCTCAGCCACTACATCACCGTAGCACTTCATGCTCCTCATGAGACTACATTCAAATGAGGAGAGAACCAATGCTTGTGCACTGATCGCTACTTTCCCAGCCAACAAATAAGCTCCGTTTCTCAGCTTAGACTGCGTTCTGCTCCAGTAAGGGCGGATGTTCTTTAGGTTGTTGGGGTGGTTCGGTCCTCTGGTCCTGCTGCTGCTCAGGTGGTGGAGGCGGCTGCTCAGGTGGTGGATCAGAGTTTTGGATGTCCTTCTGATGAGGCTGTGGTGGTGTCGCCTGCTGTTGCTCTGGGTTGGGCATCTCTTTCCTGTCGCTGGGCTGTATCTCCAGAGCTGGTGTGTCCTTGCAGCAGAAGTATTGCTGCCAGATTTTCCTGAAGGCCGATCGGAACTTTTTAATACGGAAAGCGTAGACAATCGGGTTGACAGCGGAGTTACCATGGGTGAGCAGGATGGCGATGTAGAGGAGGACGATAGGCTTGTTGCACTCAGGGCAGAAGAGGGTGATGCAGTTAATGATGTGGAGGGGGAGCCAGCTGATGGCGAAGAGAAAAAGAACCAAAGCCAGCGATTTAGCAAGATTCAGCTCCTTGTCGTAGTACTTGTTGGGGTCTGCATGACTGGTGGTGAACTTCTTACTGCTAAGCTGCTTGTGGATCATGTAGAAGATCTCTGCATAAATGACCAACATGAGCAGCAGCGGTGGCAGCACCCAGCCGAAAAAGTTGAAATAGACCATGTAGTCCATGCTGATGACGTTCTCAAACTGGCAGGTGATGATGAGGTCAGAGCTGATGGAGCCGTTCTGCTGGAGGCGCTTCAGGTTGTTCCAGCCTAACATGGGGGTGAGCCCCACGATGAAGGCCACTGTCCAGCATATAACCACTGCCAGCCCCGCTCGCCGAGGGGTCACCACCCGCTTGTACCTGCAAACAACACAGCATTGTGTCAGCACTTTTTCTCACAGCATCAGGACCTGCAGGCTATCTTATTTACTTCATTTTTCATTTTGTCAGTGCCCTTGGACTGACAAAAGGTGCGATTCAAAAGAAAGAGTTACCATTCAAACCACAAGCCCCAGGACACGCAACACACATTTCTACACAGCACATATTTCCACATGAACAAGACCGTGTCTGTGAACCCTTATCAGTAAACCTTGCTCTTTGCAGCACTGCTGCTTTCCATGCCTCTTTTGTTTAGGGCAAAACTGAATTATGGTTCTTACAATTGGCTCAATATTATCTGCTAATTTATTTCAGCAGTGCAGTGGACACAAGCTGCAGGACTTGGCATGCTACAACAGGCTTTACAGGTCTGGCTTTTTCATTGTTTATAGTGTTTATGGATAAGCAGAAGATAGAGGAACATAAAAGGTGCAAAGACTGTAAAATCTTATCACTGCTGTCCTGTGATCGAGAAATGACAGAGAGAGACTCAGCCTGATACAAGCCTAGAGGCAGGGAATCAGTTATCTGATCCAGCTAAGCAACGATTTCTCCCTTTCTGATTAGTAATAGTTGACATTTACAATGTTGGTTGTAGTAATTGTAGGGGAAATATTAGCATTACAATAACATGACCTTTGCTTAAATGGAGCTTGAAGCAAAACCCTGCAATTTAGCCCACTGCCATGTTTCGGATTAGTATCGATCAGGGATGTATGTGTTAAGTTGAGTCTGCGTGTGAAGCACAGCATGCAGATCATTATTCACACACAGAGCCTGGAAGCCGGTCTGCTCAGAGGAGATCAGAGACTAATCTAACAGCAGGAAATGTGGGGGAAAAACAGAGAAGATTCTCCCTCTTGATAACAAATAGAAGTTGTGGGAGGGAGCAGCAGCAGCAACTCCCAAGTGAGAGAGTTTCTGAATTTAGGAAACACTGGCACTAGACATGTCCCACTTCCATATTTTCCCTCTTGATACTGATTCTAATGCCTGGACTTGTGAGTCAGCTGATACCAAGTACCAATCCCATACCACTGCATAAAAAAAATATAAATAACAGCTGTGAACCACTAATCTTGTATGGATGTGAAATGATTGTTATCATTGTTGTATGGAATGGCTCAGGTTAAACCCTTTATAAAACATGAACGAACACATACAGAGAATAAAAGCACAGAACTGTCTTTTAAACTCAGCTGTCAGTCATAGGAATAAATAACAATTCCTTAAAAAGAAGTGCAGCCAAAATTTAGTAGGAAGCAACCCTGGTGCCACTCCTCAAAACTAAAGCCTTGCATACTGTACTCATTGCCTTTTTACTGGTAGGACTTTCCATTGTAAAATATTGCCAAACTGCTGAAATTTTAAGCCATTAACTAGAAACCACTTCTTCTTTGCGGCTCTAAAACAGCAGTTGCCAGTGGCCTATACAGCACAACAGCTGTGTAGGCCACTGTTTCAGAGCCGCAATGATGAAGAACTGAAAACTGCGATTTTAAATTTAAATTTAAATTCAAATTGCATGGTATTGGATGGGTGCAAACACTCGCCGATACACAATCCAGCATTTTAGGCAGTATCAGAGGCTTTTCCAATACTGTTATCAGTGTTGGAACAGCTCTAATTGGGACAAGGACTCACTGATGTGACAGCTGTTGTGGCATTCACCATTAAGCTTGGTTTTACAAGAATAATTAGTCAAATCTAAATTTCCTGGAAAACTGCGATTGTAACCCTGGAAGCAACACTGAACATTAAACATGAAATCAGAGGAATCAAGGTCCCACCCAAAGGACATTGTGACTTGCACTCCGGGAATTGTTGTGCATTTATTATGGTGAAAATGTCTTAAAATTTCGTCCAAAATAAAAGTCCTCTGCTACTGTTATATTTTACTGGGGCGAATGCACATGTTGTAGATACTGAGGGGGGGCGTGTCCCCTGCATGTCCCCTGCAATCTACGCCTGTGCCTGGAAGACTTAGTGGAGTCTTAGACAGGAGATTAAAGTTCGAGGCTATCACAGACAATATTCTCAGACAATACATTCCCTTCTTTTACTAGGCTTATCTTTTCAGCCTTTCAGCACCATTGCTCAATCTTTTGTTCCAGCCTGGCATGATAAACCACTGGTGGTGTAAAATACAAAGAGGGAACATCTTCGACAGCAAACTTGACCTTTCTTGTGCCCTCCAGAAACATACAAAACACATGTCTCCTGTACACACCACCCCTAAATGTAATAATTCTGCCACTGTACTCTTCCACACATATAAGCATCTTGAGGACAGAGGGAGTAATTAAAGCTGTTGGCTGATCAGCCATGCCCTAGTTAGCTGTCATGTCAGTATACTGGTGAGTCAGATCTATATGCACATAAAGGGACTGGCAGAATGGAGCCATCCTGTGAAGTGAAACAAGACCCAATCAATGCCCAGGAGCACAGCACTGGAGCTGTATTGACTTCTGCCAAAACAATGCCATCACTATAAACCTCTCCATGTGGCACAGAATAATCTGCCCCTCTTCATTCTCATGTGTGGATTGTGAAAACCTCATTACCTGGTCGGGATCTTGACCCTGAGATAGCGGTCAATTGCAATAGCCAGCAGGGCCAGGATTGAACTTTGCGTCAGCACCAGCACCGTGCACGCCACGAGCAGGCAGCTGTAAAAGTGAGTTTGGAGTCCGATGCTTATAGTAATGGCAAGAGGGATGACGAGGGCTCCCACTGCAATATCCGCCAGAGCCAGGGAGACAATGAAACAAAACGTGGTATCTCGCAACGATTTATTAATTTTCACCGCCCAAACCACCATCACATTCCCGATCACAGACGCGACTGCAATCACCACCTCCATTCCTATGTAGAGCGACTGCGCTGATAAAAGTGCTCCGGGCATCCTTGCAGATGATTCCGTCCTTGATAAGAGCAAGATTGATTTCTATGAAGCAGTCTTATGAGAAGTCAACAGAGCAGTCCTTTTTTTTCCACTACAGTATTTTCCAAATGGGCTGTGCGTCCATCAGTGCCCTGCTGCCCACCTTTTCCTGGTTACCACACATAAGTTGCAAGCAAAAATCCAGTTATTTTGGAGAGGAGAAGCGCGTGAACCAGCAGCATATCTAAGCATGAAGGGTTTTCCTCCGGAGCAGGTGTTGTGGTCCGGTGCCCGTTGTGCGTCGCTCCTGCTCTGTGCCCTGCGCCTCCACTTGGCTGAATGCACCTGCTCCTGGTGAGAGCAGCATCCTTCACATGCGCTCCGGTTCATCCAAGACGGCGCCTCAGCTTCATCAGTGCACGTTTTAATTTTAAAAAAGCAGATTTTAACAAAGCAAGCAGCTATTTTTCTGGATGAATGCGCGCACAGTTGCAGCTCCTGCGCAGGCGGGTGCTCCCTCGTTCTCTCCCCTCACTGTGCTGTCAGTATTGAGCAACAATGCAGTTGCTGAATATAGCTGCGCGGTTTTCTCGCCTTTTTTTTTTTGTTCCCGTCAGATGTGTCGTTTTTGTTTCTGTGAAATACATGCTACATACTCAGTTCAATTCCTTTAGTGAGTGCAGCTGCTTCATTTTCCACGCAGTAATAAACAAACACTGCTGTAGCCTTCTGCGGGACCGTCCCAAGGAAGTCAGGTAGTGCAGAGGTGATGTGGACTCATTCTCATTTTCTATATTACGGCACACACGCCTTTCTTCCACGCCCTTTCAAATGCTAATGGACCTTGCTCGGTGGCCCATTGTTCTGATAAGAGGTGAGGCAGTGAACTGCCACAGCTGACAGAAAAAAAATAACACAGATAAAGCTATTGAGAGTGGCAAAGATCATACATACAATACCCTGAGTGAAAAGGGACGGAGTAAACAGTGGAGGCACACAGTATGAATCCCACTGTTTTCCTCATTTGCGCTTCATTTCATTCAAAACACCTAAGAGAAGCATAAATTTGAACTACAAATAGATATTCAGGTCATTCTAAATATATTCATGTGCCTCAGACTTCAAAGACCTCCACTCTGAGCCTGAGGCCAGCCCTATCCTCCAAACTAATGAGAAATCTATAACAACAACACTGGAAACCTTATGACTGGCTTAGATCTATTGATCAGCATTTCTCAGAAGAATATTTCCTGCTTCTGACTTTGATCATTCAGGGGCACGATCCCAGTGACACAATAATCCACCCTGTCGCTTTCTGAGAAAGACACAATGACACTCAAGCAGCCAAGCATTGCGAACATACAGTACAGCAGTGGCATCTTGTGCTCCCTCCCTGGGGTGTAAAGGTTAACAGCAGGCAGCTGCATGAGCTCTCTGACCTGGCAAGGTCTCTGTTTTCACATCCGTGCAGGAATGACTGTGGAGACTGGATGTGAAGGCGTCCCAGATGGTGTACTGTGCTCACTCACTGTAACTTATGTCAATGATTCCCAAACAGCGTACTTGTAGGGCTACCCTTGAGGACACTTCTCCAGTTACCAGGTGTAATGCTACATGGACATATCATGGTGTAGCTCCTGTAATTTGAAAATAAATGATAAAAATTTAAAGAAAAAGAAAAATAATTAAAGGTAGGCCTATACTATGCAAGATTTTTCTAAAAAACAACAACAATGTATTGACTAATGCATCAGTAAACCCTCTCAATAATCAATTTAATCCCGCTAGAGGTGAGTTGCAGTGTATTTATCTGCAGAGACTCTGCTCTTTGCTCTTTTTTTTTATCTCATTCGACTGTGTTCGGGTCATTTAAGGGCATGTAGCCTTCAGCCAGAAACAGCATGTAAGGTCGGGACTTCATAAAAAGGTAGCAATCTGGTAACAGCAACACACATCCAATCAGGTCTCCCTTGAAAATGAGATCATTGATCTCAATGGGACTAACCTGGTAAAATAAAGGTAAAATAAAATAAAAAGAGGAAGCTATGAGAACTGTGGACACAGCATCGTGAATCTATGGTTGGCTTTCACTTTCACTTTTGCTGATGAGCACTGAAGAACAGGATGAACCTAGTTAGCTTGCTGAAGTATCAGCTTTTCCATTACAACAAATGTAACATTCCCTCAACAGTAGTTTGCATTGTACGTACAAGCAGTGTAGGAAGGAGGGGCCAAGTTTGAATGTGTGTGTTTTTTTGTTCACCAACAATAACTGACAATTCATGCATAGTAGACCTTTATATATATTCATCCATTTTCATCCGCTTATCCGGGGCCGGGTCGTGGGGCCACCGGGCCGAGCAGAGCACCCCAGACATCCCTCTCCCCAGCAACCCTTTACAGCTCTTCCTGGGGGACCCCAAGGTGTGCCCAGGCCAGATGAGATATGTAATCCCTCCAACGTGTTCTGGGTCTGCCCTGAGGCCTCCTACCAGTGGGATGTGCCCGTAACACCTCCAGCAGGAGGCGCCCAGGAGGCATCCTGATCAGATGCCTGAACCACCTCAACTGACCCCTTTCGATGCGAAGGAGCAGCGGCTCTACTCCGAGCTCCCTCTGGATGTCTGAGCTCCTTACCCTATCTCTAAGGCTGAGCCCAGCCAGCCTACGGAGGAAACCCGACGCTTGTATCTGCGATATCATTCTTTCGGTCACAACCCAGAGCTCATGACCATAGGTGAGGGTTGGGATGTAGATGGACCAGTAAATTGAAAGCTTCACCTTCCAGCTCAGCTCCCTCTTCACCACGACGAACTGGTGCAGCGCACGCATCACTGCAGAAGCCACACCAAACCGCAGATCCATCTCATGCTCCATTCTACCCTCACTCGTAAACAAGACCTATATATATATATACATATATATATATATGTATATACATACATTAAGTCAGCTGTAATTTGAACACAAATGAATGTGGGTGAGAAGTTTTTTGCAAGCGAGGAGATAATTCTTAATAGTTAGCTAACAGTAGTGGCTAAATGATTGAAATAGCTTAACATACAACTTCTCTCACTAGTAGTAAATGCAAACGTGATCAGACTAACCTAAGCATTTAGAATTTAATTGTATGCAAAAATGCTTTAAAAATATAGTAAAATATTATGGAATTTTTTTAGGCAAAAGTACTGGGAATAGTGTTAAACAGACTCACAAGTCAGTCTTTAGATGCTTTGCTTAACTAAAGACTGATGACTTTCTCCCTGATTTTGTGTTTAGATGGGCGGATACAATTTCAGAGTTTAAAAAAACTCCCTACGTTGCAGAACCAATCGTAAATCCACAGGGCGGTCCTTCAGTGGCTCGCTGAACTCTTGTGCTCATAAACATAGTCCGACTAGAAACACATGTAGCAGTACAAAATGGCTCAAGTCGCTGTAAGTCCTTCATTTCCACAATCTTGTGACTGAGCACACGTTTGATAAAATGGAGTTAAATCTCTCGGCATCCATTTTCAAGCTCTCTGTGTGTTTGTGTCCTTGCAGACGATAAAAGGGGGAGCGCACATTTCTGGGAGGGCGTGTCCTTTTCAAAAATGCAAGAGGCGTTGCTTTGTTGCCGGCCGTTTTCTTGGGTGTGTTAAACACACTTTAGAAAGGAGTGTTCCCAGATTATCAGAAGGCGGAGATCTCTGATTGTCTGGTGGCGAGACTAAGTGTTAAATAATATCAAGTTTACAGCAAATTCATAAAATTCAAATGAACAGTGGTGTTGATGAAGGGAAATGCCAATTTGTGGTGTTGTACTGACATAGTGCATTTATTTTGAAAGAGACTATATGTAAACTGTAAATTTCCTTGTGAAAACAGAAGTGTGTTTTGAAAGAAGACAATTCATTTAACAGGCATAATTTGACACAGTGTCCTAGAACGTCAACAACCAGCACACCCTGGGTACCTTTCGTGTATCTGGACGTGGAAAGTCCATGACCAAATGTCTTTATGTGACAAGGTTGGAGTGAGAATGTGTTGATCTGATAGGGGTGCAGAGGCACATCTTAAAGAAAGGTTGGAAGCCACTGACTCATAGAAGAAGGCTGCTGGCATGTGCTTCAGAGTGAATCAAAAACTTAAAGGTAATACTGAGGTCAACACTGGGAGACGTGTGATGGCAGAACGGCCAACGGTCAGCAGGAGCTCTGCTGATTAAGACAGTTTCCATCTGTGACCAGTGTCGGGGTCAGAGACATCAGCGTGAGGTAAAGCAGTCAGCCAGTATACTTTGAGGATGGAGGTGGCCATATGGTCCGCTTGCAGTGATTGGCATCACATCCACTTGTGACATTTTAATGAGCATAAGCGTAGTGGTAATGCATATCAATCTTAACAGAGCAAATGGTGTGAGCTAACACACTTGGGACAATATGGCTGACAATTCAGAGATTAAAAATAAAGGTCTCATCATCAGGGG
This sequence comes from Epinephelus moara, assembly GCF_006386435.1. NCBI lineage: Eukaryota > Metazoa > Chordata > Actinopteri > Perciformes > Serranidae > Epinephelus > Epinephelus moara. The sequence continues at coordinate 23,910,210 of NC_065521.1, forward strand.
TGGGTTTCCTTCCTTCTCTCCACTTTTTCAGTCAGGTGTCAATCAGTATGAATTCCACTGTTAGAAGAGGCTTTGTTCACGGTAGCAAAAGGGATCCAGAAAGTGGCATACATCATGAATCAGGCCTTTTTCTCATTGTGTTTATCCTTTCAGCAGCTTAGAGACTCAGAGCAGGCAGGGAACACAGTCATGCTCAACACGGCCAACACAGACCTCACAGTGTCTTTTGTGCTTCTTCACAGTCAGTGTTTTTCACCGAGGACATGACTGCAACCTGACAATGTGTGAAGTAGAAAACGTTTGCCGTATCTCATACAGGCTTCCTAAAATAGCGTGACTTTTCGTATTATCAAAGCTGTTCAGGGATGAATTTAAATGAACAACCCCGGAGTACTTCCATGACAATTCTGCCACATCCATAGAGTCAGGCAAAGAGGAAATGCTCAGTAAACGCTTGTCAGATTTTGCCAGTCTGGGATGTGTGACCAGTGAAGTGCAGTGTGCTTTAGTTTTATGAGATTCTACAGCTCGATGCTCTTTTCCTGTCCAGAATCAAAGATGTCTCAACAGTTACAGATGTCTGGCCTTCACCCAGCTCAGAGTATTTTGATCGGTGCAAAGGAAGCTGTTCAGCTGTGAGGTCGACTGCTTTCAACAAAAACCTCTTCATTAAACATAATTTATACGAAGGCTTCAACTGCCTGGATGAAGAACCAAACGCTGAGCCATGTCCATATTCAAATGAGAAAAGATCACATAGGGTCTTCCTCCCCAGAGTCTTGTCTGCTGAACTGGGTTCAAAAACAATATTGCTCAGTCATTTAAAAAAAAAAAAGAAAAGGGGGGGCCCCTGCGATGGTGTTCTCAGTGGACTGCTGACCCACACGCCAACAACATTATTAAAACTGACAAAAGGACTCAGGACCTCAGCTTATTAGCTCCGTCCAGGAAAACAGTTTATCCATTTCAAACAAGACTGGGGCCATCGAGGAATACAATTGCAGTGTTATTACAAGGAACACTCCAGGAAAAACAATACAAGATGGATAGCCTTGGTTCTGTCGCTCAGAAAGCCTTCAATGAAAATATCAGATAGGAGGCAATATAAGAACACTTAAGCACTAGCCTGTATCCCCTGGACAATTGAACAAGCACACCAACAGCCTCCACAGTATTATAGCTGCTGGGAATAAATGCAGCCCTCTGTAATTTCCATGGACATTCTCCAGAAAGTGGTGAGTCACAGAGAATAAAAGAAAAAAAAACAGATTTGTTATCTCTTCCATGGAGGCTAAATTTGTTTTTATACCAACAGCAATTAACACAGCTCATTTTCTCAAACGGCGTTTACACAGTTAATATGTCACAAAACTAAAGCTGATGTTGTTTAAGGTCATAGTAAACAGCTGCACACAACAGACAGCGACATCATCTACAGAGGGCAGATTTTATAGATTTGAACAGACGACTGTCTGGATTGAAATACTGCACATTCTAAAGGCAGGACAAATGCATCTATCAAATATTATATTTTACAATAGCCATGTGACCCATTTTATTTATTTTAGTGCTTTCCCGAATATAGGCATTGAACCTTGAGTGAGAAATATCTGCAGTTAACTGATGCTTCAAGAAGGGAAAGAGAGGCAGCCCAGTTGCCAGAAAAAAATGTTGGCCTATACTAAACCAAACATGAACCACACTCATTAATTTTCATTAATTTCATTCATTTTCTGTAACTGCTTATCCTGTTAGGGGTCGCAGGGGTGCTGGAGCCTATCCCAGCTGACATTAGGTGAAAGGCGGGGTACACACTGGACAGGTCACCAGAGTATCACAGGGACAACCATTCATACTCACATTCACACCTACAGCCAATTTAGATCACCAATCAACATGTCTTAGTACTGTGGGAGGAAGCCGGAGTACCCGAAGAAAACCCACGCTGACATGGGTAGAACATGCAAACTCCGCACAGAAAGGCTCCCCCACCCTGGGTTCAAACCAGGAACCCTCTTGCTGTGAAACGACAATGCTAACCACTGCACCTCCATTAACCTTGGTGTTGTTATGGGATAAAAAATTTGCAAATGTAACGTGTGCGGTTTGCAGAAATGTACAATGCCAGAATTGTTTTTATGGCAATTGGGTTTAGAGAGGAGGACATAAGTCAGATTTTTGTTAAACCTAAAACACTGTAACAATTAGCCACTTTGTTAGCATGCAGGTCGCAGTATCATTAGCCACAATAACTCCAAAAAATAATACTTTGCAAAATGGCAAAGCTGTGACTTAAACTTTCTGATTTGACAAGTTCCTTGAACATTTGTGATATGCTAGTTTTCTTTGGCATATCTGACACTCAAGTTCTTGTGGGTCATCTTCACATAGTTAAAAATATTTGAACTTTTGCTTGACTTTTTCAACATCTTGCTAGCTTATCTGTGAACCTGTCACATGTGGTCAAACTGTCCCAGTTTCAATACGCTGAACTGCTGCTGGTGACTGATGTTAGATTACAGTGAGTCAGAATCATGATTCACACTAATGTCTTTGTTTAAGAATAATGAATAATAATCAGTGCTGATGCACGATGAATATGATGGATTACTATATAAATTTATAGGCTATTCAGAATTTTTTCACATTATATACATATGCCCAGTCAGCATTTGTATGTGGGCTCCATGTGGTTGGTAAATGAGCTAAAAAAAATGGGCCGTATATGGGATAGTCCGTGGGCTCCATATTGGCCCCATGCCAATTGCCCACATGGCTGTGTTTACCCAAGTGGGCCCAACATGGGTTATGGTATGGCTATCTGGGTACCAAGTGGGTATGGGCCCAAAATGGGCATCTTATCCGGGGCCAACTTAAGTAAAAACCCACATACACAGAAATATGTATAAACATAGCATTCAAATACTGATTTTTACACCAATTACTATTGCAACGATCAAAGCCTAAAATTTCGAACCACTCAGGTCAGCCCTAATATATTTTTACTTTTATTTAATTTGTCCTGGCCAAGACATGCAGCACGACATTTAAAAAAGTTGCAGACATATACATCTAACAGTTACAGACATTTACAAAAAAATTCAGAATTCCAGCTTACCGAGAAATCAGGTCAACATACCCTGGATCACACAGAGGCAAATAGTCAAAGCATCTACATGCACCTTCTTTTCACTCCAACAAAAAATACAGTTGAGCCAGTTGGAGTCCTGACTGTTGAGTCTCATCTGGAGGACATACTGTACATGAAAAGTACTTTGGTATACTTGGATTTTCTTCTTTACTCAAAGAAAACAACCTTGTGGTCATACTTATTTTAGTGTAAGAGCTCTTCTCAAAGCTGCCAGCTGGCTGACCTGCATCATTTCACCAGCTCGGCGCTCACAGTGTGCCCGTGAAATTAACCACCACACACACTTGAAGCCTGAGCCGACAGGGTGAAAATGAAAAATGTCAACAGCTAGTCCGGCAGCTCGCTGTCTGCTATCATACAGAAAGCCCTCTTTGATCAAAACTGGCATATTTTGATGTGTGAGTCTTTCAGCTTCAGCCTGCTGATGAGCTTTTGTCAAGTAAAAGAGCCAGGGTGTAGAAATACTGAGGTCATGAGCCTTTAAAGACATTTTGGACCACCTTCCTATGCATCAAATACAAAGAGATGATCTATTGTTTGAATGATTTCACATTCATCAAATAATTTAATTATACTTATACTAGCTATATTATGATTTAAGTGCTGTTTCAAAGCCTTCTTCACCCTGTAAGTGATATAAATCCCTTTCTTAAAATTTAGCTTTATTTTTTCAAACAAAAAAAAAAAAGCCTTAAAGGTTCTGTATACTACATTCAGAGCATAAATATAGCAGCAAACAACTATTTGCTATGTAAAGATTTAGTGGCGTAATGGCATCCTAAGCAGAGTATGAAGTCACACTACCTCTGCGTGTGTTGTAATCCGAGCGTCTCTGTGGTTTATTGTTGTAAGCTAGTCCGACCCAGCCCGCTCTCATTCCAAGGTCGTCAAATAACGACACTTTGTCATTCACCCTTGGCATCTCATACTGACACAGAGCGCATCCTTTAGCGTCTGTATGACACGCACAGCTGTCTCCTGGGTGAAACACATTGTAACATGGTGTCAAATGGTCGCAGTTTGGTTTGGGCAACAAAACTATTTGGTTGGGTTTAGAAAAAAACATCATGTTTGAGGTTAAAATAAGTGCATAATGTGACCTAAATATTGTTTATTACATGAGTGACGTAATGCATTTACTTATATAAGTTACGCAATGCTACATTAAAACAACATTAACATTTGGTATCAAATGAAACGTACCTATGTAAGTTATACCAGGTTAGGGTTAAAAAAAAACACTGACTTTACATTAAAACAGCACGACATCAGTTGCTCAGTCCATAGGGACTTGGGTTGGCAGCCAGAGGGTCGCCTGCTTAAGTCCCCGTCCAGACCAAATATGGAGTGTGGACTGGTGGCTGGAGAGGTGCCAGTTCACCTTCTGGGCACTGCCGAGGTGCCCTTGAGCAAGGCAGCCATGGGGCATGCCCCCTCACTCTGACATCTCTCCACTTAGTGCATGTATAGGTCCTGTTTGTGCATGTGTGTATTTCAGAACTGTGTGTAATTGACAACGGAGTGAAAAAATTAAATTTCCCCTCAGGGGATTAATAAAATTAAAAAATTAAAAATAAATGTTTGGTTTCACACGGAACATAAAGTGCAGTCACCTGGGTAAAGTCTGTTTGTTTGACCCATCCACCTCCCCTCCCTCCAAGTTTTTCGCTCTTTATACTACATCAGTATCTCTCAATGTCAAATATTGTTACAGATGGGTTTACATTGGAGATGGTTGAAAGTTAGGACATCTCAGTACGTCACAGGGTGCCCTTTGGGTTATATCACATGCCAAGTGGTAGAGGTGCTGGTAGGCAGATTTTGTTAACTTTGAACTCCTATTATTTCTAGTCTTTATGCTAAGCTAAGCTAAGCTAAGCTAACCAGCTGCTAGTTTTATATTTACTGTATAAACATGAGAGCGTAACATAAGATAGTTCTTTTTATCCAACTCTCAGCAAAGCAAACAATAAATGAGGATATTTCCTGAGCTGTCAACCTATTCCTTTAACAATATCTTTCTCCTTAGTCACCTGTGTGGAAAAGTTGGCTAGCATGCAATATAATGATGTTTATATGTTTTCAGGTAGGTTGCTCTTAAGATTATATTTTCTCCTTTCGGTGTTAGGTGGGGCATAATAGGGGACTCCCCAGTATGATTTTGTCTGTGTGTGTGTTTGAGTTGAGTGTGTGTTTGTATGTGAAGAGGAGGACAACTACAACAGAGAAGCTAAACCCAAACCACAGTTTGCAGCTCTGTGGGGAGAGCGCCTCCACGTCATCCTACACCAGCCCCAAATAAGATTACTGTGCAGAAAACACTGAGCCTCTCAAATGTTCCGCTGCATCTCCCAGAGCTCTTGACTCTCTCTCCGTCCGTCTACACACAGAAAAACAGACAGCAGCAAGGGCCACTCGCCGCCTCTCACTAAGTATCAAGGTTAAATATATAATTCACACCTTGCATGTTGACACTTTTAATAGCCAGTCTGTGTCGCCCATCCCTCTCACTGATGAGCAGCTGATTTGGGAGAAAACATTGCAGCTTCTCCCACAGATGACTTTACAGCAAAGGGCTCTGCAGCAGCCTACACAGCAGTCATGGAATTAAATACAGAGCTATTTGTAGACAGAGGTGTGAATGTAAGTGAGAAACCCACATCCTGTTTAATGAAGGTGGATGAGTTGACTCAACTTTGTGCTTCTTGGTGCAATTTTTTTTAATTATTTTTTTTATTTCATTTTTTAATTTGCCACCGTGAGCCAGCATATCTGATGCCAACAATGTAGATTTTCTTTTTGATTAGTCTGATTTCTCCGCATGGTTCCAAACATATCAAAAGGCCTATGGATAACGATAGGGCATATTCAATGTTTTTTTCCAACACATGCTTCTATTAATGCTGCACAACAGCAATTAGAAGCACTTTGACAGCAGCATGTATACTAACATGCCTCCCACGATCACAGCTTGCACATGAAATATTGATGCTCTATAGTATATCAGATGGTGATTGCAAATTTTCTAATTTGTCAACAAAGGTGATAATTAGGGAAGTAATGGCATGTTCTCCATATGCGCTCGTTACTGCATAAACAAGCCTCACACTATACAATTAGACCACAAAGCGAGCCAAATAAAGCCAGACCTGAATAATTACGACTTTCAAAACACAAGTCAGCACTTCCCTTTGAAATCAGCCTCTAGTTTTTGTTCGCCTCAACAGCAGTGAACTCTCTCTCGCATATAAAGGCAACACAGAGGAAACTGGTGGAGAATCAGCAAAAGGGGGAGAGAATATAATTAGATAGAGGAGTAGGAGAGAGGCATCAGTTAGGGCTCTGCGCAGCGACTAGATAGATGAGAGAGGAGATGAAAGGAAATGGAGGGAGAGGTGGAAAAATGTGTGGGTTAATGACAAAACTCCAAATCTAATCTGTTTAAAAGGGGTGGTCAATCCCAAATCAAAGGACTTGATTCGGCCTCTTGTGCCTTTATCGTTTCAGAATGTGTCTTTTAAGTCATGGCTGTTGTCGGCCCCCTTTGCTGTGATGTTCCTTTGAAAAGACGCCCTGGAAAAGCATGTCCTGACAAGTAAAAGAAAAGTAGGTCAAACGTGTAGTTTTGGCTCTCTGTGGAAGACGACGTTGTGCTCGGCTTCTTTGATGTTGGCTCAGTGATTTTGGAGGCTGTCAGGATCCAGTGTTGTAAAAAAAAAAATAATCAAGCCTAACTCTACATAGCCGGGTACATCAAGAGGCTCAGGTGTTCAGTGTGCAAGAATGTGCATACTTGGGGTTTGACTTCTGGTTTCCCATCACCAACGAAATTGGGTTGGGACTGTACAGTGGTCTATCATGCATAACAATTTGAAATGCCACTAATCAGACTCTGACATACTTTGGGGAATGATGCATCGTGCACAAACATATTCTGGATGCTGCTGATTAGATGGGTTGAGAAATTTCATCTCCTAATTTATTCTGATGCCTCTAACGTTTGTGCCTCAGTGTTTGTCCAGCTGTCTGTAGGCTGTGTGCTGGTATAAAGTGAATGCTACTCTCTCAGTTAGAACAAAAAGTTAGGCCTTCATTGTTATTAATTTTGCATTGGTTGGCTGACAGCAGGCATCGCAGTGTTTGTTAAATGAGCTCTGGTAGGGAGATCATTTGGTTGCTGAGGTACATTCTTTTGTGTTTCTGTGCAGAAAACTTACTGTACATCTAAAATAACTACTGCTCATCAGCCCAGTCACCAGGAGAAAATGTTGGCATGATCTGTTTCTGCAAACCATGAATATGTTACATTTGCACGTTTCTATATGTGTCAAAGCAATGTTTATAAAGTGACGTAGCTGACTTTGTCATTGAAGGGATGGTGGATAGTGCCATCTCCTTGGCAAGATGGCTGCCCACTGCAGACCACTGTTTAAGAACAACAAACCAGTTGTGTTTTGGCGAGTCATTGCTGTGTTTCCATCGGCTGTTTAGGCTCCAAATGTGGGTATTTGGGCTGAGTCAGTGATTGCTTTTAAATCTCTTCTTAAAACATACTTTTATCAGAGAGCCTTTCCTGATTTTACTTGTGGCTTTAGTTCATTTAAACTGTCTTTTATTTCCTCAGTTTTATATATCAAATTATTTTTATCAGTTATTTTAAAAGTTGTTGTTGTCATGTCTTGTCTTTTTTCATTTTTGACATGCAAAGCACTCTGTTTTGAAAAGTGCTTCATAAATAAAGATCATCATTAGTATTATTACTTTGTAGGGACTCATCAGTGTGTTTCCAATGGCTTTTTAGGATCAAAATGTGGGTGTTTTGTAGTGACGTGTTGGTGTGTGTCCATCAGCTTTTTAGGCTCCAAAAGTGGGTGTTTTGCAGCCACACGCTGGTGTATTTCCATCGGCTTTTTAGGATCCAAATGTGGGTGGTCTGTAGTGACCTGTCCGTGTGTGTCCATCAGCCTTTTAGGATCCAAACGTGGGTGTTATGTAGCAACACGTTGGTGTGCTTCCATTGGTTTTTTAGGCTCCAAATGTGGTGTTTCGTAGTGGATTGTTGATGTGTGTCCATCAGCTTTTTAGGCTCCAACCTTAGGTGTTTTGTAGCAACACCTCGATGTGTTTCCATCAGTTTTTTAGGCTCCAAATGTGGGTGTTTTGTAGTGGCCTGCTGGCAAGGATATTACCAGGAAAAGTGGTTGCTTTTTACCAAGACATTGCTCAGTTTCCTGCTGGGACTGTGCCCCTAAAACTGGGTATTTTAACCCAAAACATTTTTGTGTCTAAACCTAACCACACGTTAACTGCAGTGTACAGTACACTACCTAATAACATGCAAATGTAATGCATCCGTGGTTTGCAGAGACATTTGGTGCCAACATTTTTTTGGGTTGTGGTCATACGTGACATTTGTTGTTCAGATCCACACTATCAGGAGAAATGCTTGATGACTTTGTCGACCTTGTGATCTTTTGTTTAATGCTTTAATGACTGTATTTCCTACCCAGTTGACAATCAAGTAATGGTATCTGTGCACATTCATTCTCCTAGAAAGAGGAAACTCACTGATTTTGGTGACCTTATGGTCTCCTAGAACTACAATTTTGGGATTATTATTCCTTGGCTTTTGTGCATGCACAAACTGGGTCCTCCCTTTCCATAACATGTATAATCCACTACACACAATTCCTACTTACGCTACTTATTCCACTACAACTCTGCATCATTTGTGTATATGAGTGTGTGGAGATGGCACATGTTATTTAATTGCTCTTTATTTGTCACACAGCTGTGCATGTGGAAAATATGTTGCCCACTCACTATAGACAAAACAAGGCCAACCAACAACAACTTTTGCAGATTCGTTAGTGTATAGAAAATCAACCTTGAGGCTAAAATCTGCTCCTCCCACAGATGAAATGAGGCGGGGTACTTTTGCTTCAATAGACGTGTGCTACGTTTACATTGCATGCCAGCCTGCATGGCTTCCTGCAGCATTTTTCCTGTTCACCGCCTCACGGCCCTTAGAATCCCCCCCACTAAAATGTGGAACAGTAGATATGTAAAAAGGAGTTCAATGGGTCCTCTCAGCTCATGAAATATCCAACACATAATGTTAACATTGTGGGCAAGTGAGCATATTTTTACCTTTACTACCATGACAGCATTTCTATGAATAAGACGCTGTTTAATGAAAAAAACAGCCAAACTGCTGCTCGTGTTATCCAGATAAAACTGGAGAAAATATAAATAGCTGCATTGTGGACTCTTGGCAGTCACAGTTTACATGTAGGCACTTCAGAATCCAATACTCTCTTCGGCTTCTCTATTAACATCGGACCGCCTCGGGGGGGAAATATTACTATCTGTAATACTTGAAAACAACCACTTGAGTCAGAAAGAAGGAGGGAGGAGAGGTTTCACCCAAAGACACATTTCTTCCCTGTCAAGCTTTTTTATAGCATGTTCACCCTCTTTGCACTCCACGAAAGACAAAATGAAAAATAATCTTAAAGGGTCCCCTGCCTCTTGCCATGGTGAGTTCCTTTCAGACCATCTAAGGCCTGAGAGGAGGCGTGATAGTTTATTAATGAGATAAATCCCTGCACTTTGTAGCCATTTGCCATTTCAATTTAAGAAGCAATATTGGAAATGAGGGAAATTGTTGGCAGATCTGGGATTATTAAGCACCATTTGGAGAGTGGTGTGTGTTTACTTGAATGGGAGGTCTAAATATTGGAGCTCAGACAGGAAATAATTACAGAAATGTGAAATGCATTATTCCAGCTTGTGTGTGGATGCTGGAAAGAGCCAGGCAATAAAAAGAGTTCTGCAACGTGAGCGCTTCTGTCACAGGGGGAGGGGATAAAATCCCTGTGAAATATGTGTATGCATTATTAACATTCAGAAGAGAATGAGTATAGGCACCATTTTAATCTGTCATTTGAATTGTCATGATTAAATTATCAGGGCAATCATGAGTGTAGTGCGCTGTGACCCACATCTTTAAAGTGAAATAGACTTCACAGGGTTCGGCTTTGATTGATTTAATGTAAGCAGGTTTTTGTGAGCTTTTAAATCACAGGACAGGTTTATTGGGGAGGTTGGACATGAATGAGTTTTAATGGAAGAGACAAGAACGCAATTTGGTAGATTAGGATATAAACCATCATGTAGTGCATGAATTTATCTTGACTCTCATTTACTGATGGTGTAGGTCAGTTTTTACTTCTATCCATCCATCCATTTCTTCAACCAATCTATACATTTATCCAAACAAGACATCCATCCATCCATTCAAGCAATCAAACCATTCGTCCAAACAAGCAATTTATCTATCATCCATCCATCCATCCATCCATCCATCCATCCATCCATCCATCCATCCATCCATCCTTTCAAGCAATAAATCCATTAATCCAAACAAGCCATCCATTCACCCGTCCTTTCAAGCAATCCATCCATCCATCCATCCATCCATCCATCCATCCTTTCAAGCAATCAATCCATTTATCCGTACAAGCCATCCATCCACCCATCCATCCTTTCAAGCATTCCATCCATCCATCCATCCATCCATCCATCCATCCATCCATCCTTTCAAGCAATTCATCCATCCATCCATCCATCCATCCATCCATCCTTTCAAGCAATCAATCCATTTATCCGTACAAGCCATCCATCCACCCATCCATCCTTTCAAGCATTCCATCCTTTCAAGCATTCCATCCATCCATCCATCCATCCTTTCAAGCAATTCATCCATCCATCCATCCATCCATCCATCCATCCTTTCAAGCAATAAATAAATCCATCCTTTCAAGCAATAAATCCATTAATCCAAACAAGCCATCCATTCATCCGTCCTTTCAAGCAATCCATCCATCCATCCATCCATCCATCCATCCATCCATCCATCCATCCATCTATCCATCCATCATCCACCCATCCATCCTTTCAAGCATCCATCCATCCATCCATCCTCTTTCCTGCTCAGGAGTTACAGTGTACATGCAGTATGTGTTGTGCTTTCATATGTGCTATTTCCATATGCAGATTGCTTCGTGCCTTTGCATGTTCATATGGAATTCTCTGTGACTACTTCTTGACCCTGTGACCTTCAAAGTACATGTGACAGCCATGAAAAGGCTCTTGATTAAATGCTTTGTCCTGTGCCAAATGCATTCCTTCTGCACTGATGTATGCACCCTCCATCATCCACCAGCCCCCATATGGGAATTCATGTTTGTTTCTATGGCAACAGATACCAATGCAGGAATTAATGCAATCTAAAATTTTCAGTAGAGTGAAAATTTTCTGTGTTTAGTGATATAATCACACACACAGGCTTAAACTCACACTAAGCTCTTATTAATTTTGGTGAAGTCAAGCTGAATGTTTCGGTTATCGTTGGAAAGGGGCAGAGGAGGTAAACACCTAGAAAAACAGATGAGACTGCTTTTGCAAAACCACCCAGTGAGCATTTTTCCCCTCATTTGGCCCAAATCCTTTTAACCCAGGCATCTGGACCATGGCTGCAAACAACTTAAATGTTTTACGCGCGGGCAATCTAAGTCTATTCACACACAGCAGTGGAGAGACTGAACGACGCCTGTGAAAATAAATTAAGTGAAAAGGAGAGGTGGTCCTCAGGGATTAAGACCTCTTATTTGCAGGTGTATATGGGACCATTAAGGACCAGATGGGCTGTGGTTGCAGGAATAAGATGCCCAGCCAACGGGGTCATGTGAGGATCATTTTCATTGTGTACACTAACAGTGTGAGAGTGATTAACAGGAGGTCGGGTTGAATAGAGTGAAATTTCTTTTTGTACTACACACATGAGTATGTGTATGTGTGTGGGGGTTGTGTATGTGAGGATGAAAGGGGGAAAAGAGAGAGGAATGACGAGGAAAAAAGGAAAAGGGCTCCTTGGGGGCCTCTCTGGTTGGCGGGGTGGAACTGGGACGGGTCAGGACAGCTGGGTCAGGCTAGAGTTTAATTTATTTATTTATCCATCCATTTCTAATTTATTTTCCCTTTCTTTTATCCATTTATTTATCTACTTTCATTTTATTTGTCTTGATTTGTATGTTTTTCCTTCTCCTTTAACCTTACTTTATCTCACTTTAGGCTGCCACAGAACCGTGGAGGGTAGCTGGCCCGTTGCAGGTCAGATCCTGTCTAGATAAGCCCCCAACCCAACAGGACGGGGCTGTTCAACTGGGTTAGAGTAGCAACTTTCTTCTTGAATGGGGACTGTGAGTAAGGAAATCAGGCACTCTCTCACCATGGGCCCCGTTTCCACCGAACGGTACATTTCAGTTTGGTACACATTTTTTCTGTTTCCACTGTGAAAAGTTGTGGATGGTACCTATGGAACCGTTCCATACCGCCCCATTTTTGGTACCCTTTCTGTTGGGGTACCTAGCACACAGATCTGGTCCTAAAAGGTGGAGCTGTGAACACTGCAGTCTGTGATTGGTCAATAGCGGATGGTCACTCTGCTCAGGGCTGAGTTGTGGCTGGTTTTGAGGCTCATGTAACCACTGTTCATACTGTGGAGAGTTTTACTACTGTAACTATAAAATGAAAGGATGTTTTGCTGCCTCTTGCAGCAGTTGAGTCGTGCAAAAAATAACTTAATTCACTGTGGCGACTGCCGGCGACTTTTAAGGTGGAATGTTACCTTGTAATGTTACTCAATGCATAAGATGACAACATGAAGCCATCAAAAATTAGACAAGAATACGCTACAAAACAACAACAGTACATATAGCCATACGTTTTTAAATGAGAATGAAATAATATTTCTAATTTAAATTTCCGGATGCCTGTCATCCTTCTGCCTCTCTGGCAGGCAGCATCAATTTCGCCATGGTCCCTAACCGCGCCCCCCTCCCTCCTCCCACCGCAACCTGCCGTCTTCTGTAATGTGATGCTGCTGAGTGACAAACTGACAGTGGGGTGCCATCGTCATGAAGAGGCAAAAGCCCTTTGGGGCGCAGTACACCAAAAAAAAAAAAAAGAAGAGGAGAAACGTGAACGACACCGAGGTAATGATGTGATGAAACACTTCAATTAAAATGGTAGAAACACAATGTAAGTTACAGTTACTTGCAAGCTAAGCGGTTAGGCTACTAAGTTAACGTTACTACGTAACGTCAACGTTACTGCGACTTCATTAGCCACTTGTTTTAGGAATACTTTAAGCATTCAGCTAGAGTTAATGTCAGTTAATGTTGCTCCCACCTTAGTGAAAGTTGGAAAGAAAGACTCACTTTTAATGTTTAGTGTGCAGCAGCACAAACCACTCACTGTTTACCAACCAGGCATATATTCATATACTGTATATTTATGTTTTCCAGTTTTCAGATTTGTGTAATTTGTGATGTTACAGTTGCATTTTTTATATTTTGGCTCTTTGCTGTGTTTAAAATGTCATTAGATCAAGGCAGGCTGTAATGTTAGGTGCTATTATGGTTATGCCATGATGGTTTCACAATCAACAGCTATTTGATTAATATATTGTAAAAGCCCAGTTTGTCAAATATATGTATCTCCTCTTTATAGATGCACTTCGGAAGTATTTGTTCCTCACCTCTGCAAATCCTGGGCTTACTAATGTAACTGCAGCCACCTCATCCACCTCAGCACCAAGTGATGCAGCTTCAAGTGCACCTCCCTCCCACACACAAACTGCCAGTGGAGAAATAAGATCACATTTTACGATCTCCTATGTAGACTGTTAAGAGATTAACAAGTTTTTTTTTAATTTATTGTGAACTGTAAGTTAATATAACTCAAGTAATGTTCATGTTTATTGCAATGCAACATTTGTTTAATAATTAATAAAATCCAGACATTTTTTCAGGAAGTTTTTGAAATGTTTCTTCAGTAGTTTTTGAAAACCGAGGTTTGAACCGAACCGTGAGTCGGGGGGCGCCAGCAAATATCTTGCCTAGGGTACCAAATTGGTCAGGCACGGCCCTGGAGAGAGACTCTCACTACAGCCTGTTTTATTTTGTTCTGAAAATGTTGGCGTGCAGCCTCGTTCTGTGGACGATAAATGAGGCGCAGACTTCCATCTGTGTCACCAGTAATGAGTAAAATACAGTGATTGCTGGATGGAGCAGTGAGTGACAACAACAATACCACATCTAAGGGTACTGTTTGCAGTGGAAACACTAGGGTGTAGGTACCATGTCTGAAGGGTTACTTTTGGTTCCAAAGGTACCATACTGGAAGTGTTTGGTGGAAATGGGCTATATTGTCCCATACTAGTCCTTTCTCCCAAACCCCTTTCAATTCTAAGAGCCCAGTCAGAGTCGTTGCCCCATTTTGGGGAATCACTGGTGATGGAAGGCATAAAGGGATGAGTAATAGAACTTAATTAGGCAATAAGCCAAGAGAGGCTCTGGTTTAGCTGTTTTAAAATCACTGTGAACTATGGCCTTGGATGGCTTATTTCATTATTAAACATATATTCCTATCTGGCATATCAGGCAATGTTTTCATAAAATAAACAAAACAAAAACAAAACATTCAATAATTTATTGATAACAAATAATCATTATCCTGCCAAGCAAAGTAGGTCTTCGGCAGCATTTAGCAGAATGGTTGCCAAGCAACAAAGTACTGCAACATGGAGCCAAAGAAGTTCACAACCATGGGCTCTCGTATACTTATCCTGAGGACAAAGGAAAAAAAAACTCTCATCATGTTGTAGTTACATTATAACCATATCTGTATCTGCCATTGGTGACTATTATCCGCACTTTCCCCACACTGTTGTCACTTTCCAGTGACATTTAAAAAATGATATCACAGTTGACAATATCCCTAATGTTAGAGAAAAATGACCGTAATAAGCCCTTTAGGGGCAGCTACAAAGTTCTTTTTACGCAGAACCAAATGACAGCAGCATCATGGTGCTCCAGTGTGTGATTATACACTGCACCCCGGCATCCTGCAATCAAATGAGTTGTGATGGGCTCAACATGTAACACTACAGCGTCGGCCTCTAGTGTGACATAAAACATACGTGTCGGCAGTGCTTTCTAAACAATAACAGTGGCATACCATGTAAATCACAATCAGTTACCTTCTCTGTCACATGGCGGCTAATGTCACCTCTGCTCTGAGGTTAAGGAGCTCCCAAATCTAATTGTCTTCCCAGTATGCGGACATTTATGGTCGCTGTTCATCTTCTTTGAGTTAGCTAATTGCTAACAGTGCCTTTTATGTCGCCAACACAATAGGTAATCAAAAGGTCATCCCCTGCCCGGGTCACGTCTTCCTGGCTTTACGTTTTACACAGACGTTATTTCAGGGCTGTTATTACATCTATTCCCAGCTCAGAGGCAAGATCACTCTGTCCCCCCTTTGCATGATCATACCTTATATAGAGAACGGCAAGGCAGCACAACGGCGTGATATTCCTGGCCTGGACAGGCAGTGTAAAAGTACAGCCTACAAATAAAAAAATGCAAGCTAGCTAAAGTTACATCTTTAACTTACAATAGATTGTTTGTCCGCTTTGGATAGAGATATGAGGCCAGTGGGACTACAGCAATGACAGGTATTATTCCAATGAAGTGAGGGACACAGTGGGTTCCTTGGCTGCTCAAATATAAATCCCTGTAAGCTCTCATTGTTGCTTTCATGGCATCTTTGTGATTTTTGTGCTTTCAAAGTGACAGTATTGCATATCTCTTAACTGTTCTCATCCTGGCAATGATAAATGATTCACGCATCAGTAGGCGGATGCCCTCTTTAGCTCTGCCTCGCCTATGCAGCTGCACATCGAACCACAGTGTTGACAAGAACCTCAGGTGAGCGAACGGACCACATAGTCTGTTTATTGGTCTCAGCTTTGTTTCTTTAATTCCTCTGCTGCTTCAACGTGTCCTCTTTCTTTCAATTACTTATCCTTGCTTCGCCCACCCAGTAAATCAAGGGAGTCCAAACTGAATGTGAAAATACCTGGGAGCCAGCTGCTTCTTGAATCATATTGGTTATCAAAAAAAATGCCGAATACAAATAACACAAATGAAACAGTTTCATCTATCAGTGAAAAAGTATTCAACTTTCCACTGCTCCTGAAAGCGGTGGCCCTCACTGTTTACTTTTCACATCTATGTGAAAAATGTCTGCTCCTAGGTAACCATTCATTTGCTTGTTTTTATGAACATACATCACACACACTCTACTTTGTGTATGCCAACAAACAGTGTTTTGGTCCTGCCATTGTAAGGTGAACAGGAAAAAATGCAAAGCGATCTTGTTTGATAATCAAATATAGTATGGCGAACAACAAAATCTGACACTTTGAAACAACAGATAATAGGTGCAATGATAGGCTACTGTTGTAATGCAATCACAGATGTGTGTAGAGTATTTTACAATGGCTTCGAATGCAGCTCAGCCAATCATTATCAAGGGCCGTAACTGTAAATGATATGAATAGATCAATGCAAGAGTATAAAAAGAGTCAATAAGCAAACAATTACCAAACAAATAAATAAATGACTTAATGAGATTATTTATCATTCTAAGTTGTATGCTTGTGTATAGTGTGCACATAAATATGCCTTTGTATCTGCAATACCTGCCATTTGTTGGAATAAACTCATGAGGACTGTCGGCCTCTGTGATTTCGAAAAAAAAGAATGCAGAATTTGTCAGTAAATAAACAACACTGAATCAGCGTGTAAAGAAAAGAAAGTGCTTAACATCTCAGGATTTAGCCAAAACGACTGTCCCTGAGAAGAATACCATCGGCATTTTAGTCCAATTGACAGCTTCTTTTCTGGCAGCTATTGAGGCGCTCACGCTTCATTACACAGAGACGTGTAGGGAGAGAGTTTATCGGCCACCACAAAGATCTGCTGGAATACGTTAAAGACACTCCTGGACTCGAAACCAATCATTGTCAATGCTGACAGCGTACAAACTGCTGACTGACTCTGTGTTCCTAAAGCTGAGGTGTTACGAGACTGTGAAACAGCCAGTGGCGTCCTCTTCCTCTATTAGCATATTCATGTGCGAGGATTGATTCTGTCTGACACAACTGAACACACACAAGCTGCAGCTGCAACCCGAGGCTTTGTGCTACCTTATATGATATTTGAAATTATTAAACAGGAAGAAATGTTATATTCTTTTGTCACTGTAATGCTCAAATACACCTTTGAAAAACACTTTCGATGACAACTGCTTTTCTCACCATAAATGTTGAGACCAGTGAAAAAAACGTCATGCATGAGCCTGCCGAGATTGTTCCTTGGGCATCAATGTAAAATACCTTCTATACATTAGTCCACCTATACAATACCAAATATTTTCATCAAGATAAAGACTCCACTGGCTTAAACTGACCCCCTAAATCACAGACTATAAGTCATCAAACATTATTTACAGCTTAGGTCAGTGTGATGGACTGCCTTGGAGCAATCTTGTTTTAAAATCTTGCAACTCCTTGTGCTAATAGCCAAGAAACAATTACATGAAATAATAAGCTGTATCTGAAGCATCTCACAAAACAAGGTTATGCAATTCTGTTCACAAAAATAACAAACAAAAACTCATTAGAAGAAATAGATTTTTTAGCTTCAAAGCCCCAAATCGTGAATTTTTTAGTACATTTTGCCTTCAGTCTCCAACTGGGAACAGTCAGAGCTTTGTCTGTGGATCTGCAGTTGTATCTTTGTCCATAGGGATGTATAAGTTAAGCAGTACAAGCCTTTTTTTCCTTTGCTGCAATGTCATCAAAATGTTAAAGTCACTTCTGATAAGAGCTGGAAACCAGTGTAAGTTTGTCAGTCTGAGATAACTGCAGGCTCTAAAGAGTTTCTTTTTCTTTGAGATCAGAATACAAAGAGATAAAATCAATGTGAGATGAAACAAACGTGCGAGTTATTTCTCCTCCGGGGGAAAACAACTTTCATTGTAACTTTCAGAGATTTATAGCTGCTTGAGAATGAGAAGGTCACCGCTGTCCTTCTGAACCCAGCAGCATACAGAGTGCAGTTTGCAGATGTGCTGATGTTGTATGAGACACATCACTAAGTACTGATAATAAATGTGGATCCTTCAGGATGTGACTAATAATCAGGTTACACTCTGAAACTGACCTGTGTCAACTTCAATTGCTCCAGGTGTCTATAAGCTGCCTGTGATAAATGTACTGCAGAGGTGTGCAATATGTACTGTAATGTTTCTCAGTTCATAACACACTGTCAGAGTGAGAGGTGAATATTTCATCAACACATTTCCATTCACACACTGTATGTCAGGAAAGTTCCTATAGTGTGTATGTATATAGCAGGTGCGGTGAAATAAATATTCATGGCATGGAGGGTATAAAGTATATCATTATGCGACAAGAATATGTAGGGCCATGAGTTAAAGGAAGAGAGTTCAGGTTTTAGTGTGCATCTAGCAGTGAGGATTGCAGATTGCAACCAACTGAAACTTCTCCCATGTGCCAAGCGTGAACTCCTGATTAGGATTCCATCAGTGTTCATTGGCTTGTCGCGGAGGGGCTTCTAACCATGGTGGCTGACACAGAAATGCAAAAACATGAATGGTCCTTTCTAGAGGCAGTGTCTGGTTTGTCCACCTTGGGCTACTGTGGAAACATGGCTGTGCAACAAGGCAGGCTCCTTGGATGAGGACCAGCTCCCTATATAGATATAAATGGCTCATTCTAAAGTAACAAAAACAAAACTATTCTTATTTTCAGGTGATCATACAAGAAAGAAAACACAACAGAATTAATTACTCCCAATATATCCCCCTAAATCCTTCACACTGGAGCTTTGAGATATGAGCATAATAATTATTAACATAAAGGTCACTCTTTAAAAAATATGGAATTATTTTAGTTCACATGACCAAAGGTAATATTTACTTGCTCTGCTGTTTAGATACATTACAGTGAACCATAAACTGTATAAAATAAGGGCGTAGCTACCATGATGTCACCAATAGTTTGTGTACTCCCATTTTGAAGCCTTGAGCTCAACATTTAGACCACCGCCATTTTGGTTTCTGGGAGCCAGGAGTGAGGGCTGCTGCAGCTCAGGAGGTAGAGCAGGTCGTCCACCAATCGGAAGATCAGCAGTTTGATCCCCAGCTCCTCCAGTCCACATGTCTTGGTATCCTTGAGCAAGATACTGAACCCCAAATTGCTCCCGATGGCTGTTCCATCGGTGTGTGAGTATGGTAAAGTTGTGGTATCTTGCACGTAGCCTCGGTCAGTGTGTGAATAGGTGAATGTAAGCCATAGTGTGAAAAGCACTTTGAGTTGTCGGAAGACTAGAAAGGTGCTATACAAGAGCAAGTCTTTTCACCATATTTGGGTGAGTGGGTTGAGCTGTGGAGTGGGGACAGTTGTCATGATGGGGGAAAAGTTTTTTAGCCGTCTTTTGTGCCAGGTTGTAAAACATGTTTATTTCTGCTGTTTGCTGTTGGCTCATTATTCAGCCTCGGAGGTTGCTGCTTATGGTGAACAGGGCTTTCTAATTTTCCTGTTCAGTCTTTGTATCTCAGCACAACAGGACAGGTGGTAATTAAATTCCAATGCATATTCCCTGTCTCCTGAGGATGAATCCTGATGGTTTTGCTGAACCAGATGGCCTTCTCTAACTGCTTTCAAGGCAAAATGTCCACTTGTTCACACAAAGGTATTAAAGTCATCAGACTGACATTTATGCATCACATTCAGACTCCACAGAGGACAAAACACTTTCCATTTTGGGAGGATGAGCTTTTGTGAGCCCCACCTTAAGGTAAACTTCAGCAAAGTTAATGGCAATCTGTAAAGTGTAAAAACATTCATTCCTCTCAAGGATTTTGATTTTAATGTTAACATGGAATTTCCCCTGCAGCTGGTAACTTCACAATGAAAGGGAACAAAGCCTTTGCAGTCAGCGCCCTCAGCCTGAGGATGTGAGGCTGAATATATCTTTGAAATCACCTCTGAAACCAACTTTTGATATGTTGGACCAAAGCTCCATGTTTTATGTGTTATATTTATTTCACAGGTAGTATCTCATTTTATTGTGTTTAATGTATTTTTTATATTTTTTCCATTCTCTTGGCTTTTATTTTCTTGATTTTATCAGTTGCGGAGCTGAATTGTTTTTGTTCCCATGTAAAGCACTTTGTAACATTGTTTTAAAAGGTGCTATATAAATTAATTGTATTATCATCATTATATTTACACTAAATGGCCCATTTCAATTAATTCATTCAACATTTACAAAACATTTATTGAGGTGTAATAAATATTGTAGCCTCTAGGAGCCAGCGGTGGAGCTTTACACTTCTGGTCTTGTTCACTTGCATCAGTTGAGGTTAAAGTACTTCACTGATACAGATGTCATCCCTTAACTGTTTCTTTTGGTCTGTCTGTTTGGTGTAAACATATTCAGGTACACTGGAGCCATATTTCTGCCAAACAGAAAAATAAAGATAATCGCTGTTTTATAGATGCCCATTCATCTGATGGAAAGCATATGAACCAGCACATACTGGGTTATATACTGCCTTCATATATTTTATTATTGTCAATCATAAATTCTCACATGGTGCAATGAGCAGTGCCCCTATAAGGAGGAATGACATCATGTCAGCTGAATTCATGATGAATGGTTTACGGACAAATGAGGGCACAGATTAAACACACACATCGCTCACACACAGATGTCATGATGCTGGGATCCGGATAATCCCAGCGTTGTGCTGAGATTCTTTGATGTAGTCGACTTTTATGGCTAAGACACACACTGCCTCAGCCTTAACATCCTCCACTCAGTTTCTAAACAGAATAACAGAAGAATGCATCACAATCTGTTAAAACTGTTTAAGACAAGTGACCAAATACTTAGGTTTCTAGTTATCTCATGCCTCAGTAATGTGTTTTTTTCCTACCACATGCTATTGCTACAGGCTATATTCAAATCTGACAATCAAAAAGTTGAGCCTGTGCCTGGTTTAGAAGTGCTCTTTATTACCTTGTTTTAAATTCACATGAATAATACATGCCAAGGTCAAGGTCTTCTATCAATTTTCTTTAAAGGATCTACTGAAGTGTCCAGGGCCTTGCCCAAGGGCAAGACATCAGTATCATGCCTCTGTGCATACTGATTACTTAAAGTAAACAATATTTCACAAACAAACCCAGTCACATTAAACTGTGAACAGTTTTAGCCCCTTGTTTAGCCATTCATGCCAAGCTATTTTTGATTGGTAAATACCAGGTAATTACCTGCACCTACATACCTTAGTTTTGGAAAAATGAAATAGTGATTCCAGAGAGAAGCAGATAGAGGGCTCTACAGTCTGTGTTTGAAGGATATATCCAGGATGTCAAACTGACTCAGCAGCAACAACAGGTTAAAAAGACTAAGATAGTTAAAGCTAAAGCCGAACTATAGGCTACAGATCACAGTGTATCAATCAATCAATCAATTTTATTTATAAAGCCCAATATCACAAATCACAATTTGCCTCACAGGGCTTTACAGCATACGACATCCCTCTGTCCTTATGACCCTCGCAGCGGATAAGGAAAAACTCCCCAAAAAAA
>NC_065521.1:23933668-23933867 GCF_006386435.1 Epinephelus moara
ACTAGTGCTGTCTCAGTGCTATGATGCACTCTAAATCCTGACTGAAATTCCTCAAATAAATTATTATCATGGAGAAAATCACACAGCTGGTCTGCGACTACTTTCTCAAGGATCTTTGACATAAAGGGAAGATTAGATATTGGTCTATAGTTGGCTAACACCTCTGGATCCAGGGTGGGCTTTTTTAGTAGAGGTTTAA
>NC_065521.1:23933913-23949449 GCF_006386435.1 Epinephelus moara
TTGGCTAACACCTCTGGATCCAGGGTGGGCTTTTTTAGTAGAGGTTTAATTACAGCTACCTTAAAAGACTGTGGTACATAGCCTGCTAATAAGGATATATTGATCATATCTAATATATGAGTGTAAAAGTGAACCACCACATCACTGCTGATCGCCACAGAATACAATGAATATAAAGGGAAACTTTGCCAATATTGAACCAGCTGTGTGGCATCGCAGTGTGTGCAGATAAAGGGTGTTTGGCTTTGCCCCCGTGCCACTGCCAGCACCTGGACCTCCGCCTCCAGATTGGCAGGGATCTCCAGGGGAAGTCAAAGAACGTTCATCTGTGCACAGTATGATGACACACAGCTGGTTGACTATCAGCAAAGTTTCCGTGCTTCCCTTCACTGGTTCCTGTACAGCAGGGTCGGTCTTGATTCACTGTTTTAATAACTAAAAAGCAAAATCAGCATGTGTGTACATTCAGTAGGCTATATCTTCAGTAGCTAGCTAGCTAACCTTACACTTTTCAGGGTTTGATTTTGGTTTTCAAACAGGGAAGAAACAAATATCTTTTTCCAACCTCTCCAGGTAACGAGTATCATTAATACACGATGTGCCCCAGGCACAACATCTAGCTCCAAATCCACAAAACCAGCCTGAAAATGAAGGAAATCTGAAACGATTGCATTTGGGTCCGGGGGCAGGACTTAGCGAAGGGTCAATTAAAAAGGTTTTGGTCTCTAGAGCTAATTTTCCCATTCATGACAATGACATGGGTGAATGTTTATCTAATTTACCCATTAAAATCCGATTAAGGTTTAAAGTTACGCATAATTAAGGACGTAACCCCTTGTAGTGATAGGTCGTCTGTCAGGCGTCTGTACAGTCTATGAGTCAAATCCACCACTCGCTCCTCCACAGCCCCACCCTCTTGTCCAAATATGGTCACTTCAAGCTTCAAATATCCAAGATGGCAACAGCCAAAATGCCAAACTTGGGTTTCAAAATGAGAGTCCACAAACCAATTGGTGATGCCATTTTTTTTAAACAGTCTATGGCCTTAACCTTACCAAACCTCATCCCCAGCAGTGCCAGAAAATCTGTGATGGAACAATTTTGAAAGGCAGTGACAAATGGTATTGTCCTGAAAACAGAGACATCAGATCACAAAGGGCTTGTGTGTGTCATCCTAGAGGGAAATTATTAAAGAAAGTGTTTTGTCATTTAATAAGCAGGACTTGTGGGAAACATGGCAGCATCAGGCGCAGAGCAGAATTAATTGCTGATGGGCCAGATGTCATGTTGTTCTGCATTTAATAAAGCTGTGCTCAGCTTTTCACACCACAGCCGAGCAGTATTTAACATTTAACCCCTGTTACACCATGGTTGTGAGCTCAGCTGTGAATCCAGGTCTGTTAACCCCCACTGACCCTCTCACATCAAGGGTAAAAATAGATTTTTATGAGGTTGTTGCTACAGTGTGGACAGGGTAAGAGATTCACCTGTCTCTTTCATTATTTATCAGATGCATTCCTAATGAAGCGCACACTGCAGGCTCTGGTCATTTCAGCCTTACAGCTTTTGAGGAAACATCTCATTTATCAAGAAGAATCAACTGCTTTTCTGTCTTACACAGAAGTTTGACTTCGATACCCAAAGTCAATTTGAGTTAATTCGACATTACACCACAGAGCACTTGAGGGAACACCCGATCTAAAATCAAATCAACATGACTCGACAGGACCACTCCTGGTTGTACCACAGACAAAAGAGACCAGGGAGAGCACACAAATGCTTCAAAGTAAGCAACTCCGCGGGACAGACCTGCTAAATTATTTATGACCTGGACAACTGAAAGAGCAAGTTCTCTTAATGGAAAACTTTTCAAGCAACACTGAGAGATGAGGAGAGAGGGGGAGAAATCTCTCTTTAAAAACGAAGCTCAGTGGAGAGCAGTGAGTTTGGAATGAATATTTTATCCTCCTCTGCCTCTGTCTCCACTCACTCTATCTTTCTTTATCACTCTCTGTTTCTGACAAGACCGGTTCTGCTCGAACAGAGTGTCTGCCTTTTGCTGAGGCGTTTCGCGGCCTTGGCCACAGCCTCAATCTCAGCCCCTCACTCCCACTGAGACCAATCACAGGTCACGCCTGCCTTCAAGTCATGGCAGCCCTGCGCTGACAGCCAGCCGGTTGAATTTAAGATGCAGCTCGGTGGGGATTTCTCTTGCCATCCACTCTCTTTTTATCACACTATTGCATTCCTCATCCTCCGTATTTTTTAACCTTGGCTCCTTTTCTCTACGCCGTCTCCCACACGGACCGTATAACTTATTTTCTCGCTCCACCTGTCCGGCTGCGTGATGTTCCTGCTCCAGATCTCAACTCCACTGACCCTTCTTTTTGTTTGCACTCCATCTTTTCATTTCTGCGCTAATGCTACATACAATTCTCCTCCTCCCACACCCAGCCACCTACAGACACATATTTTCGCAGTCTTGTAATCCTGTGTTTTATATTTCAGCAGCTGCTGCCACGCAGTGTAAGCATTACTCTCACGCTGGCACGAGGGCGTTGTCAATTAGACGAGGGCTGTAATGTAAAACTCTGGGGTGCTCACCGCAGGAGGCTAAGCGCCACCTCAATCTGAACACAATCAGGGATGACACTTAGCTGAACCACAAATCCTACAGCTAATCTCTGGCGTGACATCATAGAAATGCCACTTTCATACTGATGGTGGAATTTCTTCCCCATATTTTTGGAGGGGTTTTGCCACATTACTATGCGTGCTATAAGACTGTGTGTGAATACGAATACATGTGTGTGTTAATTTTCCTTCTTGCCAATATTTGCCCATCATGTCACGGCCCCTGCTAATAGCCATTAGAGAGCACATGCTCACATTTTCAACCCTGACACAGTGGCAGGTGTAACGAGCAGCAGTATTCCTCAGAGAGCATTTCCTGTCTTGGCTCCATCACTAACAGCTCCGAGAGCCACCCGGCTTGTCACACTAACTGGGAGGAACCTTGTGTTACAAAACCATTGCTCTCTCTCTCTAGAGAGGGAGGGAGACATCTCAGGGCTGAAGGCACATTCTGCAGCTTTTTTCACCCGTGCAGGTTATCCGCTGGTGGATGAGGTGACCAGCAGACACAGAGAGGGTTTGAAAAGTTTCTGTACTTAAAAGTTAGTGATGTTAATTCAATTTTTTTTGCTGCAGGAGGAGCAAAGTCAGCAAAGTAAGATGTAGTTTAAGTGTGAAGACAATCATACTTTCTATTTCTTAAACAATAAAAAATAAAGCTGCAAAATCCTTCACATGCTGCACAGCTATGAACATGAAAAATCTATATACATAAAATGCATACATACGCAAGTGCTCTTGATCACATGAATAATGGATGTCCACTCATGCTGCTCTCAAAATAGTCTGTCAACATGGCAGCCAAGCATGACAGTAGGAGAATACTGAATACTGGATTGCATCTCTCATCGCTGCAATCAATATCTGGCAGAACAACGTCTCTTCGGACTAATGTGACGCCCCAAATATCAAAAGGCTATTCAAGGTTATAAAGAGACTGGAGTGCACCTTCAGACTGAGTGACGCTGTCAGCTGCAGAGATAAAAATTAAACTTTTTCAATTTTGGAGAAAGAAACTAAAGTCATAGTGAGGAAAGGAAAAAACAAAAAAACCCGTAGTCAAAATTTTGCAGACCTAAGTGTTTCTGCTATCTCGCTGATCCCCTCTAGCTCTTACATTGAGAAAATGTGGCCTTAAGGAAAACATTAAAGCAAAGGCACATTTTGTGGGCTCGCCTTTCTGTGACATTAATTGCGAAAGCACTCCCTAATGAGTCACACAGTGTGAGGGAAGATATGAGAATGCCGGGGAGTTTTGTGCACTATCCTCTCCCAGATGCACTCCGATGACCTTACGCCTCATTTCCACATAGCTCTGTGTACGTATGCCAGTCAGCCAGAAGTCCATTCATTCTTATGAGAACCTCAGTGATTTACAGAACTCCTCCCTTCTTGTTTTTCAGTCAGAAATTTGCCTTGAGTATGTTTAAAAAACTGAACATTTGGGGCAGATTTCAGTGCCACCGTAAGTTAGCATAAAAAAGATTTAGCTTAAAGACTGATGTGTGTGATTCAGCTCTATTTATACTTTTTATTTTTTTCATTTTTTTTAGAGTGCATGCATAGTGCATCATGCATCTTTTAACAAAATATTTCATAAAACTGGCTACACAGACCAACCTCCCCACTTATTTGTCACCATACATTATTGATCCTGTTTTAGTCCCTGTGCTGCACCATGTTCCACAATATTTGTAGGCGTAAAACACTCAAAATGAACTTTTCTGCCATTGCTGTGGTGGCATTTCTATACATCCATAAAGAGATGCGCTTCCTTGGATTGAACACTGGGGGCATACTCCATATACTGCACCAGAATCAAACACAAAACAGAACTGTGTGGAATGGAAGTGTTAGAGAACATGTACAGAGACCATGTTGCTGAAGATTTGCTCCACACTTGTTATCAGGTTGCATTTGAAAACGTTTCCTCTGCAGGACTGCACGTCAACCTGAAAAACCAAATTCCTAAAAAGCTTATTTCCCATTACTTATTTTTGCACACACAACTCTCGGCCTCTGTCTGTCTGCATGAAAACTGGCTCGGTGAATGTCAAACAATCCAACGACATTCTTGAGCACAGAGATAAGGTTAACAGCCCTTAAAAAGTGCTGAGGTGCTGAGTTTTCCAGACATCATTTTCCACCCCGTCTTTCCCTCTCTGTTCAGTCGGCTTATCTTGTCCTGCAAGATGAACAAGCACATTTCCCGGTCTATGATACACTGAGAGCTTCTGATGATTTCTGAAGAATATCACCGGCATGAGTTGTCTCACTGGTGTTGGTAATTCATCCAAGTAAACAACATGATGAAGACTCTCAGGCTACAGCCCTGTGCTGAACAAACTTATAATGAGCTGCACCATCACAACACGCCAGGGCTTGTTAGTCATCCTATTAAAATATATTGTTCCTCCAGTAATTTATTTTTAACAAGGGACAAATACTGAGCTACTGCATTTAAAATGGGCTTCAGTTTCACAGTTGTATTGATTTTTTTCAGGCTGCAATCAATAGAAACTTTCGAGGTCTTTTTTTGCCTTGATGATATCCTGATAGGGAAACAGATGTTGTGAATGTACAATTGGAGCGTTTGGCTCGTCTGAAATTACTGGAGAGAAGAAGTGCGATAAAGTAAAAGTCAAATAATCTACAGACTCCCAACTTCTTGATCCCGAGCACTTATCAGCTCTGCTGGAAAAGGTCGGAGCAGAGATTTTCGCCTTTCACTGTCTGAGCTCTGGACATTCAGTCCCTGCAGTCGCAGCCTGAGAAGATACTAAAAATATCTGGGACAAATGTCTGAATCCTGTTTTAAGTTAATTCACTCCAAGAGAGTTCGAGGCGTACAGCACTCTGCCAACTGGGCCTCATAAAATGATAATGAGAACGCTGCTGTCTGCTGACAATGAGATAGACGCAGCAAACACAGATGCACAGGCAGCAGATAGAGATTGGTTGCTTATTTCACTGTTTGAATCTGCAAACTGGAAAATGTATTTATGAGAGTTTGTCTCTCTGGCTCAATGTGTACAAAAGACAAAATATTCTCTCTGAAGTGAGCGGTTTCTTCTGCTGACACTGAGCGCCACAGTCTGCTGAATGATGGAGGCGTGCGCCCTACTTCCTCTGTCATATTTGACAGGAGCAAAAATCAAAGCAGCAAATTAATTTAACATAACCTGTCTATTTGGAGATAGTGCTTAAAAAAACTCAAGAGCAAGTGCTCCGTTTACTTCAATGAAGGGAGCTCCAAAGCAAGCCGGCTGCTATTTCTGCAATCTAGCTGCTCTTTGCTGCAGTCCCCAAGTGAATAGCAAACATCTTTTGTTAACACTTGGAGCCCTGTGTTAAGACCTCAACTCTCTGGGGCCATCTGAAGGTATTAATATTTCACTCTCTGCATAAGATGGATCTTAAAAGACCATCGAACTGACAGGATGTGTTTATCCAAAGGGTCAGCTGACACAACAGATGCAGCGAGATGACTGTGGATTCAAATCTTTTCAATCTCAGTGGAGGACAGTATGGAAATCTGCTTCCTTTCTTGTGCAGCAGCATGCAAGAATTCAATGCCTCCTGCTGTGTAGAGGAGAATCAGGGTGCTACTGTGACTGAGTAAGGCAAGGGCAGTATTTCAATAGTATCACAATGATAAGAGGGGCTATAATCAATACTTTCGAATCAGTCAATGGATCACATGACTGTTTGTATGTAAAAGGGGCCACTCATAGAGACAAACCCACAGAGAGTTATCACCTGACCTAGCAGTTTCCCTAAGTAGCTAAAGATCCAGAGTTTGGTGGAGACCAAAATCAGAGCTGAAAAAATGGGCAAATATTGACTTTACATTCATCAGATGGACACAAACACAACTCTAAATGAATGATCATGTTGCTGTGACTGTTGGATGTGTAAATCAGCAACTGTTTGCGAACATGTTCACCATATCAACTTAGAAAGGGGACGACCACTGTATGTCAGTGCAGGTTTATGTTTGATGATTGGTCATTAATGGAGATTTGCAATGTGTGTGTGTGTGTGTGTGTGTGTGTGTGTGTGTGTGTGTGTGTGTGTGTGTGTGTGTGTGTGTTTTTTAAGGACTGACTTCCTGACTTCCTATTCTATAACTTTATGCCATTTGAATTGCTTGAATTTGCTTCTTTTTGTCTGCTTGTAGTGTATTTATCTATGTATCACCCTGTTTCTACACTGGGTGCAATATTCCTATCCTTAACTTTACGATCTTCTATGTAGGACTTTCCTAAAAAACAATGTACTCAATGCATGACTCATACATAAGTAATCCCTGTAAATCATCACTTATGACCCACTAGAAGTATGTGGTGGTGTATTTATCCGCAGAGACTCTGCCCTCTGGCTCTATGTTCTTATTTTCTTCTTATTTTCTGAGCTTGGAACATTAATTGGGCGTGTACCCCCACTGCGCTCGCTCAAGTGAGACAGGGCTTTACAAAAAAGCAGCAGGCATCCAAGAGACACAGCACAGAATACACACTAACATAATGAGGCAAAACGTCAAACAAGAGTGAATCTGGGGTTGGCCTTTACTTTCACTTTCACTAGCGAGCGTGTCTATAATCAATAACCAACAATCCTGTATAGCATTTAATGACTTAGATTGTAACTCCTATATTTTTCTACCCAGGACCTATTTTCTCATGTTTTTCTGTCTGATGGGAGCAGAATTTGAATTTGGTCAGCTGTCAAACAGGCTGCAATGTGCTCAACTGCGACATGTGTCCAACATCAATGTACGTGCTTGTTTTTGCCACTGACAGGCTCGGATTATTTTAAGTATCTAACAGCATTATGGGAAGGATCCCCACAGAGATAGACTTTTTTGTTTAAGTGAGAAATCACTATCACCAAAACCCACCAGACTCCTACCGTAAAAACCCTAATTGTAAGTTGACAGAAATAAAAAATAAAACTCACAAAAGCCATCTTGGGTTTTCCTTCCACTGTTCCAACAACCACCACCTCCCTTTTCTTCGAAAAAATCCAACAGTTAGATGCCACGCTAAAATCACAGTCTATTTAAATGGAGTCTGGTGGCTTTGGCGATCATGATTTCAAGGCCATTTCTGGTTAACCAAAATGATCTTACTCTTTAACAAAAAGTTCTATAGGGGACCTTTTCATAATGTTGTCACAATGTTGACACTTACAATAACAATCTGAGCCTGTCAGTGGCAAAAGCGAGCACTTTTAGTGGGCATAAATTGACACTGTGAACATGCCCTGGGTGGTTACCTGGCTGCAGCCCTGTCGTTCAATACTAGACCAATTTCAAAAATTGCTGTTCCCATTAGTCACTGAAATAAAGGAAAATAGAGTCCAGGTTGAAAAATACCAAAGTTACTTTAAGTAGTTAATTGCAAGTCCTGAGAATGACCTTTGATTTGACATTTTTAAACTCCGACAAAGAAGGCCCTGTCAAAACACTGGGTTCTCATCCTGATAAATAAAAGTACTGGAGCTACTGCCGAAGTGTTTAAGGCTTCACTTTTTATTTAACCTGTGTGATCTGCTGTCATGCTGTCACCCCACTGACTGCTGCACTGCCTCAGCGGATTTTTAACTTTAGTTCAGTCTTTGAAGTCTGTTAAATCAGACAAGAGGTAATGGAGACAAATGAAGGCTCACTGTTTAGCCTCATTATTGAAAATCACTCCTCTGAATAAATGTGCAGCTCTGTGCATTTAGACATCAGAGAGAACGTCTGGCGTGTTCTCATTCATCCAAGGTACAGCAGTTTGCCTCATGGTTGAGTCATATTGGTAATTTCGGTTCATCTGAATGACAAAGACTCATTTACAGCTTGTTAGGTACACAGCCTAATGCAATCTAATGCAATAAAAAAACAATAAAATGCAATAAAAGAAAAAACTTTGATCGAAAAGTACATTGTGTCAGAGTGGGGTTTACTCAGCATGTTGTGGTGCTGTATTGAACTGCATTATATTAAAGACATTTATAATGTTTTGTCCAAGCCTGTTTATATAGGGGTGGACGAGGGTCACGGAGCAGTAGACGGGCGTTGCAAACTAGCTTAGCCTATAAATGCTGTGGTATGTGGCATTGGTCAATGCCAATAAATGTTAAATAAATTGGAAACACCTTTCAATACAGTGCAGTCCAGCACAACACCACCACTAACTGGAGCTTTAAAAATGACCGTAGAGTTGGATCATCACGTCTCTGCACGCAGTGTCAACAAAGACTGAACATTGTAACCTTCACAGTAATGAAACATATTGCAGTGCTATTATATAACATTGCATTCATTATATAAATGTACCCAATAAACTGTTCACTTGATATCCGATTCAGAAGGTTTAAAGCTACAGTAGGCAACTTTTATGAAAATAACTCTAAAGCTGTCACTATAGCCTGACAGTATTACACAAGACAGATACTCTGAAACAATCACGTTTCTCTGGTTCCTGCTAGTTCTCCTGGCACTTGCATGAATCCACGCACCTGAACAAACACAACCAATCAGGAGGAGTCTCTAATGCTGTGTTTATACCATGAGCGGCACAGCAACAGGCCATTTTCAATGGAAGCTGGTGACAAGAAGCTACAGACTGACACCTGACATGTCTCTGTTGACAGGCAGGCGTGTTGTGCTGTAAATCAAAGTTGAGCTGGCCAGAACTTTTTTCACCACTCAAATGACATGTTGATTTGTCAACTAATCATATGTTTTTGTTTCTAGCTGTGGTGCTGTGTTATTTAGCCTGGTTATAGCTCACGCTGTGCTAGCTTTCTGTGTACTGCGGTGCACAAAGGGATGTAATGGGGCTGCAAATGTGGAGTCAAAATGAAGCGCAGACACTAATAAAAAGCCGAGATATTTTTTTGACTGAATACAAACTTTAGATCACGTTCAGATGAGGTGCTTCGTGGCAGGGAGCAGAAATACACAAGCCTGTGATGACATAACTACATTAACGAGCGCTTGAACAACACTTCAGTGGTGACTCAGTGATAATGTAGCGGGTTGCACTGTTGCTATCACTCATGGTGTGAACACAACACATGTCAATCTGTGCTCGTGCATATGCTGCGCTGCCAACAACAGTGCACATGGCAAGGACAAGTAAGCAGAAGAAGACTGCTTGCTTTCACTTTCCTGAAGAAGACTGTCGTCAGTCAGAAGAAGACCATCATCTGTCTTCTTCTGCGTTAGAGACGCCTCCTGGATCTGATTGGTTGCATCATACAAGTGCATTGAATTCTTGTGAAAGCCATTAGGAGCACTTGGAGATCTGTCTTGTGTACTACTGTCAGGCTATAGCGACAATATCAGTAAATGTGACTAAAGTTATTTTTCATAAAAGTTACCTACTGTAGCTTTAAGGCCAACAGGACCGCTGCAGTCGTGTAAAGCAAGTGTTCGGTACTGCTACATGAGAGCCGCAGTCATCTTCAATCAAACCCCCCCCTGCCCCGGGTCTGTGTCAGATGAAGACCTCTCTGCATGACCTTTAAAACTGTTGTATCAGCTGTATTGGTGCACCACGGAGCCCTAACATGTGCACTGATTCACCTCAGTTTACACTGGCTGTAATTGATGCTGAGCAGGCCATCCATAAGCATTAAATATTGGCATCTGGCTGGGGCACAGGAAGACGGAGAGAGATGAGATAAAAGAGCATTTTTCATTCACTCCACTCTCTGTGGTGGGAGCACTCTGGGATGTTCACCTGAGCATTTTTCTTTTTTTCTTTTTTTTCTGTGCGCACATCTGGCTCTTTCAAAATCTATGTGCACTTCACTTTGAGTTTCACCAGCATCATTTTAAACTGATTTAAAAGAAAATGAAGCACACAAACATACTTAGAGCCAGGTAATCAAATATGAAGGGGCATGCATCATGCTAAAATGCAGTTCTTATGATTAACTAATCAAAGTACTGCAGGTAGACAGTAATAAAAATAACATTCCTATTTAATATAATCACCTGTGTCAGTCTCTGTTTGTGCATATTTGAAACACGCAGGCAGGAAACCTTTGAGGTTCCTGCAGGATAAAGACAGAATAATGCTTTGTTTGGGTTTTCATAGCAATTAGTACTATTATCGTGATGAGATTAAAATGTATTGTGTATATATCAGGAGGTGGAAATATATTAAAAAAACAATTGCGGTCTAAGAACCAAGAAAACTGTGAAGCCAGATGAAAAAGGTTGCAGTTGGAAAAGACAACACAGACATCTGAAAAAAAGAGAACAAGAATAGAAGCATCTTGGGGAAAAAGAGAGGGAGAGTTGCCATAAAAGTGTCTTTTATGTCAGCCCAACTGGAGCTGCATGAATAATTTCAACCATTCTCTATTGCACTGTGTGAATCCACAGTTTTGTAAATGATAACTACAGCATAACAAAAAAGTAGGTTAGCCAGAAAGCCAACTAAGAGGAAATCTGGAGGTATCATCCTGTTATTTTTGAGCTGAAAACCCTGCCATCAGTCATTTTAGTTTGCCCTCAGCCATCTCATATCACCCAAACCCAGACACTTTATCATCTAAGAAACCAAAGAGCTGCAGCACACAGTCATACTTTGACTGAAGACACTATTTAACCTCTGTTTTCAGATCTATTGTCCAGCAGAGACAAAGTACATGACACCTACTCTCACTTAAACCATGACTGACTTCTTCTCTTTCTCTGGTCTTTCTGTGCAAATACACTCAGCAGCCTAATCCTGCAGGGCTGAGAAGAGTTAAACTACTATTAAAGTGAGTGGTACTGAGCTCATATTTGATATTTACTGACTTAACTTTGTCTTTTAGTGATTGCAAACCCCGCAGATGAAAGGTCATGCTGATCTCTAGGACAGGACTTTTAGAATAAAAGGCTGTGAATCTCCAGAGGCTAAAAGGCACAGTGACAAATTACACATCCCTGTCTCTGCGCTGCTCGTTGTTGCTGTAATATGCTCTTACATTGATTATATATGAAATAAAAATGATCCTGCACCTGTTTTTACACAGTAAAT
Source organism: Epinephelus moara (assembly GCF_006386435.1). Classification (NCBI taxonomy): domain Eukaryota; kingdom Metazoa; phylum Chordata; class Actinopteri; order Perciformes; family Serranidae; genus Epinephelus; species Epinephelus moara. Next base: position 23,945,577 of record NC_065521.1, read on the forward strand.
TAATACTAGAGAGACAGTGTCTTGATTGTCTTGCAGTCCCATGTGGATACTGCTCCTGTTTAATTTACTGCAAATCAATCTGTTGTTGCAGGTACATGGGAGCTCCAGCTAGAATGGCTGTATTTGTCACATAGTGCTCACCATGAGTCAGCTAATGAGGAGTTGTTACCCACAGCCTTGTACTGATTGACACGCTGATACCTGGATTTTCACTAGCCTGCTGTTTTGCCCAGTTAATAAACCGTAGACCTGGGGATACTCGCGTTAACTTAATACACTCAGATGGGCTTCAGGCCTGCTCTCTGTGTGTGTGCGTGCGTGCGTGTGTGGCCGAGCACCTCATTAGCAGCGGGGCAAAGTGTTGTTCTAGTGTTTTTCTGCTTTACCGGCCATACTGTAATAGGCCTTAACAAGGTTACCCCCATTTTTCTGCAGCTACTCGGTGCCAATCCCTTCAAGGCTGCCGTCAGCAGCTCACTAACATAACACACCACACCTCCACAGTCACCCTCAATAATAACAGAACATGACTGTTCCCATCGGGGGATATTACAAGGAGAGTGTGGGATGTAAAGGTAAGCAGCCACAGTTGAGTTTCTCGCAGCCTCTTGAGTGCTGTGACCGCATTGGGAGACGATCACACTGTTCCTCCGCAGAGCCTGTTACATACGTGCATTATGCACATGGGGAGCACTTTGCTAAATCATGAGCAAACGCGTAATTTGTCATGCACAGTGATACACTAAAGCATATTGCCGCCCTGTGAGTACAGTTTCTCTGGGGCCTTTATGATCAATTATTTATCATGTCTTTTATTACAGTTTAGTGTACAGGGTACCACTGGCACGAATCAGCACTTTTCTAGATCTGCGGCATCTGTTAAGAGTAAAAGCAGAATTATAGTAGTCACATCTGATAAATGGGAATTACATAAACTCTGCACAGTGGTCTTTCAACTGCCCTTAGATACTGATGTTCTTTGACATAAATACCTCACATGAAGATTTGCCATGAGCTCAGTAGATTCTAATATAGCCTTTTTCCTTAAACATGTTCACCCATTCAGTGCTCTCAGACGAGCCTTAAGCCGGCAGACTAGAAGCTACTTGAAAACCCATTTTTCACGAGTGAATAAGAGTGACTCTCTGCCGAGCGAATGATGCTTTCGCTGCAAATTTTCATTTTTCAGACCATCATCCAATCTCAGGGCCATTTCAGTAATGCACCTACTAAATTAGTTCTTCTGTAGAGACAAAGAAGGTGCTAAAAAGCCTTTGAGTGCTTAATACATTTGCATCTATTAAACAATTAAATGTTAATGTCAAACCACCTTATTCCCATCTACATAAGAAGAGTAATGGAGAGTCGACAGACGTGACAGTGATCGAACATCTTTCATTACAGCAGCAAACCAGTCATGCAAAACATGTAACATGCACAGATCTGATCGTAGGATGATCACGTTCATCCTCGCACATGTGGAAAAATAAATGATACACAGCTGGATGTCCTCGTTGTTGACAGTACATTTGTGAGGAGTTGTCAGCTTGTTGTCATGTGAGCGACAAGTGCTCTCTTTAAAAAACAAATCTGTCTGCTTCAGCAAAACTGCAAAAGAAAAAAGAATTGGGACTCAACCAAAAACTTTTATTTATTTTTTTGCATTAAAGCATTTACCTACTGCTCACTGCTCACTGCTCAGGGCAGGAATATTAGTGATGTCTGTGCCAGAGAGAAATGGACTGTTACACACAACATTACACAAATTCAATACAGCACAAGAGACATATTTGCTGTGTCGGTGGATCGCCTTTATGCACCCCGACCTCCAACCAGTCCTGAGTATTTAGTAATGCAAGCTTTGCTGCTCTTCCAGAGGAAACAATATGGTGGTTGGCTGGTGACGAAAGATTTACAGTTAAACAGTAAGCTAAGATATGTTTATGAAGACATTTCAGGTGAGAAAAAGGCAAAACAGTAACAGAATCGTGGTTCATATTTGATCAGCACTGCCCAGTTGCTCTCTCTCTCTCTCTGCCTCTATACTCTTTGTGTCAGTGGTAGTGGGCATACAAAAATGCAGAGGTACAATCTGTAGTGTTTATTATTACTGTTGGACATCTGACCACCGACCTCTGCTACATGGCCACAACTACTGTTGGGCGTGTACTGTCAGTGCTGTGGACTGTATTGTCTGGTGTCACTTAAGATTTGTCCTCATGTCCTGTTTTAAGTTTCTTTTCCAATGCCTGCCCCAGGAATTGTCCCTCTGGGATGAATTAATTTTTTTTAATTGAATTGAATAAATTTGTACTTGGAGCTGAGAAACAAGAAGCAAGCTTTAGGCTCTGGTGAAACTGAGGCACGTTTACCACAGTTCATTTACACATAGGCTACTGCCCATACTGTTGTGATACAAAGCTGGTTGGAAATAAGCTGCAACCTCCAGAGGGGTACACCACGAAGCAAGATTAGTGGCTTAGTGAGGTATGTAGAGCCTAAAGCCATAGTTTTCCATCCTACCAAGGTGGCTCTCTTTTAACCTGGCTAGATCGCCATGGTAACTTATGCTGCAAACATAACCTGGTGAGTTTTGGCTTGAAATCAGCTAAAAAGTGCCTTTCGTTGCTGCTTTGGTTAGCGTCGGTGTTACTTTATGAGCAATATAGCTTGTCAGTTTAGGGAACACATTATAAATGCTATTTATCCAACTTGCTGAGCTGTAACCATAACAACAGAATGACAGTTGTTCTATTTCTGTGGCCATCACATCAAATACATGACCCCGAAGCCGAACAATTACAATAGCACTTACTGTATGCATCATGACATTTTTTTTTACACTGGAGGCTACATCGGTGATGCTGAAAATCTGAATAACATCATTTTATTTTATTTTGCAAGGTGGTTGCTGCTTTTACTTTCCTTTGGTCCATTTGCCCATGGTAGCTCTAAAAGAAGCCTTCTATAACACCTCAGGTAGCATACAGATGACATTTATATGCATATGATATGTGAAACCACCCTAACATTACCACTTTGGATTAGGTTTTATGCTTGGGCCTGATTTGCTGAAGTCCTTTTTAAACTGCTGGTATATTATAGCTTATTGAACACCAATTAGAAAATTGATTAGTCTATTGGTATTTATCAGAGACAATAAGCTATTCAATCAGTAAAGTTTTCCCCAAAACTTAAGTGATCTTTATGTCTACTTCATTATGGGAAAGTAAATGCAGTTCTTGAGTATAAAGTTTAAATCTGCTGCATCAAGTTTAAAGTTGAAGAGTTTAAAGAGCTGTAGAATGTGAAACTGTCATTTTAGAAATAAATGGAGGGATAAAAATAATGCCAATATATTCACCTATGAGTTCACTCGATGTGTGATATTAAACTAAAACGTGTCATTTAACTCTAATTATGCGAGATTGCACAGCAGAAAGCCTGAGATATTTTTTTGAACGCAACCATTTATCTTACTATATAATGACGAAAACTCTGTCTGTGTGTCTGTTCCACGTTTTTCTCCTCACTGACTTGGTCAATCCATGTGAAATTTGGCACAGTGGTAGAGGGTCATGGGAGGATGCGAATGAAGCAATATTACATCAATTGGCCAAAGGGGGGCCCTATAGCACCCGATTGAAATTGCAAACTTTGAATGGGCATATCTCACGCCCCGTATGTCGTAGAGACATGAAACTTTGCACAGAGATGCCTCTCCTCATGCAGAACAAATTTGCCCAAGAACCCATAACTTCCGGTTATATAGATTTTCCGCCATTTTGAATTTTTTGAAAAACACTTAAAATCGATCTCTTCCTTAGGAAGTTTGAGCGATCTGCATGAAACTGGGTGAACATAATCTAGGGA
>NC_065521.1:23949537-24040955 GCF_006386435.1 Epinephelus moara
AAATGCAACCGATCGCTGTGGCTCCCCCTGTGGCCCAAAATGCAACCGATCGCTGTGGCTCCCCCTGTGGCCCAATGTTGGGATTTTTTCCCTAATTTTTGGTATGACTAAGTCATGGTATGGTATGCTGTACATAATCACGGAAACTGTCTGTGTCATTCTGTCAGTCAGTCATTCTGTCTGTCCCACGTTTTTCTACTCACTGGCGTGGTCAATCTATGTGAAACTGCACATAGGCATTGAGGAGTGGCATAGGTAGAAGGTGACAAAGCTACCAATGGGTATGGGCTAGTATTTCATTAAGGCTTAAAATTACACCTAATTAAGGGCAGGCTGCTTTGACTGACAGGCTGTTTGCTGATAGTGTCCTCGGCTTCTCAGTCAGATCCACCCCCTGCTCCTCCACAGCCCCAGCCTCTTGCTGAAATATGGTCACTTCTGGCTCCAAAAAACCAAGATGGCGACTGCCGTGATGCTGAACTCGAGTCTTCAAAACAGGAGTCCACAAACCAATGAGTGAGGTCACATTAGCTACGTCCATTATTTCTATAGTCTATGGTTAAAAATGAGCAAAGTAAGCAAAGACACCACCATTCGATTAAGCAATAAAGTATTACAGCATGTGTCTTGTGCAGTTTTGATATATTGTTATTCTAGTTCATAATGATATTCTAGTCCCCCCTTCTGGAGCACAGGTTACATCTGTTCTGATTAAAGACTGATGTTGTTGATAAATTGAGCAGGGCTCAGCGTCTACTCATAGATGGAGAGAATTAATGACTGTCTCCAGTACCGCTCAGCTCTTATGATGCTTATTAGGAGGACACAGTCTAAAAGAGCTTTCAGCAATCTTTGTCTGTGATTTTTCTCCGAGCCTGCGGCCGTCCTCACCAAGAGAAATTCAAAAAGACTTAGAGCCCTCCAGGAAGACAATTAGAGTCATCTTCTTCTCAGTATGCAGCGTTGCCGTGACAGTAAGCTATGAGCACATTCCTCTGCATAATGCAGCTCCTAAAAACTGCACCCATCGCTGGTCGGTGGGGGATCCTCAGCAGGCTGACTGCGTGCCACACCACCCAGCCCACTTCTGAAAGTCTAATGAACTGAGCTAATCAAATTAGAGGAGTGGGGGAATCAACTGGATCTGACCACAAATAGTAGCACCGCCACTGCTGACACTAGGTGTTACAGCCGTGAGGCAAAGAGGGAGCTCACAAAGACTGTCTATAAAGAGGGTTAAACAGCAGTCATGCTGCTCTGCTGTAAGTGTGAGTGCCAGCGTGTCAACATGACAAACAGCCAGCGCACAAAAAGAGACCTCATGAAAACCCTATTGAGGATGACAGAGTGGAAGGGGATCACGTCAAAGAAAATGAAAACAAAGCCATATCTGTGCAGAGAGAGACTCGGGGAGCATCAGTGTGACAGAGAGATAAAGAGAGAGAGAGAGACAGATGGAATAAGAGAAAGTGCGAGCCAAAACGCGAATATGTGTTCTCACCAGCTCATTTTGGCTGGCAACATGCTCTTAGCCCCCAGAGGGACATCTTCGCCTTCTCACACGTGTCCATAAATATCTCTGCAGGAGAGTGTGTATAGCAACACTGCATCATCCCTGGGGGATGTAAGAAATAAAGCTGCCACTGCTTCCGACTGTACATATGTATAGACTCAGATGAACGGAGGCAATGGGGATAGCTCATGGTGCTCATTATTCATGTGCAATCAATAAACAGTGATGCAAGGAAGGAGAGAATCCACAGAAAGTCTCATGTGGGACAGTTTTTGGATTTAAGGGAAATTTATCAATGCAACTGCAGAGAACATCAAAGAATTTTATACCCAAATGTTTATAAATCATTTAACAAAACAGACTGCAACCAGCTGAAACATCTCCCAGTTAGAATTCCTTCAGTGTTCATTCTTCAGAAGGTTTTTACCAGGAGCTGAATTATCTGCAAAGGACTCTTCCTCTCTAAAACAAACAGACCAGGTGATTAAAACCGGTAGAAAAAGCCTGGTCTCACTCTGAAGTCTTCGAAATCCAGCGCTTGGGCAGTGACTTGCGGCGTCAGAAACCAAACAAAAAAGGCGTCCCATAAGAATTTAAAGTCAAACCCTGTTCTTTTTCCCTAAACCTAACCATGTGTGTTTGTTGTTGAGGGAAAAAAAACACAATTTGAAGTGTTGTACTGACGTAGTGCATTTATTTTGAAAGAAGACAATGCATGTAACAGGCAGAACTTGACACGGTGTCCCAGAACGTCAGCAACCAACACACCCAGGGGGACCTTTCACGTCGTATGTGGACGTGGAAAGTCCATGACCTAACATCAATATGTGACGAAGTCGGAGTGAGAATGTGTTGGTAGAAACACTGAGCTTCATGTTAAAAATGAATGCTTCTCTGACGCTGTTCCGCTCATCTAAAATGGGCCACTATCCCAGCACCTGCTAATATGTGCTCACCTTTTTGTTTCTGATCTAAGTGTTCAAGAGGTTTTTACCAGGAGATGAATTATCCACCAAGGTCTCTTCCTCTCAGAAACAAACCCTGTGATTCATACCAGTAAAAACACTTTAAACAAGTTTTAGTAACATAGAAGAAAGAATAGAAAAGGTCACGCTGACTTATGAGGTCGGTAAAAGTGTATAGGATTTAAAGCATTGATGTTAGTAACAGCAGCGGCAGATCACAGACTGTGCAGCCATCTGCCTTCCGAGCATCACTGCTGCTGTCTGACAGCACTTTTGTTTTTCTCTGCATAACAACATGACAGAGAAGACAACTCATCCTCCTGACCTCAGCAACCTTTGGCTTGACGAATGTAAACGCTGCGCCTTTTGTTTCATTCTTACCACTGTGTGTATATTCATATCATTCTGGAGTGTAGAGTGCTGCTGCACCTTGTTTTCGTGCATAAAGTGTACTGGTAAAAAGAAAAACATGAGCTGGGACTGAGATTTTAAGTGTTAATGAGGACACTGAATCATTTGTGAAAGTGTTGCTGACTGATACCATATGAGATACACATTATTTTCCTTGGTGTATTATTATTTATCTTCTAAGCCTTCACATAGCTGAGTCTGAACTCATGGATATATATGAGAATTATTTTCCATATGATCAATATTTTACTCCAAACTGCAGCACAGCTACTATACGGCAGCTGTTTTACTGCCAGATATAACTGTGCTCACTATCTATATACCAAAATGTAAAATATGTGAAGGTAAAAGCAGGATTCATTAACTAGATTGAAGCATACCTAAAGGAAATTGCTGTAAGATACTGCTGGGTTTTGTGTTATTACTCTAAAAATCAACTCTAGTATCACTTGGGTGTAAAATTATAATCAATCACCTGCTGACTCACCTGTCTCTTGACTGTATAAAGTTGCCTCACACAGTGTGCACTAATCTAAAGAGCACCCAGCTGTGTAACTTATCACAGAGAATAAGATGGGAATAGTAACAGGGGCTCCCCCGACTGAGCTCGACCCACTCCTGTTCAGCTAATCACCATGTATCTCCAGCATAGGATTTCCACAAAGTGTGTGTGCGTGTGTGTGTGTGTGTGTGTGTGTGTGTTGGGAAGATAGATAATTAACTGTAAAGCAGGGTATGATTAATGTGCCTCTGGTAACGGGGCAAGACGCATGCTGCGTGATAAGAGAGGAATGTGCAGCAATCCCAGGTATAATCCTGAAAAGTGAGCAGTGTGCAAAGGTGGGGGGAGGGAGGGCTACAATGGGTTGCTGTCACCATAGCAACGCCCCCATTTAGTAGTACCCCCCCCACCCCATCCCATCCCTTAGCATATTAAAAAAAAAATTACAAATATACAAACATTGCAGATAGTTGGAAGTGATAATGCTCGGGACAATTACATACAGGATTATATGTGTTTACAAAAGCATCAGATGAGTCAGCCGAGGTTTTAGAGAGGAGGCAATCCATCATCCGATATCACAATCAGATAAAAACACCAGTTTATACATTGCACTGCTTTTTGTTTATTTCTGTATTAGAGAAAAAATAAGCTCCCATATATGTGATACAGATTCAGGACTTGTTTTATGTCCTAAAACAGCCATAATGTAATGTAGAGCCTTACCACATACCAGAATATGCTTGTTTTTTAAATTGATGAAAGCATGAATTAAAATGAACATGTAATGAGTAGACTTGTTGGACAAATAATCTTCTTTCAGAATCTTTCATTACGTGGACAATTACAAATAAATGTCCTATAGACTAATTTTCTATCTCACAAAGGAAAAAAAAAATCAAAATGGTTTCCTCTCTTTTGGCGCCATCTTCTGGAGAGTAAACCACAATTCAATCAATTTCAGGGATATGCTCCTGACTGTACATTTATTGTTGAACCGCCTTTTTGTAGATCAATAAAGTCAGTCTTAATAAAGTGCCTCAGGAAAGCCTGTGCCGGTGGCATTGTGGATTCTTGGTTTTGACAGTTGTGTTTTACCAATTCAAGAAAAGGACTAAAAAAAAAAGAGTGTTTTGCTGTTATCTCTGCTACAAAAACTTCAATCTTTCTCAATTAGACACAGAATAAATTCAGATGTAATCCATGAATGTCCATCTCTCTTGTGTTTTATTTTGTTTCCTCTCCAGGAGCATTTTGAATAATCCTTATTCCTTGTCAAGATATTGGTGGTTTTGCTGTCTAAAGCTCATGGGCATAAATGTAGACAGTGCAGACAGTGCGGTTGCACTGGGGCCCATCAGTAGAGGTGTGTGTGTGGGGGAGGGCTGGGGGGGTGGGGGGTGGGGGGGTTGGGTGGAGAATGGGCCCTTATGAGGGATTACCACCTTGAAAATCTGCCAGTGTTCAAAGAAGAACACTCATTAAATTAAAAATGGTGACATTTGCTATATGCCCTTTAAAAGGCAAACCCATCTCTGTCATGTTTATTGAATTTATTTTTTTGGAAAAAAGTCAGTAGCATCTATAACTAAATTATATGCTTATTCTATAAATCAACTTTAACTCTAGGTTTTAACTGTAGGTTTATAGTTAAAATTGTTCAGTTAAATTAATAATTTCTTATATTCTTTAGCATTTTTTAGTTATACACAGATATGCAATGATGATTGTTGGATAATATGTATTTTAATGTTATCCAATGCCAAGTCTCTGATCATGTGTCAAGACGATGTGTGCATGATAACATGCAGTAGGGCCCATTGTAACTACCTTACACCACTTCCAAAGCCTGATGGGCATTCAGAAACTAGTGCAAAGTTAATCACAGTTTTAAAAATATGAAAGTCAATTTCCACCAGGAAAAAAAAAGATGAAAAGTTGGGAGTTATAAAAACAAAAATACTCTCATTATGTCACAATTACTATACAAGTCAAAATTTCTATCATATATTTTTAATTATGAATTACCTTAGAAACCCAATCAGTATCTTCCATAAATTTGATTTACAGTGAGTAGGCCATATTTTTAATTTGCTGTCAGAGAAGTTTGGCACAGTATGTCACTCAGTTTGACTTAGTTTTTCTAGCCATTATTAGTTGTATCTTCACAGGTGTAGGTAAACAGGGGCCACGTCCCCTCAATATTTAGAATAAGAAAGAAACAGAGGGCTTTCATTTTGACAGAATTAAAGATATTTATAAATTGACGTAAACGGCACAATTTGGTGCATAAGAAATGACCAGAATGCAGAAAATTTAGTGTTTTGATGCTCAATTTTTTCAGGCAGAGGGCCCCCAAACCCCTGTTTCATGTGCACACTCACCAAATCCTGCATTATCTTAATCCTTCTTTTTTTCCTGGCAATGAAGTGTTCCTGTATTGAAATCATTATTTTTTATTTGACTGTTTCTCTTCTCTAAATGTGGGTGTTTTCATCGCTACAACTGAGGACCTACCTGTCAGATGGCAGCGGTCTACCCACAGGACCTGGGACCACTCAGTCTATACAAGGGACCTACCATGGTGCGGCCTCTAGGTGGCAGTATGACAACAACGACCGGGATGACAGCTGCGGTAAAACACCACAGAAGAAGAAGAACAGGAAGAGGCGTTGAGCGTTAAATTGAAAACAGCCGCGGGTTCCATAAACGGCTGTTAGCGCCGTAACTGTGACCATGAAAGGATAGACAGCTGCTTGTGATGTCGGAGGAGATATTTTAATCACAAAATAATGGCGTCGCGAAGAAATAAGAAGCACGTATTTAGCCGGAGAATGCTAACTAAAGTTACAGCTAACGTTAGCCAACGTCGGGAGTTGTCTTCAACGCTAGCTAGCTACCAGTAGAGAATCTTTTTTATTTATTGTCAATGCTGCTTGAATTATCAAGGCAGTATAATGTGTATGTCGTTACCTTACTTTGTGATACGCCAAATAACAGATAGGAATTGCAGTTAGCGTAACGGTTATAGTGTCGTCAGTGTGGTGACAGTTCTTACAGTTACAGTAATTAGCTCACCTGTTGCACCGCTTGTTTTGGGAAACGCAGCCAAACTTCAGACATGTCAGTCAACGGGAAAGTCATCCCGCACACCCCGCTGGCCGTGGACTTCTGGCATGTGCGCAAGTGTCCGGGGACACGGTTATTTTTCCTGTCCCACATGCACAGCGACCACACGGTGGGTTTGACCTCCACCTGGAGCAACCGGCCCATCTACTGCTCCCCTGTCACTGCCACTCTGCTCAAACTCAAACTGCAGGTGAGGGGAGGAGCATGAAACACATACCCGTGTTCTATAAGTCAAATAAATACATAAACCAGGAAACATTTCACGTTATTTCTTTGCCTCATTCCAGTGAATATTGACATGCTGTTTTATGTGAATGGGAGCTGGGCAGTCTCAGAAGCTGGTCACACTGGTGCTTTGCTTTCCTAGACAGTGGAGTGCCAGCTTTGTTGAACAATTACTTCATCAACAATGACTGTTTTTGCAGCCAAATTTAGATTAGATCATGTGCATACCTGTTTTGCAGTGTCAAAACTCTATTTAAAAATATTTCAGAAAGATAAATCACTGAATGAACTGTTCTTGGGTTCAAGAATCATTTGTCAGCATATTTCTCATGACCAACATTACTCTAAACTCATGTGTCTAGCGTTTTTCAGAGGAAAGTTGCGATCATTAGGTTGAATTGGTGAAGAACAGTAGACCTATTGCTGCATTATATTTAGGGATGCATGATAATATCGGCACGTCATCGGTATCAGCTGATATTGGCCTTAAAATAAACTTTTAGAATCAGCCAACATGCTTTTTCTTATTTTGCACAATGAATAAATATTACATACATTGACAAACATTCTATTTCATGTCTCCATCTGCTGGTGGGCCATCACGATAAGAGTATGCATGCATAATATGTTAATTCCACTATGAAGAGACTTGATGAGTTATATCTAGGTTGTTATATATCAGATATCTGCAAAAAAAAAAACAATATTTTGCATCCCTATTTATCTTCTACTAATAATTTTCATTTCCGTTTAGGTGAAAGAGCAGTGGATCCACCCTTTAGAGTTGGATGAGCCATACATGTTGCCGCTGGATGACATTGGCAAGGAGAAGCTGACAGTCACACTGATAGATGCCAACCACTGTCCCGGGGCTGTCATGTTTCTCTTCGAAGGCTACTTTGGCTCTATACTGTACACTGGTCAGTGTCTGAATGCACAGGCCAAACACTTTAACAGATGTTTCTAGGATGTAAAAAAAATGCTTGGCTTGTTTTTCCATTTCTTTGTGTTTGTGTTCCAACATCATAATTGGTACATATAATGTAATAAATATGTGCAGGTACTTTATCAGTTTCAGTATCATGGGCAGTAACAGTCAGCACTGACACATTCTTAATTTCAGGTGACTTCAGATATATCCCCTCTATGCTGCGTGAGCCGCGCTTGAGGAACAACACCACTATAGATGTCCTGTACCTGGACAACACCAACTGTGACCCCAACCGCACCCTCCCCACCCGCCAGCGAGCCACTCAACAAATCAAAGAGATCATCCGCTGCCACCCCAACCACAATGTTGTCATAGGTAATTTTAAGACCTCTCTAAACATGCCTTGTGTACTTTCTCATGTTAGTAGAGTAAATATATAGGTTCTTGCCACTGCCAGAAATGATAAATGATCAGCTCTTTTGACAACTCAGTGGCCTTATTTAAAACTTGTTTTAAGTATGTGACAGTTATTTTTTTGTTTTATTGTTGTTATGAGTGCTGCCTCTGACACATCTTTTTATTGTCCCACACCTGCACATGTAAAAAAAGAAAAAATGGAGGTTTCATTTCTTCACTTTGCATTAAAATTCTTCTTAACAGGAGCTACTTATTTGTTTTTTACTTTGCCAGATGTTTCTTTGGTCGAGCACCCACTCCATTGGACGATAGGATGTGCATGTCTTTTGAAATTACTACTACAGGTTTCATATCAAGCTGACAGCCCAGAAAATATCTTGGTTTCCCAGTCAGCATTTTGTGACCCTTAGTCAGTAAACAGTTTTTATATTCTGTGCTGTCTGACATAAAAACAAGAAACAAACAACAGGTAGAGCATGTAGTCCACATAGGGAATGTAATTTCCCTCACTAATTGTAGCTTCACCCTTCAAGGAATACCGTGCAGGATTTACCAAAAACCTGCACAGACTCGTACAAAATCATCACTTACGACCAAACTAAAAGCGTGCGATGGTGTATTTATCTGCAGAGACTCTGCCCTCTGCCTGTGTTGTCTTATTTTCTTCTTATTTTGCTGTGTTCTGGGTGTTCCTGGGCACAGCGCACAGGTTAGGTCGGGACTTTAAACTGTAGTGACCATCTACAACCATAGCTACAAAAGTCACAGACACGGCGTTAAAAAAACCCAACAAATATGCCAAACCAGAGTGAATCTGGGGTTGACTTTCACTTTTGCTGTTTATAAACAGTAACAAACATTTCCTGCATAGTATACCTCTTAAACAACTTATATTTATTTTCACCCATGGAGGCAGGGTGAGCTGCAATACAAAGTCAACATGTGTAAAACTACATAACACCCAACAGATCATTGTAATCTTATGTGATCTGGAAATTTAGTTAATCTTGTGTGTTTAATGTTTTTAAAATTGCAACTTTTATTATTATTATTATTATCATTATTGAGTTTAAAGTTTAATTCCTTGTACTTTCCCTACACACTGTACTCTGTGACCTTGCTGTTGCTCCCTGACTCAGACCCTCATGCTCACTTCTGCTGCCTTGCAGGCCTTTATGCACTAGGTAAGGAGTCGCTGCTGTTGGAGCTGGCGATGGAGTTTAAAACCTGGATTGAGGTCAGCTTTGACAGAATGGAGACCCTCAAGGCCCTGGAACTGCCCGACGTCTTCACCACTGACCCAGGAGCAGGTCGTATCCGAGCTGTGGACCAGTCGGAGATCTGCTCTGCCACTCTACACCAGTGGAACAAAGAACATCCCACTTTGGCCATCTTTCCCACCAGCAGGCCCCTGGTCTCCTTTCACCCCAACGTCCATGTGGTGCCCTACTCTGATCACTCCTCTTACCAAGAGCTGGAGGATTTTGTTTCTGCACTTAAACCTACCTCCCTTGTACCCATTGTAGGAAACCATGCACCCGGAAGCTTCTATGCCTTACTGCCCAACAAAAAGCGCCATGAAATCCTGGTGCCTGAGTCAGTCCGACACTACATGTTGAGACAGCCTGAGGCTGAGACTCAGCTCAGCTCATCAGCATACACCAGCCTTCGCCGCAGACATTTCCAACCTCTTGCTCCCAAAGGAGTGGTGTTTGATTCTCCTGCAAGGGGATCCAAGACGTCATGTGAGGAAGCCTGGGAGGCAGAGTGCGCAGAGCAGGGTGCTTCTGAGGAAGAGATGGACACAGAGAGTAGTGAAAGGGACTCTGACTGCATCTATGTTGACCTGAGCAAGGACCCCAGCCCTAACAGAAACAGAGGAGGGACTGGAGACACTTTGAGCCTCAGTATCCTCCACAAAGTGCCTAAAGATATGGTGATGGAAGAGTCTGTGCCATTTCAATTCAGCCAGAGCGACTTCGCTCCGGTGGAGATCCTGACAAACACCAAGGCTAGCATGAAGCCTGTCAGGACCACAAGAAGGCCTTTTGAAACGAATGCCAAAATAATCAGCGAGACAGCTTCAAATGAGAATTACAGCAGCCAGCGTAACAGACATGGAAATGTTCACAAGAACTGCACATTATCAGTCAGTGAAAGCATGTGTCAGCACAATGGAAAAAGAATTGATCAGGACGGTGACATGTTAGATGACACTAACACGAGTCAGCACAGTGAATATGGAGCTGATCAGAACAACAGCGTGCCACTGCAAAGCAGCCTCGATAACGATTCCTGCTCTTCATCCAGTTTCCAGACTGTGCTGCGGCAGGAGTACTTAGAAGAGCTTGAAAACAGTCTTTTGGAGGATCTCCCCTTCACAGAGGAGGACTTCAAGGCATGTGGCCTCATGCAGCAGAGTTTGGTGAAACAGTTTCCCCTCTGTTCTGTATGTGACACAGGAGAGGATGGCCTCTTGGACAATTAATGTGACCTGACATTGAAGACTTGCCTTGCTCTAAAGGCCTTTTTGTGTTGTGTGTGTGAAGATGAGCACTTTAAAGCCAATATACAACTTTATCATTGGTACCTTCCTTATTTATTTTATTTTCTTTGTGTTGCCTCCACAAAAGGGTTTGTCCCTGGACCGGACCTGTAAAGTGATTGACGGACCTTTGCCCTCAGCTTCCATCACGGCAGCCTTGGCCTCCTGGATGTGTAAGCCAGGACAGTCTTCAGTGGTGGGTCTTATGTAGGGCTGATTCACAGCTTAAAGTAATCTGTAATTGATATTTGTAAGGAAACATTTGACTGGTAAGCTTTTCCCTTTTTTTTTTTTTTTCTTTGCCTTGTGAACCAACTGTCTTGACGCACTGGTCACTTTTTCGTTCTTCATTCTTAAGCAGCTGAAAATTAGAGTGATGGGATTTTTAGGCATTTTTAAATCTCAATGGATGGAGAAGTTTTTGCTGCAAAGTGAGTCAAAAGCCAAAATCGAAATTTAGTTTTAGCCTATAAGCTAAGACAAAGTGACACAAATTTTTGAAGCAGTCATGTTTCTGCCATATTTCAGATCTGCCTTTCACTGAAACATTTTTTATTTCCACTGAGTGTGAGAAATGGCCTTTATTTTTATAAGGCTAAATACTGCTGTCCCTTTTTACTGAGAATCACAGTATTTAAGATTGATGGTTTTGGTATTATCTGTGTTTTGGTTGTAGTTTTGAGTCAGCAACCTCATAATGGGAAAAAAAGACTCCTACTTTCTGTGATTGCCTTTGTTTATGACTGTATGCCTATTTGAGGTAGATAATATTTAAAATATAGGATATCTTTCCCATACATCCTTAAGTAGCTGTGGTAGTGCTCTGTTTTGCTAGTCCACTATTGCAGGTACTTTAGTGTAAAACATTTTTTAGAACTGTTCATATTAATTATCCAAGTATTGTGTAAAACTAAATTTTAAATGACATGCATGTGTATTAAAAGCACAATTGCTTCAGACTGTATTCATATGACAGGTTAATGTGTTTCATAGTTGTTTTGATTAGAAGTGACATAAACCAGTGGTGTGCAGTTCATCTTCTCTCTTAACAGCTCACTCTGGCAGTGTTGATCCCAAACCTGTGAGACTGAAGTTCTCTGTAACTCTTACAAGCCTGTGAACATTGTGAAGAAACACTTTGCCTTTCTACATTTGGCTGTACTTGTTTTAAAACAGGAAAATGTTCCTCTTAAGAGAGATTGGTTTATTGTAAAGAAAAAATAAAACAGATATTTGTGTTTAATACAACCTCTTTATATGTGAATTGTTTTCTCAATAAATTACCCTTTAATTTGCAAATTAATGTGCTCAGGCTGGGTACTGATACTCAACACCTTTAAGGTATCGACTGAAATAACCGAGTGCCAAGCAATATCGAAACCTCTCCAGTCAAATGATACCTGCATTCAATTCTTTTTGGACTCTAGAAATGTGACTTCATATGATTTTGCTCGCAGCCAATCACCACAAGCGTTCGTTAATTTAATGATGTGATTGGGCCATTAACGCAGCAGCTATAACCCATACAGTCCATGGTGTGGTGAAGTGTGGTGTTTTGGCAGTTCAGGATGATGATATACCACCTAAATGTTTGAAAGTATGGCTATAC
Source organism: Epinephelus moara (assembly GCF_006386435.1). Lineage (NCBI taxonomy): Eukaryota > Metazoa > Chordata > Actinopteri > Perciformes > Serranidae > Epinephelus > Epinephelus moara. The sequence goes on from NC_065521.1 coordinate 23,961,785, forward strand.
TACACGCCTGTGGTGTCTGGTGGCATTTTATGGAACTGAATGCTTCCATTCACATCATGGGTATTAGATAAAGTAGGGGAAAAGGGTATCAAATGAAGTACTATATTGGTATCGGTTTCACATTAAGGGTAGTGATACTGGAATTTTTTAAAGCCCTAGTGCTGGTGTCCCTTTTTTAAAATTCACTTTTTAAGCCTACAGCACAGAGATTCCTGTTGCCATCTACTGTACACGTAAGCCAAAGAGTCACTGCTGCTTCCTGTTGCAATGCTGCTATTCCTCCCTAAGATGGCAGTAGTTTGCTAAAAATTTCAGCAGATGCTTTAAGTTCATGTCTTGCTTCTCATCTAATAACGGTTTTAGATTTCTGCAGCATGTCTGATTCCTCCCAAAAAAGGATCATGTATATTTGGTAGGAAACAGCCTGCTGAGCAGTAATGACTCAGCTCTCAACAAAATCCCATCGTCTCTCCACGGTTTCTATATTAACATTATATTGCAAATGACGATAATAAAAGTGTTATATGACAGCAATTAGCACATACAGAAATGGGCTGATTCAGTCTGAAAATGAACATAAAGCCTGCTATGCTCCCAATGTGAAGGTTTTACTGCATTTGTACAAAAACTGCATATTTATATAATTTCAATGTGGAAGCATACATGCTGCACTGCCAGACTACAAAGCAGGGCCAGCTGTCATTCATGTTAGCCACCACAGAAAGGTAGCTTGGAGGTCTGCATGCTTCCCGCTGCCCTGAGCAACAACCACATCCAGCATCCACTAATGAAACATGTCTGTTGCAAAGTCCACTCTCTGATACTGAAGACAAAAACTGAACAACAAAAGCTTCTTACTGAGATACGGTATTTTCTCAAAGCTCTAATAAATAGTGGCCGACATGGGCAGACGCACTGTAACGGCCCAGAAATGTTCTATTAGGAGAAATGGGCAGCAGCTTCAGACACAATGCCAGTTCAAAAACAACATACGATAATCCGGAACAAATTCAACAACTGAAACGTGCTGCAGAAAGCCAAAACAAATACAATGACAGCAAACATGCTGCAAATACAGAAGCTATGCAAGAACAAACAAGTCAAAAACACAAACCCCCAAAACAAGTACAACAGAAAACTCTACATATCCAGTCATCACAACAAAAGTTCTGCAATCCACACCCCCACATTTCTCCTGATGGAAATGTTTCGGGCCCTTGCAGCATATTTGCCCTTGGTCAGCCACCGTACTAATAGCCTTGCTAAGTGCTTACGAGGACTCACTCATGTGCTGTTATGCATCCCCTCTTGGTCGCCTCCCCACAACGACTTTAAACAAACAGTACAACAGATCCAGCTGTATAAACATTTTTAGTTGGCCCTGGTCCTGACGCGTCCCTTCAGGCTGCGCTTTGAGAGAGTGCCTTCTAAAAAGTTTTCTCTGTGTGAAGCTCTGAAACCTCAGATGGGTCATCATAGCCACCACCAGTAGGTCGTCAGACTGACACAAACCGCCAACAGGAGTCTCCACTTGTTCTCATAAAGGATGAATGAGCGGCTGCTGCGTGGGGTTTCCCTGTATGTAGGAGGAGGGACATCTGGTGTTAATAATCAGCAACAGGTTCAGAGTCAGAATGATGATGATGATGAGCAGTGGTGAAGGAGGTGTTCAGATCTTTAAGTAAAAGTACTAATACCTCACTTTAAAAATACTCCATTACAGTTAAGCCCTGAATTGAAAATCATAGTTTGTTAGTATTAAAGGTCCGGTGTGTAGACTTTAGTGGCATCTAGTGGTGAGGTTGCAGATTGCAACCAACTGAAATTTCTCCCATGTGCCAAGTGTGTGGGAGAACTGCGGTGGCAAATGACCCTATCTAGAGCTAGTGTTTGATTTGTCAGTTCTGGGCTACTGTAGAAGTTAGGTGGAAACTGTGGGAGAGGACTTACTCCATATGTAGATATAAACGGCTCAGTCTTGGTAACGAAAACACAACAGGTCTCATTCATGAAATGTGAATGTGTGTTGTGGGTTTTTTGGGTGTACTTGTGCATTTTTTTTTTGCCACAAGTTTAATATTGAGCCATTTTCATTTAACTTTTTGAATGGTTCTTACAACAGGAGACACAGAGTTAACAGCACTCATTTCCTCCACTAACAGAAGAGAATAAAATGTTTTTCTCAACCCCATTTCACCTAAAATAACTTCAATCATGCAAAAGTTTTTCCAGGTCAACAGGATGCACCTATCCATAGTAATTATCACCTCCTCATACGGTGGTCACTAGCTATTCATGGGCGGGCTGTATGCTAATTGCTGACTCATGGGAGCACGCTCTCAGTTTATGACTGATTGACATTCATGATCATACACATGCCTACAATTAAATCCAAGTTTCCTGCAGTGTTCTTGAAACCAGATCAGGTTTTTAGTACCAAGCTTTTTTATGTGCAAATCTACTCACAGATTTCATGAGTGAGACCCAACGAGTCTTACAGTTTCAGGTGATTATATGCTCACAAAAACATACAGTAGTTGTATATATATAAAATTTCTGCCAATATATCCCTCCAAATCCTAAAAACTGGACCATTAAGCAGCCTATTTAGAGTATTAAAAGTATTGAATACAGACTATTAGACTATTAGATATATCATTAGATTATTATTACTTATGAATGAATGTGCAAACAGCATTTTACAGTTGTAGCTGCTCTAAGTGGCACTAGTTTAAACTAATTTACATAATGATTATTTTCCTCAGTGGATTAATTTCCTGCTTACTTTCTTAATATATTGACTGTTTGTTCAAACTCAAACTCAAGCATTACCCAGAACCAAAAGTGACATCTTCACATTTTCCAAACCTTAAAATAACAGATAAATAAACATGGAAATAAATTTGAATATAACAAAAACAAATCAAAAAATTATATTAAGCAGCAAATCCTCATGTGACAAACCTTACCATAACCCTGTATAAAAATTATGGAAGCAATTACCAAAATAGTTTTCTTTCAGTTGTCTAAACAATTAATCAACAAATCGTTTCAGCTTTACTTGTACATGCTGTTGGAAAGTTTAATCTATGACAAAGCATCCTTTTTTATGAGCTCCCTGTATGTTTTGGATGCAAATGTAACCACAGCTGTCACATAAAATGAGCTGAAACATCATCATTGTCATTGTATCAAAGTATAAGAGGCATGAAAACAAAATACTCAAAGCATAAATACCTTAAAATTGTATTGAAATATAGTACCTGAATGAATGTATTTGCAGTAATTATATTCCACCACTGATGCTGACTGAGCACCAGGGGTTCTCACTGTCCTACACACGACCAGGACACCACCTGCTCCACAGGGACTCCTGGTAATATGACACAGAGACTAAAGGAGGACACGATTAGATTGTTTTAGTTTGCTGATATCATGTCTCAGATTATAGTCAGTTGTAATCTTTCTTGGCAGCAGAGGGGGACGGACTCTTGTACTCCTGAGATTGGTTGAATTGTAATCAGGACGAGGCAGCGCCCAAGATTGAATTTGCATTAAGATTCCTGCATATTTTACACAAGCCTGCTTTTCCCCCTGCAGTCCCAAAATCTATTTTGAGGCAGTGCACTTGTACTGCAAAAACAGAAAACATGTTTGTGACAAAAAAAGAGAAGAATTTGGGGGGAAAATGCATTTTCTATGAGGGAATATGAAGCTCTGGCAGCGAGGCCAGGAAATGAGAGGAAATGGAGTGTCACATACCCCCACGAGCATCACAGCAGGGTGTTAGGGCTAAAGTAATGGATTCCTCACACACGCCATTACTTCAAAGTGGAAATCATGAGGACGCTGCTACCTGCGAGGCCAAGCCCTTTTACCGGGAGTAAAACTGCTCTGAGAATGAGGTGACTATTGCAATTCACTCAGCTCTCCCTTCAAGTTAATATTACTATTCGAGGTTGGTGACCTGATTAACACAGACTCTGCTTACCTCGTCATGTGTCTGATACATTACAATAAGTGCCAGGCGAGGTGTTTGGCATTTTACCAACAAAATCCACCCAGGATCACAGTGTGCTGCTGGATGTTTTTCTTTTGTCCTTGTGCTGTGAAGAAGAATGGAGGATCCTGCTGTGTAATTTATAGCTCTGTTCCAGCAAGAGCTCTCAATACATTCTTCAACTGTTACTGGGGACTAAAATTTGGTTCCCCTCAAGACCCACAAATAAAAAAGTTAATGCATATGACAGGCTAGCACGCTAAGCTTCTGTTCTGGGTGCTGAGGCACTTTATCACTGGGAGTCTCTAGATATACTCCTATTGTAGTTATATACAGGAAGCTTTGAGCAGGACAGGAGCAGGATCTGCGCATAATGTCTTAATGACCTGAGTTTGGATATTACAACAACTGTAACGTTTAAGTGCTGACCGTCGGCCTTAATGTGAGGGAGATGTTAGTCATGATGGATGAATGGTTTAAAAAATACACACAGCCCTCTGCCAGATATATGGTCATGTAATCCTGCAGATGAATATCTTATTATAAAGGTCATGTTTTGTCCCTTTTATGAATTTCATTAAGAGAGAAGATTCAGCTGTGACTGCACTTGACATGACTTGACATAGTCACAAAGAAAACAGCTTTTCTGTCTGTAAAACTGCTTTCATAATTCAGGTTCATAGTCTCCACTTAAATCTCTAAAAAGCCAGTGGTATATTATCCAACCTTTTTTTGTCCAACGTACCCTCGCAGCTTATCAGATGGATTCAAGTACCCTTTTATGTGCGTGGTGGCCTTCATAGCATCATTCAGTAATATTTCACCTCAGAGAAAACACAATGACAGCAGTGAACCCATGGCTGCACATGGAAATCCATAAAAGGACTTCTCAACTATTTATCTGTTACTTTTAGCTATTCATTCAGACTTTTTTTGCTAACTTGCCAACTAGTTTTAAGGTACTTGTAGTCTTAGCTGCAGCTCTTGTAGTGTTACAATGGGCTTGGAGTTTGGAGGGAAACTGAGGCGTGTCCCCAAACAGCTTCAACTTTAACCTTTATGTCCTCATGTAAAACAAAAAAACAAATAATAGACTCGAACATAAGTTACATAAAACATAATATAATACATACAACTTATACTGATATGTATATGTAAAAATATGATACATACAGTACAGCCCACCATGCATGCTCACAAAAAATACAATCTACACCAAGCAATAACAACAAACTTGAACACACCCAATTAAACCTGGAGAACATGGCACTTAAGATAAGCATCATACAAATGTGTGTTTGCGTCTGATGAACATAGCTTGTTCTTGGCTGAGATGGACGGCAGAGCGCTGCAACACCTGCCTTTTGTTTTAATTAAAGGCATTAATTTTAAAGGATTCTGTAATAATTTTCTTCCAACAGTCATACTATGACTTTACATATCTGTGATTTTTGCATGTTAAGAAACATGATCAGTTCATGAAATATGATGCAAAGTCACCAACAACAGATAGAATTGTTAAAATTAGCTTCACCTCAACTGATCACATTGAAATGCTGCTTGCATATTAATTCATGTGAGATAATGATGGGGTCTGTTTGCTGCTAAATGACTACTTTTTCTTTTCATATCTGAAGTGGATTCTGCTGCTCGCACTTGTGTTCTTCTAAGTCATGAAATGCACGTCTTTAGCTTGTAATGGGGTACTTTAATGTTGACTTTTTGCTATTAAGAAAATGACCTCCATACTTGTTTAACAACCGCAAGTACTCCTGGTTGTCCTCTGTGCAGTCATGACATGACACATACCAGGTTTTTTGCACCCTAAAATCCATTTTTTTTAGTGTAGCCACATGCAAAAGCCAGATCGACACCATTGCAATGGGCAAGCATTCATGAGGGCCTACTATCAGGGCATGATGGCTGCGCCCTGAGATACACAGAAGGTGCATTGGTAAATCCAATCAGAGGCTCTCCACTCAAATGAGAGCCATGTTGTTTGAAGAAACAGAACTTTCTATATCTACATAAACTAACAAACAGTTAAAGCAATCACTCATTCACTCCACTTGGCACTCTGCTGCTTCGTCTCCCACAGCCAGTCACAGGCAGCACACATATTTTCCTTCTTCGGTAAATATCAGTCTGTGATAGACATGGAGGAGAAGTTGATCATTTTAGTGCAGGGCTACACAGAGCTTTACATCTGTCTTATGGACAATAGTCTAGGCCTAATACACACCTAAGACACAATGCCATGAAGAAGATCAGCTCTGCACTCAGGATTTCAGGTAAGAGGGCTGTGATACAGTGCTGGTTATGGTGGCTTAGCAACTTCAGACGCAACCTGTACTCGCTTTTTCGAGGCGGTAAAGTCGCAGCATGTGTCCCGCGCCGTAGACAACCTCAGGATGCATGTGGCTTTTCAGCATCATGGACAGCACCCAGTGAACTCCATTACCTCAAATATCCCCTGAATAGAAAATCAACCTAAAATTATTGTAACCTGCAGCAATTTTCCTCATGTTGCTGTTAGTGGGGGAGGGTGGGTTCGAAATACCGTTAACATGCAAATGAATGTATTTCTACAAGGTTGGGTTTTGAAAGTTTAGAGAAACATTCATCAGTGATGCAGAAGGAGTCCTCATCCCAGCGAAGCATCAAATCTCGACTGCACTGGTCTGAAGACGAGGACGATGAAGTTACACTGAATGCATCAAGTTGACGCAGCTGAATCAAGGACATTCCTGCAGGCGGAACCAATGAGCAACCGAGCAGCCTTTCAACTCAGGCCTCAGAGAAAACCTTAATCCTTATTTCATTTCCACTTAAACGTCTCAAAATGCAGAGTCAGTTGTTCGCTGTTTCAGCTTCAAAGACGACGCCTTTCTGTGTGGGAGACGAGCACCAGCTCAAACGCTCAGTATAGGTGATAGCAGAGGAGCAGCGCTGGGACTGACAATAAGAAAGCCACTGGTTTCTGCACTTTGTAGTGGTTCCTCTCAGTCCCTCTTTCCCACACTGTCGCAGAGAGTTGGAACGATGAAGCTGAGCTGTGTCACACCCACACAGCAGCAGAGGCTGTTATCTTTTTGCTCACAGTCTATTGCTATTTCTGTTTCCTCTGCCAGTGTTTTTGTGTGAGGGGTTATACACACGCATATGGCGATCTATGTGCTTGTGTGTCTTCTGAGGGGGTAAACACGAGGATGAGCAGGAGTAAGAGGGATGAGACTGAGCACGGCAGTCACAAAACATCTCTGTTGACTGGAGAGAGAGAGACAGGAAAGGAAGGATTTGGGGAGCAGAGGTAAAAGCTGCCAAACTCAGGCAAAAAAACAAAAAAAAAGCAATTATTTTGAGGAATGTCGCTGTTGCTTTGTGACTCTCAAAGAACTAGAATAATTCTTGTCTTTCCCACAAACCATCATTAAAAATGTTTCCCACAATGCTCAGCCTCACACTGGAAACATAAAATTTCTGCATGTATCAGGCTCTCAAACAGCACAAGAAACGGCAGCGCCGTAGTGTACAGTTGCACTCATTCATCACGTTCTTTCACATCAAACGAGCCTCAATCAGGCAGCCTTGAAGCAGGAGACTTTTTTCTATATTTTTTCTTTATAAAAGAAGCAGTCATTCATCACTCTCCCTTTGTTAATATCCCATAAGACCATAGGAGGGAGTCTACACAGGCCCACATCCAGCTGCTTGTGGATGACTCACAGGACAGTGCTTCCCTATGGGGGGCTCCTCTTTTCTCCTACTGTACTCCTCATGTTCTCTCCCGCTGTCTTTCCTCGCTACACTCTGTCTCCCTCCTCTGTGCTCTCTCTAATCTCCTTTACTCCTCGTTTCAGCCTCCCACCCTCTCTTACCTCTCTCCACATGCCAGCTTTTTTCTCTCTCTCTCATTTTTAAAGTCACCACTCGCCTTCATCATCCCCTCCCTCTAAAATATTCTCTTTTACTCGCCTCCTCTTCCCTTTCCCCTCCAGCCACAGAGATTACAGTCCCGGCTCTGAGTCACTGAAGAGGTAATCTAAGGTGTATAGTAAATACATGCAGAGGGCGCAGCGGAGAGAGCATCAGAAAGAGCAGCTGTCAGTGTAGGAAGTATTATCTGAGCACTACGTGAGACTACCACCTACTTTCACTTATTTCAAATCTCCAAAGCCTTTTTACTGCTTGACAGGGCTGGTCATGCCGGGCATTGTGTGCACTTTTCAGCTCGCTGGTAAATGGCACGCATCAACCAGGGAATGGTTTTCACCGCTGAAATGGTTCATGGCTGCTGGCAGCATCAGCACTCGGAGATGTAACAGCCATTTGATTTGCATGAGATTGAGTCAGTGTGGAGGTCCTTACAGACCTAAGGGATTGTGGGAAAATTATTAAGGGGGGAGGGTAATTTTAATTTTAGCTGAAGGAAGGGTAGGCTGACTTTCTGTAGAAGAGCAGGGGGGCTGTCATTTGTTTTTCTTTCCCATAGTTATACTTTAAGAGATTTGTTGGAGATTTATTGCTGGATGATATCAGACAGAACTGTCAACTCGTTACACTGTGTTTCCATCTTCAGTCTGACACTGTGTCCTCTCTAAACGATTTCCGTGGAGAAAGGCGATTCAATTTTCCCAAACCAGTCGCTAGAGACCAACATATCTACCAGGATCTAATGTCATTTTCAGTCCACACTGATGTGTAGCCATGCCAACATACCTATTTTGCTTGAGCTTTAAGAGTGAAGTGGAGCAGAGCGGAGAAAAACCAACTACGTTGTCCAGCGATATAAAGAAGACATGTCGATTTTGACAAGAAATTCTCCAAATGTCAAAATACATTGTTTGCTCTCCAGAATGACACATACAAGCAGGGTGCAAAAACTTTTTGGTCCACCAGTCAAATGGCTAGTGAATGTTCAAATTTTACCAGCCACATGGGGCGCCCAGTAGCTCAGTGGGTAGAGCAGGTGCCCCATATACAAAGGGGCCATGGCTTTGATTCCAGCCTGTGGTCCTTCACTGCACGGCATCCCCTCTCTTTCCTTCTTCCACGCTTAGTCTGTCCTATCTAATGAAGGCATAAAAAAAGACAATTACCAGCCATTCAGCAGATTACCACTGTTGTTTTGGCTGGTGAGTGAAGCAAATCTTAAAGCCACTTGCCAATTCAATTTTGTTTCCTGCATACAAGTATGTTCTGATATGGCTCCCCTACTAATAGGATGATATCATTGTCTGTGCCTTTCAAAACTGTTACGAATCCATTGTATGATGTGACAATGCTAAGTTTAAGGTTTGGTTAGGTTCAGGCAAAAAAACACCTTGGGTGGGTTTAGGTAAATGTAACCCCTGAAGCCTGCCTGGTCACAGGGCAGTGAAATGAATACTGGACCACTGTGTAGGCTCACAGTGAGAGGCTGAGGATGAGTAAGGACAGTATCAGTGTCTGGAGCCAGAGAAGAAGGTTGAATATGGTGTATGATGTATTAAATCCTGTTTTAGTAAATAATAAAATAAAATCACAACCTAAACGAGCATTACTAGCTTTTAATAAAGTCATTGTCAATGTTATTGTCAGTCTGCCAACAGTCCAGGATATATAGAGGACTTAAATGCCGTTTCTGTCAGACCGTAATGTTGGTATGTACAACTATTAAAACAAAACAACAAGAGTTAGAAATACTAGGCTACGCTGGCAGCCTGACTGCTGCTGGAGCTCCTGACACTAAGTTGCTGTGTCACACTGAAAGATGCTGAGTCACAACGTTCAGACAGGTTTGGCGGTGGCTGTGAATCAAACTAAGTGTTTAGTTTGATTATTCAGTCTATTAACTGCATTTTTCTAATAAAAACAAAAACTATAATTACTGCTTCGCGCTTGTATGCACTTACAGTTTATATCCATGTCTGTGAAAACGTTAATGCTTCACACACATCATCACCCCAACAACACAGACAATCTATTCAATCAGCACAGTTTCAAAGTGGGCACCCAAGATTAGTGTCACCAGTTCAGTATCCGACCAGATGTCTCCCCTGTTGTTCCTGCGATATGACGTTCAATATTTGCCAGATAAGTGTTTTTGCAAAACATTATGACCTCACAGTGACCTTTGACCCTCTGGATATAAAATGTCATCACTTCATCATTTTGTCCTATCAGACATTTGTGTGAAATTTTTTTGTGAGGTCACAGTGACCTTTGACCACTAAAATACTAATTAATACTAATACTAACAGTTTATTCTTCAGTCCACGTGGATGTTTGTGCCAAATTTGAGGAAATCCCCTCAAGGCCTTCTTCAGATATCGTGCTCATGAGGAGCACGGTTTCACTCCAAAGTTGTCGAAATCCAGTGCTTGGGCAGAGACTTGTGGCATCAGAAATCCACGAAAAAAGGCATCCTTTAACATCGTCATGATACGCTGCTGGTTGCTCTTAAAGTCTAATGGTGTCAGCGGGATACGCTGCGGGACAAGGACGAAAGTTAAGGCGGCGAAAGTCCGAGTGGAGCGAGTGGGAGTGTTAGACTGTGCCTAACTTTTACCTGAGAGAGCGGTGTTTGCATTCTTGTGATCAGAATGGAGACGTACAGGAAGTGGAAACAGGTGTAATACATATAGAAGAAATATACTGCAGGTAAAGATGAGAGAAATATGCCCTCTACAGGATGAGTAATTAGCAGCAGTTTTTGTAGTGTTCAAAGTGTCTAGTGTTGAGTGTAGACGTGTGTGCTTGTATAAAAGACAGTTCTTCTGGTTGGAGGCAAAGGGAAGTGAGTTCAGCATCCTCACAACCTGATGTATAAAGCTGTTAACCAGTATGTTGGAGCAGGCTTGGAGGCACCAGTATCTTCTCCCAGATGGCAGGAGACCGAGGAGGCGATGTAGGTGGCTTTGCAGTCCAGGCAGGTGTTGTAAATGTCCAAAAGGAAGGGGAGTGAGGCGAAAGTGATCTTCGCAGCTGCGTTCACTGTGCACTGCAGGGTCCTGTGGTTGGAGGCAGTGCAGCTCCCAAACCACGCAGTGATGCAGCTGGTCAGGATGCTCTCAATGATGCCTCAATAGAGGGAGCACATGATAGTTGCCGGGGCTATTACCCCTTTTTGGTTTCCAGAGGAAGTTAAAACACTGCTTGGCTTTTTTTGGCTAGTGATGCGGTGATATTTGTCCAGGAGAGGTCCTCGGTGATGTACACAACCAGAAATTTGGTGCTTAAGAACAACTTAAGAGAAGAACTGTTCTTATTTTCAGGTGATTATACACTAAAGAAAACATATCCCACTATATTCTGGGTTTATTCTATATATTCTATACTGGGTTTTGTATGAACAAGGTTTGGGCTAGACTGTGTACTTATGGTTAGGGGATCTTTACGGTGACATTATAAACACTTGGTTAAAGGAATAGTTCATCTGAAAACAATACAATGGTAAATCGTATATAGTTGGCTACTCACCTCCTACGCTCACTACTTTTGCTAAACTATTGCTAAACAAAGCTTTTCCCATGAAGAATTTGTGTACAAACTTCTGCGAAGCATAAGGTGAACATGCTTTGTTCGGTCAGCAAAAGTTAACTGAAAATTGCTGGCTTTAGCTTTAGCTCCCATCCCTGTACATTTTCACACAGTCCCTTTAAAATTAATATTCTTTTTTTACAGTACTTTTGTGATTCTCCCTCCCTTTTCCCCAACAGAATTTTTAGCACTACATAAATATTCAGTAACTGTGAGGAGCCTGTGTAGTCTGAACAGTGACTAATAAATCAACCAAAAAAGGAAAAACATTACTTCATCATTTTTCCGGGTTTTTATTCATAACAGTAAAACACGCTCTATTGTATTTCTTCATATAAGGTAAAATATTTTATTTCAGCATTGTTAGTATTAAAAGCTTGTGTGGAGCTACACTGACCTTCTCTCTTTCTCCGCCATATATGCATACATAGTTGATCAAATATATCTTCATTTAATGTAGCAATATACAATAATTATTAGGGTTTTTTTTTTTCCAGTGTTTCCAGATGGTGTTATCGTTGGCACCACTGTTGCAAAGACAACCATATCGCTCTCCATTTTCCACAGAGCCCAGCAACAACACAGGACACACTGCATTTAGTTTTCCACAGTTATTGCGGTAGTTTCACTGGTCCCCGTCTCCGCTACTGGGGACATTAGATGTAAAAAATCTAAGAACTTAACACTGATAGTCTTTGGTAGCTGGGGATAGCTGCCTATAGCTACTAGTGCTATCTTCTTCCTGTTTTTGTGTCATAAACTGAGCCCTTATTTTCCCAGGAGAACGTACCCTGTGGCAGACAGGGCTTGAAGGGAACCAGTCTAAATGGCAGTGGTGTCACTATTCTATGGCCATTACACTGTGCATACAGCACTTATCATCATGATAAGTTTAAGCAAAAAACTCATCTATTTCCACTGTAATTGGTCCAAAATATCAGAAAACTGGAAGACAAATAATCAGTATCCAAAATTATTGCTGGTAAATTTTTGCTGATCACCTAATTGATTTATTGAGGACTCCTTTCACCTCTAAATATGCTGTGGCAGTGTTTAGGCAGTGGTCTGTTCAGCATGCAGGAAATTAAAATATGCATTGGCATTCAGACTGGGGTATTTACCTTCTTAGTATTCTCCTGTTTTGTTCCAGCATGTAGAATCACATAAAATCACCAAAATATCCCTGACATTTTCAAAGTCATTGTTGTTTTTGTGCCTGTAATGGGGAATGCATTTTTATGGAGAACAGTCTGTTCCAGCATGCTGCAAACAGTAAATAAGGCTCACTCTGCCACGATGTAATGATACTCAGCATGTCGGACTCCCCTCTGAGAAGTCAGCACTCTCATACAGTAGGTACTCAGCTCTTCTCCGGTTTGTATTTGTTGACATTATTGATGTGTGTGGTCAGTTAACGAATGCTTAAATGTCAGATTTCATCCCTTCAAGGCACAGAAGGTGATATTTATTGATGTGATGTTTTATTCCAGACCTTCAGTCTTTAGATTGAAAGTAAAATGAACAGGTTTAAGAAATATTTTATGTTTGTGTTTCTTTTCATTGAATCTGAGTGATTATTTTTCACAATTATTTTCCATATGAGCGGCTTTCCCAGCTGACAAATCTCCAACACATAATCTCAGCAGTGGGTGGTAATGGGAAACCACCCACTGCTCCACTCCGGCTCCATTACAGTGCACTGAAAACTCACTCGTTCTTCTAATATCAGTCTCTATCGGTAGCCTAATGATGATTTATAGCCAATACAGCTGTGGCTGGTGAATCGTGGTGGTGAGTGCATTTGTGCTGCTGAGCGAGAGCTATGTTGTAGCCCTGAGGTGAGTGGAGTTCAGTTTGAACAGCAGAGCAGAAAGCTTACAACAGAGAGGTGCACCATACAGTTAATGGGAGCCACGAAGCTCTAACGAAACCTTCCCACTGTAACTCCAAACCTGAAGAGAAATAGCTTAATGTTTTCAGCTGACCTGAACTCTGCAAATTGGTGGATGTTGTTCCACCCACCATCAGACATGAAACAGCCCACCTTGCCGCTGGACAACCTGGAGGCTGTTTTAATTGGGCAGCGTTGGCAGTGCTGTGACGTACCATGAAGAGATCTGGTTCTGGTTGGTTTCCAGGTCAATACTGAAACTGCACATCTCTGATTAGAGTGGGAATAGCTTCTGCACACCTCCCTCCCCGCCCTGCTGAACAGATTAAAAACAGACACCGAGTCCAGAGGGACGTTTGGTGGCTGCTGACCACACTCGCTGCAGGCCTTATTAATTTACAAGTGCACACTTAGTTTGTGTTTCTTAAAAAGCACTGTAGTTATTGCTCTGCTAAATTAAATGTTGCAAGCTGCAGCTATGACTTTTTAAGATTATTTATATCAGTCTGTAGTTATTTATCAGCTTTGTATTTTTGATGCAGTTTAAATGTTTTTAGAAACACACACAAACATTTCATAATTTAATGCACTGCCAACCTCCCATTCAGACATGAATTCATGCAGTGGCATATTGTATCATATTTGTGATATTCCTGATATGTGCACATGGCTGATTGAAAAACATGAGTCAACAGTCGAATACATTTTAACACTTTTAAAATTAAATATCAAAGACACAATTCAGCGTTTTGAAAAATAAGCTTATTTGCTTTCTAACAGAGAGTTGGTTTTAAAGACTGAAGCTGTGTTAGCTTAGCACAAAAGCCGAGCCTGTTTTTTTCAATATCTAATTTGGCTCTTGAAATGTTGCCTGCCAGAGCTCCAGAGTAATTGGTGCAGTTAGTTCTAGCAGAACTGATTTTTGCACATTATACATGTGAAATGTTACATATAAGTAGGGTATAATTCTATGTCATTAGCTGTTGATTTTCTTCCTGGCTGCCAGTTGGTGGTTATTGTTCAGGCAGTAAGTGGGTGGGCGAGGGAGGTGTTGGCTCTATCTTAGGCTGGTAATTTATGGCTCCAGCTGCTGTCTCCCTCTCCCCAGGTGGACAGCTTGATTCGTCAGCAGTGCATCTCATTAGGGGGAGAAAAACACGTTTCTGAGGGGAACACACTCTGCGAGAGGATAGCGCTGATTGGACACAAGTCTCTTGGGGGGGGATAGATGTGTAGATGCCAATCAACCATGTTGGTGATTGTTGAGGATCTGTGATAAAAAATATCAAGACAGCAGTGTTTTTAATGTTTGAATAAAGGGTCTGTTTATGTAACTGTTAAAGTCCAAGAAGATAAATTATTCAGCTGAGTCCAAACGACAAACTAAATATAAGTTAGTGTCCACTTTAAGATGTCTGTCCTTCTGTTTCATACTGGCAATGATGACTTTAGATGGAAGATCCTAGGCTGTAATTGCAGTATATATTGGGAGGGACTCAAACATGCTCAAAATGCCCCCTCCCAATATACTGATAAAAAAAATATAAAGTAAAATTAATGCTATGCTACGAGACCCATCGCCCTCTGATATAATCATTAGCAAATTTAATCATAATCATAAACATACTTAACAAACTGCCGTTATTAATACTATCAGTTCTGGTATTATGGTACTGCAGTTCTGTGTATGGTTTGTCCAAATGGGGTTGCCATACCCCAGCAAAAGCTGTTGCTAGACAGCTGTAGGTACAATCAATGTCTCTATTTCATTGTTTTCAAATGTAGTAAATTGGAAAACTAGAGTGTAATATGAATGTCACATAGGCTGTATCAGAATGGATTGTGATAGTTCTTGTCAAGTGTTAGTATGCCATAAAAATATCATTAAAAGTCAGAGTGTGTGCGCTTTTCCCATGTGTGGCCCTCCATCATTTGCTGGCGCCCTAAAATGAAACTCAGCCATCAGAACTGTTAGAACCTCTGATCTAAGATTTTTGCGTCAAAATACTCTAAAATGTTCAGTTTAGATTTTAAAGTTTCTAAAAATGTCGCTGAGAGGGAATTCCCCAAAGAGCCCTGGAGGGTTTGGAGGAGGAAAGTGTAGATTGAAAATGCACACAAGACTCAAACAAAAAGCTTGTCTGTCTTAAACGTCTGTTCACATGATTTCTCTCTCCATTTTGCTGTAGTTTAGTCCTTATCGACTGCTGCACAGTATCCCTGAACAAAGTTAATTCAATTTGCTAATTCATTATGGGACACAGATCAATCAATGTCCAACACACAGTATTCTCCAACTTATGATTGATTCATTTCAAACTAATGAATCCTAAAATTAAGCATTTTTGAAAAAAAACTTTTCAATTAGTCTTTTGAATATTAATTTGAAAAGGCTAAATTAACAAGTCAGCAAAGTAAAACTTGAAGGTCAGTGGGCCCTTCCCTTCAAGGGATACCAGACAGACCACGCCATAGGGACACCAGAAGAGAGAGGTCCTGTACCCTGCTGCATGATATTAAATCAATTTTTTTCTAACTAAATGGTGCTTTATGGTGCCCCTCGATCCGTGTGGGCTCCTCTGTCCCCATAAATCCTGCTGCTGTTCAGCACTGCCTATGTGAGAAAAGTTGTATGAAGCCTTTTGTGCTGAAGGAGCTGTGTGAAGTCTGATAAACTGTTAGGATTGAAAACCACAAGTCTGTGAGTGTGGAGTGAAAAAGAATTGATCTTACCAGACCTCTGCTTGAGGCTAACAGGTCGAGGCTACAATAGCCACCACTAGCGTAACACACCTGCATCTAACAACTCAACTGCGTTTTGGGCAGTGGCACCCCCCCAGGAAACTTTTCATAGGGGGGCAGATAGGGGCATTGAAAATCTTGGAGTGGCACACCAAATCCAAAAGCTGTAACTGAATTTTAGGAATTTACTCAGGCTGTTGAGGTAATTAAAAACTATGTCAATATGGAGAGTGTAGGGATCACACACTGATATACTTTGGTATTTCTTATTTTACAGTTAATCTTACTAACTATCTGATGTGTGGCGGCACGGTGGTGCAGTGGTTAGCTTTGTCACCTGACAGCAAGAGGGTTCCTGGTTTGAACTCCTGTGCGGAGTCTGCATGTTCTCCGGTTTTTTCCGGGTACTCCAGCTTCCTCCCACAGTCCAAAGACATGCAGGTTAACTGGTGACTCTAAATTGTCCATAGGTGTGAATGTGAGTGTGAATGGGTGTCTGTCTCTATGTGTCAGCCCTGTGATAGTCTGGTGACCTGTCCAGGGTGTAACCCACCCCTTACCTGTCAGCTGGGATAGAGTCCAGCTCCCTGCGACCCTCAGCAGGATGAGCAGTTATGGAAAATGAGTGAATGAATGATTTGATGTGCATAGACTAGTACTGGTACAATTAACACTTTGATTTCCACAACTATCCTGTTTTAATGTATTGTATTTTTACACGTTAGGTGATTCGCTGCTCCTCAAATAGGCTGGTTGTCCTTTTCATAAAGACAAATATGCAGCTTTAATTTGAAGGAGTACACTGATAGTTGGAACAAAACATTTACTTGAAGCAAGCCTTCTCTAGTTCAGGGTTAGACTCGTGGGTCTCTATAGAACCCATTTTCATTCAGATATCTTCATGTGAGCGTTCAAGGGACCCCTTTTTAATGGCCATGCCAGTTGTTCTCTCGCCAAAATTTAGCCTTATTTTGGTGCATTATTTAGCCCCCTTCCTGACAGACTATGCTGACATGGTTGATACCTATGGATGCCTTAGATTATCTAGTTTCACAAGATACCGCTACCATCATGATAACACTAGGAGGGGGCAGCAATTTATCAGGGTCATTGATTATGGGTGATGTTTTAACAAGGAAGAAAAATGGTTGAATACAAAAGACTAAGTCTGTTTCTCCAGCATCGATATTAATACTAAATAGTCCATTGTGAGGCTGGCGTTGTGAAAGGGTACTTTATCAAAATTAAGTGTTAAGTTACTGGTCCAACTCGCTTCATCTCATTAGTGACCGTACACATAAAAAACCCATCTTGCATTCTGCCAAAGTTGTCAATGTTTTATTAATCTTCAGTTAAGGCAATCCATTACAAAGCATTTCACAAACCACAGTATGACGACAATATCATGTCCAACACCTGGTTTGGAAATTATTCAGCATGCAAGTCAGAGACCAAGAGAGGTATGTAAACAACCTGGGATAAAACAGGAGTAGTGGCAAGAAGAACCCATACAGTATGTGTCTCATAGGAACAGAATGGAAAGAAACCAGAAATGCAACATGCGAAAGGTGGCCGTTATCTCTAAATAACATCCCAAGTAACAAATGAAGCACATGGCAGATGCACTAATCGGGTGGGATGAAGGTCGACTAACAAACTTCCTGCCATTTTGGCACAAACATGCACGTTGTCTAAAGAGGCCAAGTTCAACAAGTGAACACACTTTGGCTCTGAGTATTCTTTATATGGGGCTTATGTACATAATTAGAGTTCAGCCTCAAAGAAAATTCAAAATGAAGGGGTAATCAAAGCCATTTCCACTGAGAGAAAAGAATTAATTGTATCATTGGAAAGACATCTTTTAGACTGAAAAATATATTTCATTATAATTTCATGTTTCACAATTGCATAAGTGTCATTACTGTGCTCATTTCGTATTTATTGATTATTTGTTGACTTCTGAGGGTAGTCATTTTTTGATTTCCCTGTGGTAGAAATCTCACAAAGGGAAGAGGGAAAAAAGGGGTTTAGCTTATTATAATCTTGGTAGAAAAAAAGCCATCTTGTTATTAATTACATGAAATATGTATGAAAAAGTGCACACAACATACCTACCTAACCCCAACTCCACGTTTTCACGTACTCTCACAGACATTTGAAACACACTCATAGTATATGAGCTGCATGCTGATGCTGACTTCACATGCCTGCCACATGACGCACTGTACTTTTTCTAACTAATTCCTGTGAGTAATGATTAACTTGTGGTTGCTTTTAAAAATAAAATGTTAAAATAAATCACTTTGAAAAGCAGAATTTAAATAGGTTACTTACAAAGCAAATATATCAGATATATAAGTCAATCATTCATAATATCTCTTTAAATATATTTCATAACAATGTATATATTCATGATTTCCTTTTGGCTTGAATGGCTTCCCGCAGAGGTATTCTGGTATTTATATGCGTATTATGTAACTTAACTTAATGGCCTCATTTAACTTCTGATGAACAAGTGAATTTGGCAGCAGATTAAACGCTGCTTTGTCTTTTGAGGGAAAAAAAAAAGTCATCGCTAATGAAAAATTAAAAAAGAAGAAGAAGAAGAAAAAAAAGCCAAATATGGATCGGGGCCTGTGACAGAAGGAGTCCACTGCCTCTGGACTGAGTTTCTGCAGTATCATCACACTATATCTTCTCTCTGAGAGCACTAAAGCAATGGGAGTCAGAGGACATTATGCGGCAAACAAAGATCGTAAAGCAACATGAATTACGTAAACACATTTGCCCTCAACACAAAACAAAAATATAACAGTGAGAGATCTGAGCTTCACATTCTCTGGGAACAACATGACAACTCTTTGTAAACGGTAGTTCTCCAGTGGCATCCAACGAAACTCTCTTAAAGCACAAAACAAGACTGAATAATGCACAAACACAACGGACCGGAAATAAACTCACGTCTTGATGAAACCCATGAATGTTTACTTTTTTCCTTGAGGCAATGTTAATAGCCACAGTTGAGTTGTAAACAAGTCTTGACTTAGAATATTGTACAACAAGGCTCAGAGACACTCTCGTTATTTCAAAGATCGTTAGTGAAGAGCTGTAAGTATAAAAAGTACAGGACACTGGTAGAGACAGCGTGTAGTAGTCCTAATCTTGCAACAGTTTAATCATCACTAACATTTTCTGTGTGTACGTCTTTAACACGAGACCTGCTGCTGCTGGCAGAGTAACACCTGGGTAACTGAATTTGGATATGTTTCCATATAATAGGCACATTTGGATCGAGATATTGAGTGACTGAGAGATACTAATGGAAATAATGGCCTTTATATATAGATAGGATGTACACAACCGGGCCACAACTGTCTTTAAAAATGTGCACACAGTCACTGAAAGGAAATGCAAATGTAAGTAAATATACCAAAAGCTGAATTTAATCCTAAAACAAAACTGTGAAATTGGATCTCAGGTAGTAAAATGGCATCCCAGTGTTCTGTTATGCATTAGTGTAAAACAATGTTGTCCGGGAACACTCAATTAATTTGACAGAGTAAAAACAATGCACTCATAAGACACTGAATAAATCAGAAGAGATGGTCTCATTTTGTTTTGTGCAATCTGATGTTGTTTTCATCAAAAAACAAACCAACAAAAAAAAACATTCAACGCCCAAATACCTCATTGCAAGATTTGTGATCGTTCACTTTTCATTCAGGGAAACAAATCAATTTAAGGAGGAAGAAAAGAAAGTGGGTATTAGTTGACATCAGTCTCTGAAAAGTGTGTTTGTAGGGTCCGAGCCAAATCCCAGACAATAAAACTGTAACCACAACAAATATAATGGAAAGACACACAAACAGCGAGATGACGAATGAGACATGGCAGCATGACTTACAGTTTACCTCTCTGCATACTAACTGGGAACGTGAGTATGTGCTCTGAATTATTCATCAGCTTCTGTAAACATACTGTTTCTGTGATGAATATAAGCTGACTTTAATATATCAGTATAGTTATTTCCTTATAAACACTGTTCCTGTTGTGATCCGGTTTAAAATGATGTTAAAGCCATGTTAAAAACATAATGTGGGGTCCTTTCCATTATTTTTATTGTGGTAGCTGTTCCTTCAAAATAAAGGTGTCAAGCTTATTAACACTATAACCTTTGTGCTTTTTATTTGGACAGTAATTAGTGCATTCTGTTAATATAAATATTAGAAATACCTATAGGACATGGTGCTGGAAAATCAGTATGGCAACAGCTCACAGCAGGTCCTCCACATAACTGCTTTGCAATCAAAAATTATCCATCAGTGAAAATGATCCATAAACTGCTGAATAGGTTTTATCACATGCTTTTATATTACAGTCCTTATCAAAGTAGAAATGGGGATTTTTTTTATTACACTGGTCACAAAATATAAGATGGAAAACTACAGGGGAATATGACTTTAATCCCCTCCCTGTAAAACCCCCTGAAAGGAATAAATTATTTCTGCAATAAATAAATAAATAAATAAATTAGTATACACATGATTTCCTAGTTTAACACACACCGATTCCAAAAGGGTATCACAAACATGATACACACTGTCACATTCTAATATATTTACGCCCTCAAACAGGCTCTCTCTACGGGTTTACTTGCTATCCATTACATCACCACTTTGACAGGTTTGACAGCGAACAACTAAAACCTCTGTCTACACCGGGCCCCTCTCTGCGCTCTCATCCTCCAGCACTCAGAGCGAAACAATCTCCCTGATCATCAGCAGGTTCACCCAAAGCAGCCGCAGTTCTCCAAAACAAAATGGAGTCCCGTCATCTTTTATATTTAGCCGAATTAATATTTACGAAAGGGCCTCGTTTCCATTTAACCAAAAGGACGGTTGTGGAGGCGGGTTCCCGTCGTCCACGCTCCTACCCTGCCCCACCTCGGAGCTGTGTGTGCAGCTCAGACGGGGTTGGTCTGGGGGAGGTCGCCAGGTGAGTAAGCTGGTGGGACGGGGTTAGGCTTAATGCCTCTGCTCTTCATGTAGGAGATCAGCTGGTCAGGGATCTCGGCCAGGACGTCTTTAGCCAGCCGCGCCATGCTCAGCACGTGGTTCCCTGTGCGGTCCATGTAGTCTCTGAACGGGACAAACTGGAAGACAAGTATGACATAAAGTACACCTGGCAATATGAAACCATTGGACCAAACAATTTCATGATGATGATGTTGATGATCAAAATAATATTGATATTGTGATATGAGACAAGATATCTTCTTAGATTTTGGATATCATAATATCACAAGTGTTGTTTCTTTCTTGTTTTAAAGGCTGCATTACAGTAAAGTGATGTAATTTCCTCAACTGTTCCAGCTGTGCTATTATTTACCTTTACCCACTTAGTCATTATATCTACATTACTGATGATTATTTGTCAGAAATCTCATTGTGTAAATACTCTGTGAAAGCACCAAAAACCCTACAATACCACTGGAATATTGATAAGGAGATATTGGGTTGAAAAATATTGTGATATTTGATTTTCTACATATCACCCGGCCTGAACCGCCATTCAAGAGTTTAGAATCGCCTGCTGCCACAAAAGCTTGATTGGATACAGTCAGGTGGCTGAAAGGACTTCTCATTTAGATTTTTGAATGGTCTTTTTTTGCTTTTTGGTTGTAGAAAGTCCTCTTTACAAATACATGTTTTTTAGTGTGAAGTACTGCTGTACAAGGGTTCATCCAGTCTGACAACTGAAAGGCCAGACAGAACCAAAGATTCCTCTGAGCAGCAGTTCAATAAGAACAGAGGAATCACCAGTGGTGGGTAAAACAAACTGGAAGCTTAGCATCAAAATCTGTTCAGGATTAAACAGGTTCCTGTCTCAGTGTGAAGTACACAATAATGCCTCTAACAAGCTGGAATTAACAGGCAATGTGTCGCTGTGGCAAAGCTCTTCTTTAAACTTAACAACAGAAATAGAAGGATGATGTAGGGTTAGCACGTCTGGAATATCAGCTGAACATACTGTGGACTGACTATTCAGTCTAACCAATGAATCGACTAAAGGGCCCAAAGAAAAATGGATGAACTTAATATTTAGAGCCCAGTCGGACCTTGTGGTTCAATAATAATCTAGGATAGCTTAAACTGTTCTAGACTGGAAACAGGTTATTTTGGGGAAAAATCTTTACAACAATATTCTCCCCTGTCATGCAGCACTGTGGGGACATTGACTAAAAGTTAAATTCATTTGATTTGTCTTTTCAAATGTAAATAATACATCTTGTGTCTCAATTACACTGTTTTTTTTATCTCTCTTAAAACAGCCATTACTGAAGAATAGAAGAAAACCCCACATATAACAGGTGATTCCAAACTTGTGAACAGTAGTGTATTACATAAGATCGGGCTGTGCTTTAATTATATTCCCCACAGAAGCTGTGTTTACATTCTTTAATCTACTTTGTGATGTAGAGCGACTTGGGTGGTGCTCAAACTTATATAACAGGAGTTATATCCAAGCAACTTCTCTTTTACCTTGTCTTATTACTCTCTGCTGCCATGCCATTACAGCATTTACATTCTTTCACTCACTGTGATTAAAAGTGGAGATGGCTCTGCTAGACACAGCAGATATTTGAGTTAATTAATGTTGTCTTTACAACTTAAACTCTACTGGCATCAGAAACTTCTGAACACTTGTGACTCTGTAGCTGCCAAAAGTTTTTGAGGAGGTACATCCTATAGAGATGCATGCATATGCTCTGTGACTGTCATGGCTTCTTAACGCATGACTATGATTCAAGATTTGGAGCATTTATCAGAACTTAAACCTTAAAGATAAGAACATGTTATAGTTTCCATGATGCCGGTGCTAGAGGATAGAACAGAAAGTCATTAAATTTCAATGGTATACTCTCTTTTGAACATTAGTGTGTTCAACTAATTTTGCATTTGCAGATTAGATTGTGAGAGTTCATGTTAGAAAAGTTTACATTTTAGCATCACTGTGGTGCACGAGTAAAGGACATGGGGTCACCAAAGTACAGTGGTTCATCCTCTGCAGATGAAGAATATGCATAGTAAATTAATTCAAAATCCATTTATCCGATATCTTTTGTACAAAGTTGCCGTTTGGGTTGAGCTTTGGGTGTGGATAACAACTCATGGAGTGAATTCATCCTCTGGTGAGCATGAATGGGTTCAGTAAATTTCATCGTGATTTGCTTCTTGGATTTTTATATTTCGATACTGAATGTGTACGTACAGACTTCTCAGAACCCAAACTATCAACATATTTTAAGACATCTGGCACTGACAGGACAGAAATGACACTTTTTAACCACTGCTGTGGTGGCGAAAAAGGCCTAGAAATACTTGACCCTTAAGTTCAAGTTAGAAGCAAAACATGTTTACCAAAACTGAGCAACCCAAAATGGTCTCTCTCTGGGGAGAAGTCCTAGAACAAGGTGACCTGGCAAACATTGTGATGAAGAAACATTGTGATGGGGAAATGGATTTTGCTGGCAGAACAAGTTGTGGTAAAACGCCAAGTATTAAGATGAGGATAAGTGCAAGTTCTGGAAACGGCAGGAAATCACACCAACACACATACGCACATGGAAAGTTAGGTATGATGTTTATCTAAGGAGGAGTATAAGAATGTTCGGTGAACTGTTCTACGGGGCTGTCTCATTGTTGCAGTATGTGAAGTTTGTATTTGTGTCTTCAATAAAGTCCTGCAAAGGCTGCAAGACTGATCCCTTGTCATAAGACTCCTTCTTTAACACGGTGCCTTTGTTAAATGAACCGTGTCCTTCACATGACAAATAATAAACAAAGGTCTCACCTGTACAATGTCTCTCTCTGCCAACTTCCCTCGTGAGGAAATCCTGATGTCATCACCATCCAGTTCAACCATGGCTACAGAGAAAGGGCATTAAAAACAATTCCACATAAAAATATTTCCATACTGATCATATTGTACAGTAATTGTCATGGTTTGTTTAGCCAAGAAAGCCCATTTGACTAAAACAAATCACCCCTGATGCAAACAGACCACAAACTGGTTTCTTTAGTTACTGTTCTCACCATCAAACTCAGCCTGGCCAACTCCGACAATGATGATAGACATGGGGAGTTTAGCTGCCTGTCGTGAACAAGAAGAACAAACAGTCAGTCAAGGTTACATTTCCAGCTATTTGTATTTTTCCCCCAATACACTTCTTATTCTGCAAAGTCAGTATCAATCTGCAGGCACATTACTCCTGAGAACAGAAACAATAATGGACAAGGTAAAATAAGACGAATTTAACAGATACATAGCATTCTCTTGACTGTGTTTCACATTATGTTGCATAGTGGGCTGTGCAGGGACTGAGAGAGAATACAAAATACATTATTCAGCTCAGGGTCCCTAAGGTTGTTACAACAGCCAGCATATAACAAAATATTTTAGCTAACTATTATACAGTGTACACATTTTACCGGCTGCTTTTACAATGTGGAATACCAAACGAGTTAAAGTACACAATGTTCTTGATTTAATGGTCACAAAGAATAAAAAAAGTAAAGATAACATGCACAAACATGAATAAAGTCAAATGCTTTATTCATTAAACATCGTCCTACATACTCACATCATTCAAACATTATCTATTTATGATCTTTGCATATAGAAATGTTTCAAACACTGTTAACATCAAAACAGAAAGGCCACAAGTCCTGCCTAAAGGCACAGTTCACCCCTAATCAAAGATACGTATTGTCCTCTTACCTGTTATTTGCTTACATGCATATAAGCTATTTATCAGTCTTGATTGTTTTGGTGCGAGTTGTCCAGTGTTAGAGATAACGGCTGTAGAGGTGTCAGCCTTTTCTCCAGTATAATGGAACAAGATGGCACCTCTCAGCTAGCTAACGTTACAGCTCAGCCGAGGAGGACACCATTAATGTTTATATCTAACGACAAGCATGCTCTCCATGAGTAGATGCACGCTTCCTTCTGCACGGTAATATGGTTGGCGGGTGTAGTTTGGTGGAAAAATATAGTTCTTCCATGAAACTGCTCACAACAAGGTCTGTG
The DNA here is from genome assembly GCF_006386435.1 of Epinephelus moara. NCBI lineage: Eukaryota > Metazoa > Chordata > Actinopteri > Perciformes > Serranidae > Epinephelus > Epinephelus moara. Next base: position 23,987,029 of record NC_065521.1, read on the forward strand.
AATTATCTTGAGTAACCAGGTCATGATTTCTGAGAAAGAGACATTGCTGTTGAGTTTTAAAAAAAAATAATAATAATTCGCGCTTTGAGCACCACAAGCTGAGTACCATCTAGGCCATGTTTACACAAAAACGATCTGCAGAAAACGGAATAATTTCTCATTTTCATTTTGAATAAAGTTCCATGTTCAGACAACAACATTTTCATAACAATTGCCGTGCACACGGATCTACAAAAATGACCAAAACGCAACTAGAGTTTACCGTTTTCGATTGAAATTGTTGTCGTATGAACAGGACCCTAGTGTCATCTGGGGGGGAAATCACCAGAGGCCTCACAATATGATCATGATATTTGAGTCACAATACAACATTATTTTGATTTCAAACGTTGCGATTTGCTGAGTATTGTGATAACATATATTTTGATATAGGAAAACTTTGTTGACATCTCCTTTCAGATAATATTTTCAGTCTGTTCATCTCACGCCAATTTATCAAGTGGCCTGTGAAAGCAACTTTTATTATTCTAGCAGGGTACCAAAAGTTTAATTTGTATTTGGAACATCAATAATTTGGATTAAAAAAATCAATACTTGGCATCAATGTATCAGTATGATACTGCCACACAAAAATATTGCGGTACTATGCTGTATCGATTTTTTTCCCTTGCCCCTAATTCAATCACATTGGAGAGAAGGCAGGCATCTCTACAGCACACGGCAACTCACAACAAAACAATCCAGACTGATAGATAGCACTACAGGTAAGAGGAAAAAGATGTATTTTGATTTTGGGGTGAACTGTCCCTTTAACACCAATCTGGATCAAAACCTTAACCCATATAATAAAGCTTTAATAAGACTTATTTTTCACACTGTATGTGGTGTACAGGTTTGACCACGGCATTATTCCAAACCGCAGTCCTGATATGGAGACTGTGAAAGCTCGGGCATGAATGAATGATATATGCTTGTGGTAGAAATGCATTTACAGGGGTAAAAGTAGGTCAGCTTTCCTGGAAAAACATCCCGAGGGTAGAGGCCTGTCACAGATAGGAGTAAATAGACTGAGGAGGACCATCCTCTCCATGGTCTCTATCATTATTCCCCCGCCATCCCCTTCCTCGTGACCTCTTGCTCTCACATTAAATACATACATTCTGTTTGCCCATTTCCAGCAGCAAAACACCACACAAGCATATACCTATAAATGCCAAATCAGATTCTGTATCCAGAGCTGAATTATTCAGTCGACACCATTTGTTACTTTGCTTGTTCTGTAAAGTCACTCAGGGGATCTCGATCCTTCAATCTGTCTGAACGCATCCTCCTCACGCCGCACAGAATAACATACAGATACCTGTTCTCATAAATAAACTTTTAATTGATTTCTTTAAAAGCACTTCACCAACTTTTTCACCTCATCACATTGAAGAGATAGTTTGGATCTTTTGAAGAGGGGTTGTATGAGGTACTTATCCATAGTCAGTGTATTACCTACAGTAGATGGCAGTCAGCACGCCCCCAGTTTGGGGAAGCAGACAGGAGTACTGGCATGGAAGATAAGCAATGTACCGCTGTGGACATGGGCAACAGCAAAATGCATTTTAGCCACTTTAAAAAAAATCAATATGTGTTTAAGAGTATGCTATATTTAGGATATTTTCACAGCTTTACCTTGCCATGACACAAACAGACTCTGTCTTCAAAGCTCTGTCTTTAAAGTTGCTGAACACAGAAGCTGCTCCTCTACTGCTGCCTCGATCAGTTACACAATAAGACAAACTAACTGATCAAGGTAGCGGTAGACCAGCAGCTCCCATGTTCAACCAGTTAAAATGACTGTTTTTGTCAATGAGTCTGGTGGCGTTGAAGAGAGCATGGATGGGGAACTGCAGCAGTTAATGTTTCGCTCTCAGCAGCAAAGTTAAAGCTGTGAAAATATTCTCAATATAGTGTACACTTACACTAACAATACATTTTTTAGATGGCTAAATACGTTTTGCAGTTACCCCATTAACAGCAGTACATTGCTCAGCCTCTGTGTTGGTTCTCCTGCCTGCTTCTCCAAACTGAGGGGGTGCTGACCGCCATCTACTGGAGGTAATACGCTGAATATGGATAAGTACCTCATACAACCCCATTTCAAAAGATCCAAACTATCCCTTTAACTATCAGAAGAGAGGATTGACACTAGATTGGTTGATAGATGTTTCCAGTACAAATGCTGACACTCCAGGTTGTTCAGTTCCTGTATTTAACCCCTTAAATAGGGACATAGAATTAAAAAACTGGGAAATTAATGTTTCATGTCTTTGAGTAACTTTACGGTTGGAAAAGACATCAATTCATGAATCAGCTTGTCATTGTTTTCTATGGCCATAAAATGGAAAAATTCTAAATGTCTAAGGCATCATTTTATACCCATTTCCCCAAAATGAAGCCAAACATATCTGTAGTCTTTGTAAACTCTGGGTTCTTTGAGTTTAAACAAAGGTTGTCTCCACTGCAAAGTTTTTAATGACTGTGGGGTTTAAGAGGTCAATGATAACAACAGTGAGAAAAAGAGAAGTTACAGCAGCTGTAAGATGAGATACAGTTCATTTTGATAACAGAAATCTAAATCTGTTGGCTTTACTCAAAATTTGGTAAAATAAGAAATAAAATATGACAAAATAAGTACATTCAGTAGCAGAGTATCTCTTCTTGTGTCAATTTGTACATAGCCTGCAGGTTAGTCAGTAAGTGTTAGATGGAGAGGTGAAACGTTTGTGTTGATTCAGAGTGGACAGATGAACTGAGCAAAATGCAGTAATTTGTGTCTAAATTTTGAAATATTCATAGGTTGTTGGTGGAGCCAGTGGTCTCCATCCACACAACAAACTGACACCCCAAGTCATAATCCAATACCTGGCCAAAAATTAATTTATTTATTTTTCCGATTTTTTGGCTGCCAGGTCAGAGTGAGACCCTCTTTTATAATTCAAAATCCTGAAATGAAATTTGGAGCTTAAAGGGAAAACATCAAAGGAAAGATGGCCCCAGAGGCTGTCCTGTTAGATGTGTGGACACATTAGTCACTGAAGGCTAAGCTGTGTTGGTTTGGTCAGCAGCAGCAGTACCTGTAACATTACCAACACATATCTTACGTGCAAATTATAAGGATATCTATGAAGATAAACCACAGCATCAGTAGAGTAGAAAATAAGACACCAAAAGTGCAGACATAAGCATTGCACCTAACTCTTTCGTAATGATTCATCTCTCCAGGACAAAGGCTAAATATCAAACGAAGCAGGTCATTCGGTCCTTTGCTCTGTGGGCAGAGAAGAGTGTAGCCAAGTCCAAACTGAGAGGCGAGAGGTGGCAGCAGGACGCAGCAGGTTCGGGCCGAGCAGTGCAGAGCAGCAGACAAGATCTTAAAAGGAAGGTGTGGCTGTTCGAATGGTTTGATTAACAGTCGCAAATTCCCTTTAAACCCAGTCTGCTGGGGGTCAGAGCATCGTGTTGCTGTGCCTCAGATGGTGCGCCGGGTAAGACCATCGCCTCTAATAAAGTGAACCTGTTGACCTGAGAGTGAGTCTCAGCTGAGCCCCTCAGCCTCCTGAGGGTCTCAATAAAAAGGAAAAATATTGGACAAACAGAGCACCCGAGCACAGGGGGTGAGACAAGTGGAGCAGAAAACATCCCATAAATCCTCAAATCCAGTGCTACAGGCTTATAAACCCTCAAAGTAACAGAAAGCCTGAGAGAAGCGCCACAGCAAGCTAAAAGCACCTGCAATGCCGATGCAGACAGGGTAAGAGAGAGAGCGAGAGATGAACATCCTCCGGGTAGTGTTAGAGCAGCACTTACGTTCACTATGGCCTCCTTGGTTTGAGCCATGTCTGATATGACGCCATCGGTGATGATGAGGAGAACAAAGTACTGAGACCCGTCCTGCACTGCTGCTGCATACCTGAAAAAGAGAACTCATTAGCACGGAGCAGTTTACGACCACACAGACCATCTTAAAGTGAAGCAAAGTTAAAAACAGCTGCAGACAACATGTTCGTGGATTTACATAAAACTCTGAGATTGGTTTGAACCACCACAGAGAGAGTCTAAGAGCAGCAGAGCGGCATCCACTGAGTCAAAGATTAAAAACAAAAAAACATGTTTTGCAGACACAAAGTCACCCCCCCGCCCACCACGCGACACAAAAGCTTAATATAAACATGTAAAGAAGTGAAATATGTTGTATGGCTCTTCATGTCTCAGAGGTCTATCTAGACACTGTTACGAAACCCATCAGAGACAGCATAGTGAGTGTGGCCTAGTTTCAATCGCCCATCGCTGGCTGCTCTATGAATAATTTATTAAACTGTTTATGCAAGTGCTGCAGTCTTATTCTTTCAGAGCATTATTGATTGCCTAGCACTCGATTGACCACACTTGATGAGCGAGACGGGGAAAAACATGGCAGATCATTGTGAGAGCCAAGGACAGGTCAGAGGTCAGCCTGCACTCTCGTTTTCAAATCGGTAAATTTGACTTTGAGGCGCTGGCATTTTAATCAAAGAGCGCGGCCGGTTAGTGACAGAGGCAAGAGTGATGACTGGTGTTCAGGAGATTAAAGAGACCTTTGTCTTCCTCATCTGGCGTACAACAATGTAGGTCACTCTCACTGGAAACATTTGAGCACATTAGCAGAATAATAACTGCAGCACCAAAAACAATATTGTTTCATAAAGAGTCTATATTTTAGAGATTACTAGTCCACCATAGTAAAGCACGGCATATTAACAATTCAATGTCATACTTTACATCTAGTTTGTATTCTGCATCGACACCTTAATCAATCGCCTGCTTCCATTAACTCATCAGTTTCCGCCTGTGCTGCTTTCATAACGTACACAGAGTACAAACTGCATTATTTTGCACAACATTCAATGTTAGGATTTGTTTCTGGTCATGTAAAGAGTCATATTAGTCTTTCTGTCATTGGTTTACTGTATGACCTATTTCCCTTGTTCTGAACTGTTGAGAAATGGCAACATCTTTGTAAATAATGTGAGTTCTCCTGCACCCTTTAGGCACAGAGAGGCTGTACCAAGTCTATTTTTTTCAGTCCCTGATTGCTTTAAACCAAGATTATTCAAACCCCGAATGTGACATTTTTTATTGGGCATGAAATCCTTCAAAGAGTTTTGTTAATTATAAATAATTCTATTCTATACTTGAAATCACACTAAGACACCTACAGGGGACATTTTCCCTTTTTTATTATTATTATAATGCTTATGAGTCTATGTGGGTAGAGAAGTAAACAAAATAAATGGTTTACAACACACAATTGTGTAATTTAAAGCAAATATAAGTGTTTATAAATGTATTTTGTCAATGACTAAGTTCTCTAGTGGACCAGAGTAATTATAGTTTTGTATTTTTCATTAGTTTTTGTGTTGTGTTTAATTATTGTTTTCAATTTAGTTTCATTTCAGTTGGTTTCTAAAGTTTTTCTTGTTTTTTAACGTTTACTTTCAGTTTAGTGTATATTAGATTCAGTTTCTTATTATACTATGGGGGGTATTTGTCAGGGACAAAATTTGAGAAGTTCAGAATAGGTGTTAGAATACAAACACAAAAGGTGACTGACTCACGATGTAGAGATCGCAGTCTCAATAAACATGTGAACCAATGCCTCGCCATGCTTGTTGTGTTGATGAATTTCCCCAAATTGACAAAGACGAAAACTGAAGACATTTCCAGTTTATTTTTATTTTATTCTAGTTAGTTCAGTAGCTAAAATGTTTTTTTCACACCTACTTTTAGCTTTTTTGTTTAGTTTTAGTTAACTGCTATAACCTTGCTGTGATAATGAATGATACAGTACAACACAGTTTATTTATATAAAATATAAATATCTTCTTTTAAGGTCTACTGTGTAGGTTAAGTGGCATCTAGGGGTGAGGTTGTGACATTGCAACCAACTGAAACTTCTCCCATGCGCCAAGTGTGTAGGAGTACTATGGTGGTGGATACAAAAATGCAAACGGCCTTATCCAGAGCCAGTGTTTGTGTGTCCATTCTGGGCTACTGTAGAACAACATGGCAGAGTTAATGGAAAAGGACCCAGTCTGTGTGTAGATACAAATGGCTCATTATGAGGTAATGAAAACACAATGGTTCTTATTTTCAGGTGATTATAAACTAATGAAAGCACAGTTCTAAATATTAAATTCCATTTCTGCCAATAGATGACCATAAATCTTACAAGTTACAATTGTACATTGATAAACATGTACTTATATCTATAAAAATGTCCATATATCTGTTTACAATGACATTGTAGTGTCTTAGAAACCATTTATTAAATGTTTATGCAGTTTGATTTAAAGTAAAATGTTATCTCATGGGGTAATTGTTAACAACAACAGAAAAACTCTTTACACATCTATTTCAAAACAGGTGCAAAAGAGAGGGATGAGAAGGACACAATTTGTAGACAAACTCTCACACACTGTCTAACTTGCAAAAAATAAATAAATGTATTGCTACGTTTTGGTACTAGACCTTCACCAGGCAAACAGTTTTGTGACAAAGAGAAGCCCACTTAATTAGGAAGTGTCTGTAAGTCTGCAACCAATCAAGTTACCCCTGTGCAGTAGCAAGCCACAAGTATCATCATCAACATCAACTTATTATGTGACAATCTACAGTATAATACATGGAGCTAGCCAAGTATAACACTCTGTACAGTGACAATCATAAATGTAACCTAAAATGGTTACATTAAATCAGTATATTCTTATAAAAAATAAATGCTTAAAGCCTTAAAGGATAAAATGTATTCTCAAAAAGATACATTTCCAGATATTGCAGGTTATATTTGTAGATGAACCAGTAGGGATATGTTTACATTTCCAGTGAAATATAATAAATAAAACAAGGCCTCAAAAACTCGAATGAGCAAACTTTACATCAATGTATACATGACGACAATCACAATAGCCTCTACCCTATCAAGACTGCATGCACTGAATGAAGTAGATCTTCTCTTTGTCACTATGTTCAAATGTTTACCGATGAAGGTCTGGTACCGAAATTTAGGGTTGTATTTTTTTTTGTAAATTATGTGTCAGAGTTTGTCAGCAGATTTTTCTATCTATTTATTTATTGTTAGATATTTTTTGGGGCATTTTGCCTTTAATGGACAGGACAGGTAAGCATGAAAGGGGGAGAGAGAAATATGGGTTAATGCTGAAAATCTAGTCTAAAATTCAAGTTCAGGTCAACAGTGCACAAACCTCAGTCCAAGAAGTGTGAGTCATTAATATTCAAGTCCAAGCCAATTCATGAGTCATCACTAGTGAGACCTAAATCCCAGCTTGAGTCCGAGAGTCCAGTATTAACACACAGGTCGGGGGGAGATAGTGTACATCTGTGCCTTGTTACAATTTCACCACTATTTCAATCTTGAGAAGACCAAATAAATCATGTGGTGCAGCCCCCCACCACACTAGACGTCTAAAAAGAAATGTAGCACCTGCAATCTGAAATATCTGGTCCCACATACGCCTGATTACCATTTCTGTTCATCTCCGCTTGGCAGCCGATTGTTTATTTTCCCTTCATTAGTTCTGCTCAATTCATAGAGAAACCATCACTCACTGTCTTAATACCTCTGATGGAGCATCTACCTGCCGAGGATTATTTACAGATTGACTTTCAAAGAGAGGACGCCTGCGCTCTGATGTTCACTGAGACAGCTATTTGTTCTTGTACCTTGCCACATGATTGACAACAGGAGCAAAGTTGGTGGGTCCATACAGCTGAACCGTCTTAAGGCTTTGATGGTACGCTTCGAGAATCCCCTCCATGCCGTTGCAGTACGGGTTCTCGACGTTGCCATTCTGAGAAAAACAAAAACAAAACATGAACAGTTCATAAACAACAATGTTATTCAGACTGGAATACAATGCTAATGCATTCAGTACAGAATCAGCGACATGCTGAGTCTGGCAAAGTACAAAGGCTGTATAGATTAGCTATTCTTTACATAGTCGACTACACAGTGTGCCATGTAGTGTTTTTTGAATGTCTAATTACTGTATCCTTCGTAGGGAACTCAGATTATCCAACAATGCATCTCAAAAAGCTGTGTACAATTGAAACTGATGCTTACTAGCTGCGAGAAAAACTACCATCACCGTCACGTGCGTCTGACAAAAGAGGCTTTACCATGAAGCGAGCCAACCAATTACAAGACTCCGCTGATTACTTTTTTGAATCTGCAACTTGTTTACAGTTAAGATTCATGCTAACACTTTCACAGGTGACTCGATAACAATCAAGCAATATCATTTTTTGGTTTGCAAACAAGCTCATTTTTACAAGAATGGCTGGAAACTTGACAGATTCAGACACAAGGGAGCTCCTCTCAATCTGTGCAGAGGATGACATGGATAGGCAGCTGTCTCACAAATTCTTTTAATGCTCCTCTTAATGTATTAAATGTGTCTTTCTGATTCACGTAGATGATGAAATTGCAAACTTTTAAATATTAAATACATTACAAGAACATTAGCAATGGACAAAAACAGCTCCTCCCCCAACATGTTCCTAAAAATAATGAGACGTCTTCCTCCACGTACACATCCAGCCTGAATGCTTCTTCTTACTCTTGAGTTTTACAGCGGATGGCAGCTGTAAGTGTTGCATTACCCTCATCTGCTGGACTGCTCCTTGCTCCATCCATTGCAGCATTGCCACAGCATGTGTGAAGACGTGCAACATGGAAATGTTTTTGAATGTAGTGCATACGTGAATAGTGAAAATCACTAGCAGTGCCTGAAATGTTATCCCAGTAACTTAGCGGGAACTAAGTGTGAAAGAACTGCTAAGGGGCTTTCACACTGCCTCACAGTAATTTGCTGCCTCTAGTCATTTTAATGACAAGAATGCAGCAGAGGGGAAGCGATTTCCAACATGGTGGCCAAATGATTAGCGACATCACAGAAGCACAAAGAAGACAAGGAGATGATAATGTTGGTGTTCCAATACCTGGAGTCATGGTGCTAGCAAAGGACAATCAGTCAAAAAACTGGGCCTGGTGTAACATTTCCACCAAACTTTAGATGACTGGTACGTTGTCCAAGTATGTAAGTAGTAATCTTAAGTAATTTCAGTGACTTCTGTTTTTGTGCTACAATATGCAGCTAAGCTAGTTCTGCCAGTGTTCAACAAAGCACCTGCCTGGTATCACAGCTGTGGACCATAGCGGCAGCAGCCATTTTTAAAAATGCTTTACTTTTTTGGGGAACACTCTTGCAGGTAGGCAGTTGTCAGGGCGCTTACCATGTGGCAGTGTGAAAGCAGCTTCTGACTGCTTTCCATCAAAGCTAAGCTAGGCTAAACATACTTGTGGGTTTCTGTACTGGATGTAAACATGCAACTGGGATGTAGCGGCTGACTGTGTTCTCAATTTACAACACAACACACCTGACCACACCCAGCTGTGATCAGGAGTTTACATATTAGTAGACTTATATCTAGCAACCCACAGAGGTCTGTGTAGCAGTGCTTCTCTGCCATAAAAGATGGAGCAGTGTGGTTACTCTCAAAGGGCTAAATGACATTTTGATAAAATTCTCTGCACCCAGAGATGTGCTTGTCAAACTTTAACTTCCTTAGCTGCAAGGCAAAACTCTAACCAAACATACTGTATATAACAAATATTTCTCCAAGGACTCTAACTTTACTTTTAAACCCACTCACAAGACTAGCACATGAAAGAATGAGGCTTCAATTATATGGTGAGATGAGTCTTAATTTGCAAATTTTAATGGAAACATGGAGTGATGCAGACGTTACCCAGTAGACAGACTCCTCATTAGGCAGTACTATGTAGCAGCCAGAGCACATTAGCTGGCAGAGACAAGCCAAATTGATTTAAGAATCCTTCAGCCTTAAAGAACCTCATTTGCACTATAAAAGGTAAATTGAAATTCACTCTGAATTATGCATGTCAAAGGTGTAGCAGCATTCATCTGAAAATGCACACATCCATATTGCACATGAAAACACATTCATCCATACATGTTGGAGAGAGTGCTCCAGCTCAAAGATAAGCTCCACTGGGAGGGCAAATTCATTTTCACATGGAGTCTAATTAACTTTGTGAACAATGCTGTTGCTGAATTACAACCCTAGGTTCTGATATAATCCCGTAGTTTACTCACAAGGGGGAACTCGTGGGAGACCCTCCCATCAGGGGGCAGCTTAGCACCGAATCCCAGGGCAGGGAACATCTTATCACTGTCATAGTCCTGGATGATCTCTCCCACGGCCTTCAGGGCCATGGCATAGGCATTCATCTGGTACGGGTTCATGTAGTGCAGTGAAGTGGACTGGGACGGATTTCCTTCCAAGACAAGAGAAGTCAGAATCAGTGATGCAAACCATCAGACTGAGGCTGAACTGACAGCAGCTACTGCAGCAACACGAGTGAGCTGAGACTAAATTGGATGTTTTGAATCAGATGTGGGGCTCGATGTGACTATCTGGGTTATTAGCGATGCTAGAATTCAATGTTTATATTCCTGTTCATGTTTTTGAAGGTTACAGCGAAATTTTAACATTTCTGGGTAGACATGAGTTTCCAGGATTATCTTTTATGCTGACATGAATCAGTAACAGTCAAAACATTACAGGCAGTTCAGTGAGAGCAGAGAGAATAAACTACCTTTAAAATTATCTCACTGAAATGTTCAGTGTACATGGAAACCATGAATTGACTATTTGTAGCAGTGGAAGACGTATTTAGATCTTTTACTCCAATAAAAGTAGCGACACCACAGTGTAGAAATACTCGGTTACAAGTAAAAGTCCTGCATTCAAAATGTTCCTAAAGTAAAACTACAAAAGTAATAGCATCAAAATAAACTTAAAGAACAAAAACAAGGTGAACTCATTATGCAGAATGGTTCACTTCAGAATAATATACAGTATATCATATGATTGCAATTATTGATTCATTAATGTGTAAGCGTCATGTTGGCAGATGGAGCTACTTTCTTCCCCCGTTAAAGGTTTTTTTTTTGGGGAGTTTTACTTATCCGCTGTGAGGATCCTAAGGACAGAGGGATGTCGTATGCTGTAAAGCTCTGTGAGGCAAATTGTGATTTGTGATATTGGGCTTTATAAATNTTAATGTGTAAGCGTCATGTTGGCAGATGGAGCTACTTTCTTCCCCCGTTAAAGGGTTTTTTTGGGGGGAGTTTTTCCTTATCCGCTGTGAGGATCCTCAGGACAGAGGGATGTCGTATGCCGTAAAGCCCTGTGAGGCAAATTGTGATTTGTGATATTGGGCTTTATAAATAAAATTGATTGATTGATTGATTGATTGACTTGTACTGTAACTACTTAATATAGTGTTGGGTAGCTAAACTGATAACACATATTTGTTATATATAAATATATATACACCTATCAGCCAAAACATTGACACCACTGGCTGGTAAAGTGAATAACATTGATCATTTCGTTACAGTGCAATGCTCTTCTGAGGAACCTTTCATTCACCCACCCCAACAACATTACAGACCAAGTACACCCGCCACTGGCAACTCCACTCCCTGATGGAAGTGCGCTCCCTCAGGCAGGACAATGCACCATATCACACCACAAATACTGCTCAGGAATGGCCTGGGAGTTCAAGGAATCAACCTGGCCTCCAAATTCCCCAGATCCCAATCCAATTGAACATCCACTGAACATGTCGGTACCTTACCTCACAACCCACAGGACTCAAAGGATCTGTTGACAATGCCTTGGTGCCAGACAACACAGGAGACCCCCAGAAGTCCTGCCTCCATGCCTTGACAGGTCAGAGGCTCTACCGTAGACCAGACTTGGCCCTGACCCGTCAAGGCCCAGACAACGGACCTCTGGGGTACCAGTTTGTCCCACAGATGCTTGATTAGATTGGCATCTGGGGAATTTGAACGCTAGATCGATGCCTTGTCAAGTTACTTGGACCACTCCTGAGCAGTGTTTGTGGCGTGGCATAGTGCATTGCCTTACTGAGGGGCTACTGTCATTGGGGATACTGTTGCAATTAGTTGGGGTACTTGGTCTATGACAATGTTTAAGTGAGTGGAGTGCGCTAAAGGGCATCCACATGGATGCCAGGACCAAAGGTTTCCCAGCAGAACATTGCATAATGATGAAATGATCAATGTTGTTCACTTCACCTGCCAGTGGTTTTCATGTTTTGTTTGCTGTATAGCAGCAAACAATTATTTGTTCACACTCCCGCTCTGTGTCGTGTAATCCGAGCTTCTCTGTTCTTTGTTTGGGTAGCCAGTGTGGCCCTACGTACATCAGTGCTAGCTCATCGCCACCGCTCTGCACTGCACTCATACAGCAGATAACTGCACACTTTGTTGCAGAAGCAAGTGCCCAAACTCCAGTCCCCTCCCCCATGTTAACACTGGTAAGTCTGTCAGCACTGTTCTCTGTTAGTACCTTTTGCTGCCAGCTTATCCACCTCCATGTTGACAGCTACAGTATGCGCAAACAATCCCGGCTCAGAGTCTGAATCATAAGCTCCTTTTAGACCACCATTCAAGGCAGGAATGTTGCACTGCTATTCCACCTAGCTGTTCTGTATTAATGGCACTATCACAGAATGGGGGAATGGGGGAGTTTCTTGCCTTTAAGACAACTGCAGGGGAAGTGACAGCACTGAATCAATGTCTGTGTAAACATTGTGAGCCGTCAGGATGGGACAAGTGTGACATTTTGATGACGCCAATGTTTGGTTCTGGATTAAAAAGCAAAGGCAGCAATATGAAGGGTTTCTGTGCTGCAGAATTAGAAGATATAAGGGCTATAAATGTGTTTTGAATGTCATATACAGCTCCTATAATGATAGATTTCCTTCCCATTAATTTAAATCTAACCTCAATTACTTCACTGATTCTTTGTGTGCATCTCTATATTTGCAACCCCCATGAACATACCATATCATCTTAACTATAGTATGTATTATGCATGCCATGCCCTTAAATCCACAACTGACAAGATACCTTTTCAACTTTTCTGCATTTAGTTTATAATAACTTCTTCTAAGTCTTCTCTCCTGTCCTCTTTTTAAAATGTATTGCATGTACTTGACTTTGTTTATTGTGTGTACACTTCAATGAAAAAAAGTTTTACAAGGCACAAGATAGAACATTACAAGCAGAGAGAAAACTCCAAACCCTCTCTGATTTATGAAAAATGCCATAGTCATACATCAGATGAGAAATGGAAGCAGAACAGGGTGATGGTGGTGAAAGCACTCACCATTTGATGCGGTGAAATCAATGGCCACTGTGAAGTGAATCTGAGTCCTGAAACAGATGAATGGGAGAAAGGATGCTGTTAACAAAAGCCAGGCAGGAAAACTCAGCGCAGCAGTTTAATGAGGCTCTGCCAGATTTCACTGTGCTCTACCTCTCATCTGAGGAAGACAGTGTGGATTATACACCTTTATTGTCAGGGCAACATGGGATCTAATCAGGTTTTTATTATTCCATTTCATGAAACAGAGAGAGGCTAAATTTGCTTATGGTCAAACAGGATCCAAAGCACCGTTTTTTTTATTTTTTTTATTTAAAGATTTAACAGCACAGCGGCAGAGTCAAATCACAAACACATCACACAAAAACCTAGAAAAACTAATAAAGGCAGAGTAATTTCACAAATGGTCACATAATGAGTTGCTGCAGCTGGCTTAATGGTCTGACTGAACATCACACTGAGCAAAGATATGACTATTAACATGAAACAAGAGCTGTAAAAACAGAACAATCTCAATTCTGCACTTGCTGTCACCACTACTTTTTCAAGATATACTTTGATAAGATAATTTGCACAATCCTGTATATGGTACATGCACCTTATTGTTCATTATAGGTACATCATCATCTCTATTATCATTGTAATCACTGTCATTGTCTTCACTTCACATGGTTGCTGTTGTATGATCAACGGAAAATTTGAGTTTTTCCATTCCCTGCATCAATCTGGAAAAAACAGGCTCACAAAAACTACTGGACATGTTTTATTCATGAGCCCGTAATGATAGCCAAAACCTTGAAAAGAAACTAAACATGGCCTAACTAGTCTCCGCTGGATTTTTTCCCAGTGAGACAAACGAAGAAAGGAAGGGGAGATCAAAGTGTGTGCTCTTTCATTGTGATTAACACTGATTGCCTTTCCTGACTTCACCTCCATTCAGAAATTCCCACAAGCGCAGCATCGGAGATAATGGCGGCTTCCTCCCCGGGAGACTCTGACCCCAGCTCATTAATCAGCATTGAGCTGGACTGCTCAGCTGACAAAGGGGAATTGTTACAAGTGCTTGCTGCCTCAATTTGAAAGTCTCTGCTGATTTCTATGGTTAGTTTTGAATGTTCGGCTGGAGAAGCAAGGTGGGAAGTTAGTGTTGAGGCAGAACACAGGACAGCAGAAATGGTCACACGGGTACTCTCAGTCAAACTGCCAATTACAGTCGATCATCAGGGCATTACCTGGAAGTTCATCCTCTGCTGCTACACTCTGCAATAAGTGGTGGTCCATTACTGAAACTTAATACTGTTTATTATATTTGGACAATGGGGAACCCTTTACATCCTGACCTCATCAGCTGGATCTTGAAATAACAAACAGATCTGATTTGGTGTGACTGACAAGTTACAGGCATGCAGGAGGTAAATGAACCTAGCCTGGACTGGGTGTTCGAGAGGCTTACTAAGTAAACAAGATGATGTTTGTTTGTTGTTGATGACATTATGTTGTTTTGGGACGCTTGCCATCAGCTGTCAGATTCCAGAACAGCCTGCTGAGTGATCGTTAACCTGATGGTGCTGTCATCTCCCACAGAGACAGCATCATACCAACCCTGTCATATTCAATATTTCAGTCAAGTTAGGCTGTAATAAATGTACTGCATGTCTAGTCCACCAAACAGCATTCAAATTATATTAAATCTCATTTGCTTACATGTAGGAAATGTTTGCTCTGTGACTTATGAGGTCAATTTACAGTAAAACTTTGGAGATTAACATCCGATCTTAGTTTTTCATTATCATGATTCCTGTGCCTCTCTACTTCTGAGCAACCATTCAGGCAAAGACTGGTCTATTTTGTTTCATGAAGAAATATGCAAATAATTGCCATGTTTAACTGTTTATTTCTATAATTACTATTTTATTAAAATACTAAGATACCTTTAAGTGGCGACTCCCAGGCCTGAAAAATGAAGCCAACACGGAAGTGACAAAAACTGCAGTTCCTCAAATAGCTACTTGAGGCTGGCTCCAGAAGCCAGTCTATCCCCATAGACCCTCATGTCAAGATGCCAAAATTTACTGCAGAAATAAACATGTTTACAGCTTTGCACAGATTTTGGTCTCTTTAGCTAATCCCCCCCACACTGACAACTGTACGGGGGATGAATTTTTATATTACCCATCTGTTTAAATTTTATCAAGGCTGAAAGTTAAGCATAATTAAGGGTAAACTGCTTTAAGTAATGCGCTGTCTGTCGATAGTATCCATGGCTTCTTAGTCAGATCTATCCTTCACTTCACTAACGTGCCAGTCTCTCGCCCTAATATGGACACTTCTGGCTCTAAAACACAAAAATGATGACAGCTGAAATGCCAAACTCAAGGCTTAAATTTTTTAGAATAGATATAGCTATGTCACAGTAGCTACATCCATTATCTTTACAGTCCATGGCTACCTCACATGTGACCATTCTTTACAAGTAACAACAAATTGGTTGATATAAGATCAACACAAGGCTAAGAACAAAAGTATGATTTGATTTCAAAGTCACTGGCTGAATCTCTGCTGCTCTCTGCAGACAATGTAGTTTAGCTTTTAAACATTCTTTTATGTCACATTTTCATTATTATGCTGACATTTAACTTCTTAGTGTCTTAATTACTCAAAATGTAAAGTGACTAAAAACAGCAACCCTATTTCAGTTTCAGTTTCAGTGACCAAAACCAACCACTTTTAAAAGTTAGTGTTGAGCCCTGCAAATAGTAAACAGAGTGTATAAATTTACAATAAAAGTACTTAAACTGGTGCTGGAACATTCATTTTCTATAATTGCTTATCGTGTTAGGGGTCGCGGGGGGCTGGAGTCTATCCCAGCTGACATTAGGCGAAAGGCGGGGTACACCCTGGACAGGTCATCAGACTATCGCAGGGCTGACACATAGAGACAGACAACCATTCACACTCACATTCATACCTACGGGCAATTTAGAGTCACCAATCAACATGCCAACTCCATACAGAAGGTCTCCCCACCCCAGGTTCAAACCAGGAACCCTCTTTCTGTGTGGTGAAAACGCTAACCACTGCATTGTGCTACAACAATTAGTCAATTAATCAATAACTCAACAACCACTGACCAAGATAACCTTAGTTTATACACCACAGTCTTCTTTTTGCAGAGTTTTGCAGAATCACCCAATACCAAAGTCCTTGTCTGGTAATGGGATTGTTAATTTCATATTATGTATCTATATCTGTAGACTATATGACCAGTCTTAAGGGAAAAATATCAAACCTCTCTGAGCTTTTGTGTAACTGCTGCACCGTACACGAGGTAGATATCAATTGTCTCCCTCTTAGGACCATAGGGTTTGGACTGAGGTTAGAGGTAAGGTTATCTCAATCCTACTAATCGTCTATCCCACTCTCTACGGTATTTTTCCATGAGGACTCACTGGCTGAACATCAAGGGAAATCAGGGCATTCTCAGTAGTGCCCTTTTCTATTAGAGAAAAATACAGTGAAACAAACAGGCCAACAGACCATGGACACATGGTCCTCTGGGGATCAATATTTTCTGCTGTCTGTCTGCAGCTTGCTGCAGGAAGAGTTACATCTCCCATCACACATACGTCTGTGTTCAGCTGAATGGTTTGGCTTTTACTACTTGTTTTTTTATTTCACTTGTGACACACAGTGGGGCTTTGTTTAAGAGCTGAGCTCACAAATTATTTTGAGACTAAAAAATCAATATGGATTGAGGCTGACTGATGCTGCTTTATTGTCTGTTTTCTGGGTCTAGCACCAGTGGCTGGTCCGGGGTTAGTATTTTTATCCCTGCTATCCTCAAATCTATAGTCCTTGAGAACGGGCAATTCACTCATCTTTCAACTTTCAGACTTTTCTCTGAGTGAAGTATTGCTCTCTGGACAAATTAATGTCCCATCATCTGTTCCTACATTTGATCAGGAGATCATAAATCTGACACCAGAACTTTAAATGGCCTCTCACAACCCGATTCAGGACAAATCCTTCAGAACATGCAGTCCAACAACTCCCTATGGGCGTCATTCTGTTCTTTCAAGTCTTCACTAACTCGCTCAGCATCTCCTCCTCTCTCAGTTTTGTTCTCAGCTAAAATGACAGCTCCTCAGCCAGTGTGCGCATCACCTTGAATTACTGCAATAGTTTAAAATAGGTACAAATGTATTGGTGTCATATTGACTTTCTCCTTCCAGTTAGACAAACACCATATGGCAGGAGGCTTTGTAATGTGAAATCCCTGCAGTCTTGGCAGCCTGGGATGGCTGGGATATTGTATGTAATGTAAAACAGTGTGACAAAGAAAACAGCTACAGTATACTGACGGTCTCATCAGCATGTGCTGTAAATTGGCCAACTCAAACTACATCAGTGAGCAGATTGGCACAGTGTTTTCCTTGTGTATGAAATGCAGGCAGATATACACAAGGGAGTAACTTTGATTGTTTTTTCCCTTCATTATATGTTTTTTTAAAAAAAAATATATATATAGTATAGAAGACAGTAGAGCTATGTAAACTGCTGCACTATTCATGCAATAACCTTACTCAAAGTCATTTTTAGTTTCATTGATGGAGACCTGATACTTCCTGATATTAATGCTTACCACCAAAGCACTGTGCTTCACTGCCTTATCTGGAACTAAAATACAGATTAAATGATCTTATTCAAAGTAGAAACAGACAATCCCAGTGTTTTCAAGTGGTATTATTGTTGATGCTGCTGTCACAGTAACAACCGGATCACTCTCCGTTTTCCTCTGAACCTAGAAACTACCACAGTTTTCACCAGTAGGCGTTTTGTTAATTTTTAACAGTCTGATGTTTAACTTGCGTTTGTATTCAGTGATTCAGTGCCATACAAAATATTTTTGTGCCCTAACCTTGGATTTGAGTGGGTGTGTTTACTCAAAATATGCTCTGTGCTTTGTCTTGTAGTGTCTCTAAAAAATTTCACTGTTACTAATCACTACGGTCTCATTACAAATGATGAGACATGCTGGTTTTGATCATGTATGAGTTTGTTCACTGCTGATTAAAAGCTCTGTTTTCATTATCTACTTTTCTCTCTTTAAAACAAGTGAAATTACTTTTCTCTGACTCGGTTATTTCTGCAACTGCTGTCTCTCGTCTCGTCTCCCCTGTGTGTGTATCTCACTCGAGCTGCAATGCTCAGCTGTTGGGGGAAGTTTGCTTCAGGGCTTTCTGCCAGAAAGGGATTTCTTGGTTAAGGTTTGGAATAAAATCGTGGTTTGGGTTAAAATGAATAGATTGCAAACTTCTCCCATGTGCCAGCGCTCATCAGAATGCACAGATCTGATTGGCTGAGTAGCATCACAAGAAGATCTCACGCATGCTATTGGTCTGTGGTTCACTAAGTAAGTGCTACAAATGCTGCACTGGTTAAAATAAAAATGCTCTGTAAACATTTAGTAATTATCAATAAATTATAGGTCTGGGTCCGGATAGGATGGCGTCTGGTTTCAGAACCAGGGGATGGAGAGGGATGGCAGATTAATTAGTGCGATGCATTTTGGTGATTTTGCTAACAAGGTGGGATGCCGTCCCCACTCATTCCCCCTCAAATTCCACAGTTACTTCAGTTGTCCCACCATCGACCATTTCTGGGGATAGTAACTGCAAAGAACTTATACTGATACTCTTTGGTAAGTGCCGATGGCTACTATGGGTGGGGGAAAAAATGATACAGCATAGTTTCGCAATATTTTTGTGTGTTTGTGTGTCAATTTTTTTATTATATAAATTATTAATATGAGAAATAAATATTAAACTTATGGTGGCCTACAAGAATAATATAATTTATTGCCTTTTTAATCTAAAAAAAAAAAAGGCTGGAGTGAGATGAACAGAGTGAAAACTTTATTCTATTAGATAAAACAGACAAAGTTTTCCCTTGGGGACATTATTTACAGTTGAATAAAAGGTAATAAATCACAATATATTGCAATATATTTTATCACAATACTTAGCATATTGCCACATATTTAAAATTGTGATAATGTTGTATCATGACTAAAGTATCGTGATAATAGATAATCGTTTTATTGATCCTCTTGTGATTACCACCCCTAATAGCTACTAATAGCTACAGAGGAAAACTAGTAAATGGTAAATAGACCTGCACTTGTATAGTGCCTTCCTAGTCATCTGACCACTCAAAGCGCTCTTTACACTACGAGTCATATTCACCCATTCGCACACACATTCACACACTGGTGGCCGAGGCTACCAAACAAATGCCTCTTCCTGTTTTGGTTAGCCATGGTTGACAGACTTCGTTTAAGCCTTCATTTTCCCAGGAGGTTGTATCTAATGGCAGAAAGAATAGCATTTTAAAAGCAAGTCTTAGAGAAAACCAATCTGAACACTGGTTGGTCAATATTACAATAACTGGTGCAACTAACTATTCAACAGTGCAATATTATTTTTTTGTGTTCTAATTTATTTCTATTTACACTGCACTTGAATGCTTGAATGTATATTTAACATATGATGCACATATTATACAATCACAATTTTTCCATTGCAATCAATAAAGTATTGCAATCAATATAGTATTTATATATCTATAGCGATTACACTGTACCATCAACATTTACTTATAAACGATAAGTTAAAACAAAAAAAATGGTCTATTTCCACTTAAACCCGCAAAACTAAAACATTGTGAAAAGAAGTTATTCCAGGCCTTAGCAAAGTCTGCAGGTTTTCCTCTCAAGGCTGCATACAGCCAAAACAACCACCAACAACAAGGTAAGGCAGCCTGTGTGAATGTTTTTAGCGACTCAGATCTGCTCTCGTCTAGACTAAGGTGGGTGGACAGTAAGAAAACAATGCTCAGAGAGATTTTAGAAGGAAACCTGAAACTATAGAAGTGGGGATGAGAGTGGGATTTTGAAAAGGAAGGTTGACGTGTTCATCCATTCCAACTGGAAATTACGCCCTTGGATATTTAGTGTGTGGCAGTAAATGTGGCTATAGCACAAAGTAAAAGAAAGGTCAGGTAGGTCTACAGCAGCAAGACTCAGATAGCAGAAAACTGTCATGACAGTTTCTAGTTGCTGCAAATTCCCCGGACAAAACTGAACACAACTGTGCCATACATAAATTTAAAGTGAAGTGTTCTGCCTCTGCTTCCCGGTAAACTCAAACATGAACACGATCAGCGGTGGCCTGATGTCAGAATGAGACGCCAACGCAGCACAACACCTCGAATCTTTTATCATCAATACAACAATACACACCTTTCCTGTATTTCTGCAAAGTGAATAGATAACAAACCACCACGCATGCATTAAAATACAAAGTGGCAGAAGAGTGAAGGCCAAAAAATATCTCTCTATGCACAAGTATCAGTGAATATAAAAGGGAAGTAAAATAAGACAAAGAAAGAAAATGGTGTTCTCCTGTAAAAACACCACATATCTGCAGTCTGACCACAGAGCAAAGCTAAATGAAATGAGAAAAAAAAAAAAAAAACGCATCACTTTCTCCCATTTCAGGACAACAAGATATTTTGGGATGAAACTATTAAACCTTAATAAGATCTCCACACAACAGAGACTCCACACGAGCCATTACACGGCCGATCTCACTGCAGATTTAATTTAAAAAGAAACATTTCAACATGCGATGAAAAGAATATAAATCTTTCATTAGCCTCTCAGAATCAGAGCAACATGTGGCTTTTGGACTTTAATTACCTCTGTTTGACTATATCTCTGCCCCAATTGAACATTAATGAAAATTTATGAAAAACCAATTCACTGTGAAACCAGTCAGGATGTGATAGTGTGTCTGGAGGCGAAATTGCTTTTTTACCCTCCGCTTCAGAAAAGTCATCTAAAATGCATCATGTTAGTTATCACCTGTTAGAAAGGGAGCGGTAAAGCAAACATTTATGAAAGGGGAGGAATCAATAGCAGAACTCTAAGAGATCAAATTTGGGTCTTTGGATCAGATGTATAAGCCTGATGCAGGCTTCTGCTCATATTTCTCATCATCTCTATGAAAGGCAGGGTTGGCAGACATTCTGGTTCATCTTCTTTTTTTTTTCCTCCAGTTGCTTTTTATACATTTGCATGATTTGAAAAAAGCCATCTCTTTCACCCAGCGACTGCAGTACAGATGCCAAATCAAAACCAAGCGATCCATTGGACAAACACTGACTGTGCCAGAGCCCATAAATTGCAAATGTTGTAGAATAGAATTTAATCTGAGTCTGATTCAAAAATGTTTTGCAACTTGTGATTGTGTAGAAACATCTGTAAATGAGCAGAAACTTTCCCATTGCACATCAATTTCAAATTAAAGTAAGATCTTTTTTTTTTGGAGCATGTCAAAGTTAGATTACAGTAAAAAATGTGTTTATGTATTAGTGATTTGTCGGAGTATGTATTTGCTCAAATAGCTGACATCTAATTTTTGTTGTAATCTTGGTGACAATGTGAGCTGTTTCCTCAAATGTTATCTCGCAAATCAAACCAGCAAACATCGTGTGATGAGATGAAACGCACAATTAATCTTCACTAGCCCATTTTCAGCACCCACTGCACATCTGACCGTCTCACTGGGGCAAATCTCTTTGTTTCTAATGAGGATTTGTGAGTTTTTCTCCACCTCAGCTGAAGGGTTAAGGTTATGGGGGTGGGGTTTATTTTCATAATGTTGCTGTTGTGAAGCCCTTTGAGACTAAAACTGTAATTCAGGGTTATACAATTAACCTGGCCTATGTTGATGAATGTTCATTGGAGAATAGGCTCTGACTAAAAAGACTAATAACACTTCAGAGTAGCCTGAAGGTTTTCCAGTTGAATCAACCAAAACAGCAGCTACTTTTTCCAGAAGTCTCTTCAGTTAAACACTGTAAGTCTGGTGTTTCATTTTCCATGGATACAGTTAATCTGGATCCCATCATGAATACGCAGCATGCTCATTGTTTCACTGCCAGCACTAGTAATCTTGTTTATTTTCTTCATCAGTCTGTCATGCAATCTGCTCCATGCAGAGAATCGGTTAAATGCTTTTATTTTGCTTTTCCTACGTGATAAATCAGGTTATTTTATTTGATGAAGTACAATTATATCTCTGCAGTTGTATCACAAATCTCTTCACTCCCATAGCATCAATAGATCATAAAGATCTACTGGATAACAGCAGTGCACAAATAATATCTGAACATATTTTTACATGGTTTTTTTTATATCTAAAATGTACAAGTAATGGGCAGAGATGAAAGAACTGATGGAGAGTGCACACACGTTCTAGGTCATAACACAGACATCAAAGGAAGGACTCATAAATCAGATCCACTCTTTGTATTTTGAATTATATTAATCACTGTTTCAGCACAGTGAGGCTTTCTGCAGGACAAAAGCCTCTACTTAGCACCACAAACTACAGCCTCCAAAATACCACTAAATTAAATTAACTACTCTCTAAAATGGGTCCAAACAATAACTCAACAACTGAGAATAAATCAAACTCATTTGCAAAATTAAATAAATAAACAAATGCTGTAAAAAAAAAAAAAAACAAGGAGTCTTTAATATTCTGAGTTAACAGATAATGAGAATTAAACTGTGAATCATACAGGACAAAATAAGTGTTGGGTCTGAACAGAACAAAGAAACAAAACTTCATAAAAATGGTTCAATATCAGATTTTGTGATTCACTATATTGTACATTTATTTCTACACATTTTCTACCTTTAGCTCTTTCCTTACTTGACCACAAGTATCATGTGTGTAACTCAGACATGTATATATATATTTGTTTAAGACTTACTTACTTAGTTTAAATGTAACCATCCATTCTTTTTTAGTATTTGCTGATTCCTACAACATGGACCTACATTATAGAGAGCTGCAGAGATGAGTCCTAAAACGCTTTTTTGTTTAGATGCCTGAAATAAGGTCTGTAGTTAAGAAGAGACTTTCACGTTTTGTTCTACGACATTAAATAAGTCGGTAAATACCTCACTTGTGAATTTTGAAGCTTTTACATGTAGCAGTGGCTTATAAGTGATTGAATGAGACTACAGAGCGCCATCACACCGGACACGGCTTTACAGCCTCGTCATGGGGGAGACGTTGAAGTCATGCGACCATAGTGTAGTTTGTTTATAGCCTAAAGTTAGACATTTTACTTCTGGCGATTGAAGGTACGCTTAAAAAATCATAGAAGTGGTGTTAATATGTGAAGATTATCTCAATGAACAGAACATGCACAGTAAATATCATAATTGTTTGTTTGCCACAGAGCTTACTTTCTGAAATGATCCAAAATATAATGGAAAAAACCCTGCAGACTTTTATTTACAGGAACCAGGGCCAAAAACATCATTGCTGCACCACTCTATTAATGTTATAGTTCTTGAATGACCTATATTACTGTATATCCCTCTATATTTCTATGTTCTTGTTGACTGACCAGTGAATTCACTGCTTTGAATCACTGTCACATTCTCTATAAATGTCAGTCATTTTGGGTTTAATCCAGAAGACGATACGTGCCATAATAAAGATTCATCAGTGTCCTCCAACATCATCAAATATCTTAGTTATTGTTTTTCCTTTCTAGAATACCTGGGATAACTGAAACAAGTTTATAAAAAGCTAGAATTACCACCTCCCAGTTGTGTGTCTCCCCCAACCAGTCAAGTTACAGTTTTCATCATGTCCACACTCATGACGCCACCACAGTAGACAATGCTTCAGATATGGATGTTGCTGCAACAAAGCTATATATTCTAAAACATGGATGCTTCACACACATCTTCAAGGTAGGCACCCAAGATTAGTGTCAACAATCCAGTATCTGACCCTCTGCTCCTGAGATATAACGATGAATAAAGGCAAGAAAAGTGCTTCTGCAGAACATTATGTCACAGTAAAGTTGACCTTTGACCTTTTGGATATAAAATGTCATCATGTCATCATTTTATCCTATTAGACATTTATGTGAGAAATATTGCTATAGGAAGCGAATAAATTCTTGAGTCATGGCCAAAAAAATGTATTGTGAGGCCACAGTCACCTTTGACCAACAAATTCCAATCAGCTGAGTCCAAGTGGACGTTTGCGCCATATCTATGGAAATACTCTCAAGGCCTTCTGGAGACATTGCAGCCACAAGAATGGGTCAGACAGACAGACAACCTGTAAACATAATGCGTCCAGCCATGGCTGTCGTTAAGGCGGAGGCATCAAAAAGGTGCAACACAGTGATTCTGTGTCACATCATTGCCATTCCTCCTAACAGCCACTCAGACACACAGTTGAGGCTAACTACGAAAGGGTGAATGAAGGTAGAAATCAATTAATAACAACAAGATAAATGAATGAATCATCAAAATTATAATGAGTAGTAATTAATATGCAAGTTATTTTTTAATTAACAACAACTCAGGGTGCCGTGGGTGTAGGTCAATTAATTAACATAATGAGTAAAAGTTAATGTTGCCTTAAATCTCCTGCATGTAGAATGAATGAATATAAACATCAACATATCTGTCTGAAATTGATTTTGACAGCACAATCTAATGGCCACAATAAATACATGTTAAGCATTTATTGCTCTCTGCCCACAGAAACTATTTGTCACAAAAAAACAGTGACAAGGAGAAAGAAAGTGCATCAGTCACAACACGAACCCACAAAAGGTGGAGACAGAGATATCTTTGACTTACAGCACAAAGAGACCAGGAGATTGGACTAAGTAATATTGACCCTTTCTCAATCCCCTGTAACTATCATGTTTTGATGATATCTTCCCAGCAATTCTTATCTCTGCTGCTCCTTATGAGACTTATAATACACAAGGACTTCCACTGTTGAGAGCACTTTTCAAAGAAAACATTACGGAGAAAATGACAACAGCAGGCACAGAGGCTGCAGCTGAGTCTTTCATGATGATTTAAAAGACCTCAAGAGAGAATATGAGAACACAGATGCTGGAGCGATTTCCTTTCAGGGATTTCTTTTTTTTTTTTTTTTTTTCAATTCCTAAAGTGTTTTTAAAGTAATAGTCTGTGTCATCAGCCCCTCTCCCAAGCACGACACCGAAACCACACAAAGGAACCTGATGAGCTTTTAACATCTCTAAATGTCTGGAACAAAAGGATGAAGCACCACTCTGCTTCACTCCACATGCTGGGTCACATTAATTAATGGGGTAATCTCCGCCTGAAACAGTTTCATGTGAAGATTACCACTTTTCATTTAACATGATGAATAAAAAGCTGTTTCAAGCTTTAAACTGGTGGCTTTATTAAGAGTTCAATTTCAATCTGATTTTAAAGTGCGGACGTTAAGAAACAAATGACTGTCCCTAAAATCCGAGTACACATTTTCCTCTTACCTGTAGTGCTAGTTATCAACCTACATTGTTTTGGTGTGAGTTGTCGAAAATTAGAGATAACAGCTGTAGAGATGTCTGCCTTCTCTCCAATATAAAAGAACCTATGGCACTCAGCTTGTGGTGCTCAAAGTACCAAAAAATTAACTTGTAAAACTCAACAGCAATGTCTCTTTCAAGAGATCATGACCTGGTTACTCAAGATAATCCACAGACCTCGTTGCGAGCAGTTTTATGTACGAACTATATTCCTTCTACCAACATACACCCTGCCAACCATATTTCTCTGAAGCATGCAGCTCTGTGGATTATCTTGAGTAAGCAGGTCATGATTTCTGGAAAGAGATTTTGCTTATGAGTTTTTCTGTTCCTTTGTTTTTTGTTTTGCTTTGGATCTTTGAGCACCACAAGCCGAGTGCCATCTAGTTCTATTATATTGAAGAGAAAGCCAAAATCTCTATGGCCGATGTCTCCAACACTCTGCAGTTCATAGTGTAAATAGGTTCATTTTGTCTACTCAAAATAGATTCAGTGAAGAAAGTTTCTTTTTTCAGACAATGAGTTTTTAAGGAGATGTAGTTTACCTTGACATGTTTCGACTGTCATTTCAGCCTTCTTCAGAAGCGTCATCCGACGTGCGTCATGACATGTCTTTATCAGCTGGTAGTATCCTGGAGGCATGACCAGCCTGGCAAATCGGATTGCCAGGCTGGTCATGCCCCCCGCCGCCCGGTGTTCTTTAGAGGAGAGAGTCCCAGGTGTGTGACAGCATGAAAGCCCCCTCATCCCGGTTGATGGTGTCCCTGGCCCGCCTCCTGATCTCTATGGCCTCCTTGATCCAGCGTTTGAACTTGTTGCTTTCCGATCCGATGATTTTTGCGTTGTGCAAAAATCAACGGATCATCGGATCATCAGATCTACCAGCTGATAAAGACACGTCATGACGCACGTCAGATGACGCTTCTGAAGAAGACTGAAGTGACAGTCGAAACATGTCAAGGTAAACTACATCTCCTTAAAAACTCACTGTCTGAAAAAAAGAAACTTTCTACACTGACTCTGCAGCTCATTCCAAAACAATCTAGACTGATAAATAGCACTACAGGTAAGAGGAAAAATATGTATTTTGATTTAGGCGTGAAATGTTCCTTTAACAACAGATTTGGATGAAAGCAACATGCCTACAGCTCTGGACTGTAGCTACATTTATGTTTATTCCATTAATAATCAGAAATAGACCTCAATCAAATTCCTGTCAACACTATGAGAATAAAGTGTCTCTAAGTAGGTTGAACCTTTCAGAGCTATTAAAAGTTGGACATTTGTTATACAAATACTTTTTTTGATTACATTCTATTTTGGGAAACCTAAACTCTTCCTGCACATGTTCGCCCACTTGTCCAGGTTGTCTTTCTCAAGGGAGCCATCTACAAATACACAACATTTATGAGTTTACTATCGAACAGAAGGTGAGCCATCTGTTAATTAAATAACTCCAGCAGTAGTATATTCTAATAACGACTTTTTTACGGAATTTCACCTCTGGGGATCAATACAGAATTATCGTCTCTTATCTCAAAGCATTTACTACAATGGAAACACAAAGCAGGTAACCAACAAGAGTTATTAGTGTTTCAAACAGGCAGTGGTGGGTGGAGCATTGAAAATCTACTCTGAAGTGAAAGTACAATTACTCACAGTAAAAACATACCTGGTTAATAAATTACTCAAAGTACAAGTTATTATTTTGAAGAGCAGCGCAGCTAATCAAACATATAAGAACAGACTATACAACTGAGATATAAAAATCTCCCTTTCTCTCTCCATTTCTTCCCTTTCTACCCCTGCCTTACCATAACATTAAAGAATAATGTTACACATAAAAAATTAGCTAACTAACTACACTTTCACTTACAGTAAGTACAACTTAATTCAATGTAGGGTTTTCCAGAAAAGCTGTTAGGCCAGGTGGTAGGTATCTTTTGACGAAGGCTGGAAGATAGGGTTTTTTTTTGCCAGCGACACTTAGTTATGATTTTAATGTCAACAATGCAGTTAAGTTAAATTAAGAAAAGTTCCCTTTCAGTCGATTCACTCGGTACAACACACAGTTGTATATGGGATATCTTGCTTTCATCCCCCTTGGCTGAATACACCTTTAATCACGCCTTTAGGCAGATGGTGCATGACGTGCGTGGCCCCGCCCGAGGCCAGTCGTCAGCTCCATCCCCAGTTCTTTTGCATTTCACCTAGCAGAGAACACCTTGCAACGCCTACTAGCTTTCAGCTAATTTAGCTTATCGGCTATCGGAAAACTAGCTAAACTGTTCTGTTGGTGTTAGCCTAGCTTCCCACAGGGCGCTAATTTTTCCACCAAATTACGCTAACGGGAAATATCGCATGATGAGTACTGTTCCTAAGAAGGCTAAGAAGAAGTCGGCTCATCGGCCTTGCCCCCAAGGATGCGGCTTCGTCTTACACCATAAGGACTTACACAATGCCTGCCTTGTCTGTCTCGGTGTTGTCCACGTGCGCACCGCGTTGGCCGAGCCGGAGAAGTGCGATAGCTGTTGCCTTCTCCCGCGAACAACACTCGAGAAGCGGGAGGCTTTCGTGCTTAAGGTCCTCGGCTCCGTGGCTGCTAGCAAGCAGAACCCTCTGCTCTCTGAGACGGCTGATGCGGTTTTGTCCGCCTCTGAGCCCGAGGAGCTCCCGGGTGAACCCCCCTCAAGTGAGTGGGACAGCCTGGCTTTCTCCGACGAGCCCATGGAAGGCGAACCGGCGTATTCATCCTGCGCTGCTGGCGAGCTTCAGCTCGATATGTCCGCTTCTTATTCGGAGGACGATGTACTGGACCTCGGTCTCGATGCCCAGGCATTTTCCGACGACGAACAAGACGCCTTCTCCTCAGCCCAAAGCGTCGCTTTGGCCGCGTCAACTGGCCCTGAGGATACGTCTTTTTTCACGCTGTGCCGCCGTGCTGCAGCTAAGCTGGAGGTGGAGTGGCCTTCCCCCCCTCCAAGCCAGAAACCGTCCTCTTTTGCCGGATTTTATCTCCCGCGGGAATCCACGACGGTTAAAAATGGTCTGCCCCAGCACGCGGATCTTATGGCCGAGCTAACCTCCTCCTGGTCCCGTCCATTGTCCACCCGCGTCACCGTACCCTGCTCTGGTCAATTCACGGAGTTGGACGGAGCGGAGGCGGCCGGCTTGGTAAACTCCCCGCCTATGGAGCCCTCGCTAGCGGCTTATTTAGCCCCGTCACGCAACTTCGGCTCAACCGGCCCAACCCTGCCGTCTAAACACAGATTCTCCGCCGGTCAGCTAGACAAGATTTACCGGGCTCAAGCGGGCGCCGCGCGTGTCCTCAATCCCCTGTCCATGCTCCTGACTTACCAGGCTATCCAGCTTATGGAGCTTGACAGCCGGCTGCCTCCCGACAGCCCGCTGACACCCGCCATAAGGGAACTAAGAATTACGACGGACTACATCCTTCGCTCGGCTCGCTTTGCGGCTCTCTACCTCGGCAGGGGCATGGCCTCCACGGTGGTGGCGCACCGTCATTTGTGGCTCACTCTCTCCGATATTCCGGACAGGGATAGGGTCGCATATCTGGACGAGCCAGTATCACCGGCAGGATTATTTGGCTCCTCACTCACACACACAGTGTTTAACTGTTAAACACTGTGTGTTCCCCAAATGTTCATGTTCTTAATGCCCCAATAAAGGTGCACATTGTTCATGGTACAAGTGTTGTAAATGTTCATTGTACAGAATCAACAATAAAACACACACCACAAACAATAAATCAAAATATAATAAACCAGACGAGTCTCGTAGTGTCACCCCACCCCGGCCCGCTAGAGGGCGCAACGGGCTTCCAGGGCCGACTGGCAGGGCATCTCCCTCAGTGGCGTGCATGCGCAGCCTCCCTGTGGGTACAACAAACCGTTGCCAATGGTTACCGGCTACAGTTCCGGGTCAGACCACCGCGGTTCCGCACGATCGTAAACACAGTGGTGAATGGCGACGTGGCTGCGGTCCTGAGAGAGGAAGTGAAATCCCTTTTGGACAAGAAAGCGATACGAGAGGTTCCCCCTTCAGAGGCGAACAAAGGTTGGTACAGCCGCTATTTCGTTGTTCCGAAGAAAGGGGGAGCTCTTCGTCCGATTTTGGATTTGAGGGTGTTAAACACGTACCTGCGGAGATACAGGTTCAAGATGTTAACACTAACGCAGTTGCTAGCTGCTATCAATCCGGGGGACTTTTGTGCGTCAATAGACTTGACCGACACTTATTATCACGTAGCTATACATCCAGACCACAGACAATTTCTGAGGTTTCAAGGTAACATTACGACCTAACGCTGCGTATTTACCTAAGTTTATCCCCGCAGACTATTGCTCCATGGCTTTTGACTTGATGGCTTTCTGTCCTCCTCCGTTTGTCACTGAGGAGCAGAGGAAGTTGCATTGTTTGTGCCCTGTGCGTGCGTTGTGCTCGTACATGGAACATACCAGGGATGTGCGCTTGTGTGACCAGCTATTTGTATGTTTCGCCAATCCGGTTAGGGGTAAGGCTCTGTCTAGACAGCGTCTCTCCCATTGGATTGTGGAAGCGATTTCTCTTGTATACAGCAGCAGAGGCCATGAGCTGCCCCAGGGTGTGAGAGCTCACTCCACTAGGGGTATGACTACGTCTTGGGCCCTATTCAGGGGGGTGCCTGTAAGTGATATTTGTGCTGCTGCCAGTTGGGCACACTTTTGCTCGGTTCTATCGTCTGGATGTGACAGCCCCTTCGGTGGCTCATTCTGTCCTCTCAGCCGGCTGTGCGCCCTAGTGCGCTGGGGGAGGTTTTACGGTTCTGATAGCTGTTTGCGGGGCGCGATTATAGGTCCCATATACAACTGTGTGTTGTACCGAGTGAATCGACTGAAAGGGAACGTAATATTATGACTATAACTACTGTTCCCTGAAGGAGAGGAATAAGGTACAACACCACGTTTGCCCCGCGGCGCAGCCGGGCTCGGTGAAAACTGGGGATGGAGCTGACGACCGGCCTCTTATGCGCGGGCGGGGCCACGCAAAGAGCATGCGTCGTCACGCACGATCTGCCTAAAGGCGTGATTAAAGGTGTATTCAGCCAAGGGGGATGAAAGCAAGATATCCCATATACAACTGTGTGTTGTACCTCATTCCTCTCCTTCAGGGAACAGTAGTTATAGTCATAACATTACGTTTTTATATGTATAGCATTTGGTCTCATAAGCATATGGAATATGATGCAGATTTGGTGTGTACTGAGTGATTGAAATGGCAGGGGGAACCAAGGTTTTCCATAAAAGGCTCTCAAAAAGCTAGAAACGGCCCTGCTAGCTGGCATGTCTACTGGACAAGATGTAGCATTTTGCCAAAAAAAACTTTATGTTTTAGTTTTCAATTTTATGATATGTCAACTCTATGGTTAATGCATGGTTAGGTTTAGGCACAAAAAACACTTTGTTAGGGTTAGGAAAAGATCATGTTTTAGCTTAAAATACTTGGTTTGGTCACTATAAACAGGGCTTGTTGTTTTTCAGTCTACTGCTTCTCACTTACATGTCAGGACATCCACCATCCTCTCCTCCCCCTGATGAGAAACTCAGCTCATATACATGTAATCTGAACTATTCATTGAAGAAATGTTATGATATGTATGAAATGTTCTAATGTAGCACATTTGTGGTTTGCAGCAACGCACAATGCCAACATTTTTGTCTGGCGACTGGGCTGCTAAATGTCATGCAGAAATATGTCTGCCCCAATTAAAGCAAGAACAATAGTGGGAACACTATGTGTACATGCCCCAGTATCTGCAAATCCCAGTGCTCATATTAAGGTTATACAGTACTTGGATAAGTGTTCATCTAGAGTTTTGTGAATATAAAATGATGATAAGATGCACCAACAAAAAGACGAGAAAGCCCATTAAGTGAAATATGAATCTAAATGCAGCACATTTTTATTTGGAGCTACAGTGCGTAAGCACTTATTTGTCAATGTTCCTTCTCCCTCCATTTTCCTAAAGTGTCTCAAGGACCAACTAAATCAGAAGCGAACAGGTAGTGAAGCTAAGGATGAAAGCACAGTTACTTTAAGTGCCTGTATGTGTGTCCATTTGTGTGAGCTGGAGAGAGACCAACAGGACAGATCTGGGACACTCAGCCATCAGCAGCAAAGCAGAAAACTAAAACCAGGGCAGCCACTGATCCACTGAGAAACATTTCCATATCTGACAGGTTGTCCGCCTTTAATTAAGCTCTCAGATCTTCTCCATATTTTATCATAGTCATTCATATTCATTCACACTATAGTTGTGAATGTGGACAACATCGTCTCCTTTGGGGCCCACACTTTACTCACATGTGGAAACTTCCAGGCCACTGAGTAACCGCAGTCAATAATAATACTGAGGAAAATGTGGACGGGTGCTTGTGCTGCAGTGGGCAGCAGGGTAGATGGGAAAGGGGATGAGTCAGGGGAGCTGAAGTAATGCATTTAAATCTACTGTATTAAATCTCGCAGCACTGATTTTCCACCTTATTTCCATGCATTAGTCACAGAGATGACGTGTTTACAATGCCCATAACACAAGCTAATGTCCTCCGTATTGCTGTAGCAAGCTTTAGCAATCTAGTTAACTCCCACTCTTGACTGATATGTTAATAATGTATCTATGTAAGGTGAAACGACAAAAAGAGTCCAGTCAAGTGTGTCCTCTTTTTTCCCTCTCATTGCCTCAAGGTTTACAGTTTTTTCAGTATTGTACTATGTCATAGAAGCAGTTAGTGGAGTTTTTGTCAGCCACACTGGTTTCCCAAGGCTATTAAATAAAGGCTGGGACACGTTGCCATATCGTGTGATATTATTGTGGTACAACACACACGCAGGAAAATCCTGTCTGCACTTGCCAAAAGGCTCAATAGCTGGTGCGCTATCATAGAACATGAAGATGATTGATTCATTTCACTTAGCCGTCTGCAGTTTGCCTTGGGTCGGATTAAATTTCATGAGAAAAACGAAGACATGGGTTAGAATTATAATTCTGCAATTACTGAAAAGATCTATAATAAAAGACAATAAACAAATGCTTTTTATTTGAAATGTTCTTTTGTATGTTGGCTGCCATCTACTCAAACGTATCCAAGAAGTTCTGTCAGGCCCAGTGCACCCAAACTGCACCTGAGCGGACACCATCTCTTTATTTCTAGCATCGTCTGCTGTAACCCTCCAACATCGCAGCTCCAGTTACATTGTGCATGTGTCATACTCCATAGCTCCCATGGGGTCAAAGACAGTGTCCCATTCTTCACTTAAGAGCCTTTATCAGCTGGCTGATGCTACACTATGATTACCCAGTCTGAAGGGACTCAGTGAAGGTCCCTTACTATTTGCAAACACAGCACTCAAACTTGGCCCCTCCTTCCTACACTGCTTGTGCGTACACTGCAAGCTACTGTTCTATTGTAGGAACGCTACAATTGTTTTAATGGAAAAGCCGATACTTTAGCAAGCTAGCCAAGGTAACCACCAGTGCCTATCTGTCTAACAGAAAACAGGCTAACTCCGTGTCCGTCTTCATCCTTTCCTTCAGCTCTCACCAGCGAGAATGAAAGCTAACCCAAGACTCATTATCATTTTGTAGCGAGCTTTGTCCACTTGCGGTTTTACCTAGTTACATTTGCCTGATTTTTTTAGCGCTGTGTCTGCAGTTTTTGTAAGTCTGTTGGACTCATACTGCATAAGGTCTGGCAAATGGTTACTACCTTTTTTATGAAGTCCTGACCTCACCTGCTCACTGTTATTGCCTGGGGGCTACACACTAGTACCCAAAGGCTGCAGCCTATAAACATCTTTGTGGAAAATACACATCCACACACACTTCTAGTGGGTATAAACTGATGATTGAGAGGGATCATTTTTGTATGAGGCTATTTTTTTATTATGAAAATCCTGCAGGGCATACCTTTAAGAAAACTAATTATATGTTGTCAGACTTTCTGTGTTATTGCCCAAAGGAGCCTGGCACAAAGGTGATAAATAAATATACTGGGCGTGCATATAAACATCATTAACAGACAAACATTAGACTCACCCTCCTTTGATGTAATCCAGGAAGGTGTGCTCCGACTCCACATTGAATGACAACAAGGACACCTGAGGAAAAAAAAACGTCCAAACTGATTATCTCATGCTTGGTAATTAAGCAAAGCTAAATCTACCAATCTCCACATTAACACTGACCTCTGAGCTAACCACCCACAAAATGACTTATCCACGCAGAGTGATTCTGACGCTTGGGCAGCATATTAGTATTACAATCACTGAGAGAACATCAGTGTGGCTGCACGCTGATGGATGATCCGTGTGATGGATAACTAGCCACAGATTTTAATTACAGAGTCACCGCGTACAGCAAGAGCAGCCAGAGTGCTCAGGCAGTAACAAAAGCTCTGGCTCATTTATAAACATCCATCACTACTCTTCACTAATAGGACACAGACAAGAGTCCCTTTATGCATTACTATGGACTGGGTTATTCACCCCGTTTCAGGTCACGAGAATGTTTTCCCATCTTCTTAAATTCACTGTCTGGATCATAAGCCCAGAGAGTGGGAATGGAGCAAAAACATTTAACAGAGCTGAACAACCTCATGCAATCCACTTAGAGGAAACTTCCTGATGAATACAAAAGCGAAAGAGGGCAGGGGTGTGTGTGAGTGCAGCAGGAGGTTTGCTCTTATCTGAGAACTCAGCCTCACCGTCCCAGAGTTGATGTATCTCTTTTTCTTTATTTTCTTCTTGGCATTCACCACCTGGTATGAGGGCAGAATAGAACAGAAGGGAGGATGATAATGTAACCTTGCAGCACAATTCTTTTTATCCACCCATGGGCAAGTAATAAAAACATCTTTGTCCTCCTACTCCATGTCTGTAAGGGTAATGGAGCATAGGGACTGAATCCAATAACTGCAGTAGGTGAGAATGAGATAGCATTGATCATGCCTCGCAGCAAGATACAGATTATTCAGAGGGATTTTTATAAGCGCTTACATCGTGCTGTACATTTTACATGCACATTACCAAGCTTGGGATGGTAGAACACATATCTCTGTCCCAAACGATTTGCTTGTAATAAGCTGTATGATAACCACATACAGACGGCATTACATAATAATGTGTAAAATGGGCAAAAATACACAAATATCAAGGCGATAAGCAAGGCGAGCTGATTATGAGCGATTACATTACTCCTCGCTTTAAAATAATGTTACATCTAGAGCCTTCGGGCAAAAATATGAGTGCAACAGTAAGCCACTGCGGTCCAATATCTCTACTGCTTATTCTATGGGTCTGCACATCAACATAAAGCACAAGCCTGGAGCAAACTGAGCTGTATAATAAAAGTAAAAGGTATCCCGCTCTCTCCCTCTCTCCTCCGTTCTGCCTCTGCGGTGTCTCATGCTACTCTTCAACTCCTCCAACACAGACGATGCCTCATAGCACTGTGGCCATCACTCAGTCACTGCCAGGTTCACATTACGTTACACAGACATCACCCTCAGTTACACCAGCCTCTGCTGGCATTCGCCTGCTGTCATCTCAGCTCACAGAGCTAATGTTTGCAGGCCCTGTGCACGTCAGGTTGAGTCCACGGGAATCTGCAAAGAGTCGAACACCGCAGCCTGTGACCTATTCAAATTCTGTATTTGTCAGAAAGTGGCTTCATGTTGTTTTTGAGCACATCTTGAAATTGATTCAAGGGCACTGACTTGGCAATGAGTGCTCACTCTTAGAATTAATGGTGCTAAATTGAACCATAAAGGGTTCTTCGGCTTGAAGGAAACCAATTTTTGGGTTTTTGAGGTTTCTACCTACAACTCAGTGTAATGGGTTGCACTTGGGACCATCTGTGAAAGGTTCCACTCGAAACCCCCTGTGAGAGGTTCTACAGACACTCCATCTATGGTGTAATGGTTCCACCCTGAACCCTCACTGGGGGTTCTATTCATAACCTTTCCACCCCAAAGGGTGCTAACAAGAACCACCCAGGGGGTTCTACCGAGCAACCATTCCAAGTGTTTCATTAGGAACCCACCAGGGAGGCTCTAAAAATAGTAGTCAAGTACGTTACCCATACATGTCTTTTACACTTATGACGGTTTTAGTTTGCAGGTTAGACTGGAGCCAAGAAGCCCGTCTTCAGCAGCCTTGACCTTAATAAAGAGCTGGGCTGATGTGGTCCAGCGCAACTTACAACAATCATGGCTCACAATCACGTTTTCAGGGGGTGGAAATTTCGTGAAATCACTATTTCTACACCCTGTGCTATTTCAATGCCGCAACAGGGCGAGGAACAGAAACATGGTTCCAAATTAGGAACAAATAAAAAATGCCAAGTAGTAGGCACCCATAAAAAATGAATTTCTGCAAATCATATGGTATTGTATGGCATGAAGTGATGGTAAAGATATCAACTATGGCAGCAGAAAACTAAAATGAACTGATTAAGTGGATTCCTGATACATCTATATTCAAAACTATCCACATATATGAGGGTAAAGAACTTTTGACACCCATGCTTTCAACAATCCTTGAAGAACTCTTTCTTCCAAAAAGGGTTTTTAGGATGAAAAGGGTTCTTAATGTAACCCATAGTCTTACAAAGAACCCTTAAAGAACCCCTCTTCAGAAGCAAATGGTTCTGGGTAGAACTTCAGCCATTCAGGAAGAACCCATCTGGAACCCTTATATCTCAGAGTGCACAAAGAAACTGCTGTGTTTCATTTTCTAATTAAAATCCAGAAAGGGTTGGTGAAGGGTAATGGATGCACCTTCTTCTGCCATGTCAGCCGTGTGGAAGGGCAACTCTGCATGTCACTCACTAATTCTGTCTCTCTCTCTCTCTCTCTCACTGTGACTCTCCTTATCTATCCCCATGTACCCACCACCCTCTCACTCTCTTCATTGGCCCTGTTCTTGCCTAAGCCACCTCCATGACTAATTCAGAGGCTAATGTAACATGGCAAGTGTTTTAATGAGCAGGGACCAATAGGAGCCTCTCAGCACCTTACAGTAATACCCAGTCTAACCCTCCAAGGACCATCCTATAAAGCTCTAATCAGCAGCATAGGTTCCTGTGCCACATACCTCTCAGATGCTTAATGCCTTGTAGGGTGAGGAAAGACAGAGGAGGCTAGGTGTTAATCGCAAATAGCCACAACTCTGGCTCAAACAACCACAGCCTCCTAAAGTCATTAAACTTTGGAGAGCAAGACCTTGCTGAGCCAAAGGGCACACTGATTTGGTCTTAAATCGAAGTTAGTTTCTCACACTTGCTCCCAGAAATGAAGCTCAGTTTTGTTTTTGTGCCAAAGATGCATCCCACACTTCATTCAGTAATAGGTTGCTCACAGCTCTGTCCAGCTGCGGTGTGCTCCACATACTTCACTCGACTTTAAACACATTTAAGGAATACTTCATCACCCAAATGACCATTTGCATGCCAATTACTCACCCTGTGTTGCATTGAGTATGTCAAGAAAATATTTTTCTCGCATGCCTCCACATCGAGCAAAGAATCCAAAAACTGAGAAAATTCTTGATGAATTGATGTCAAAGGGGTCCGCGTTTAACAACACTTGTGCAGTATAATCCAAGTCTTATTTACTCACTCATATGCTTAGTACTTCCCAAATATACATTTTTCTCTGAAACCTTGCTTTTTAAAAGTAAACTGAATGTGAAACACATCTACTACGGCTGTCTTGAATTCTCGTTTTTGAGAATCAAAGCTTCAGTGAGAAATATCTGCAATTAATCAAAGCAGAGACAAGGACATAAGTTAGACTTTTTTTGCCAATGTACCTAATATAACATGACAAGTAGCCACTTTGTTAGCAGGTCGCAGTAACATTAGCCATAAAAGAATACTTTGCAAATGGCTCAGCTTTTACTTGCAGTTTTCTGGTGACTTGCCAGGCTCGTCGTGGATTTGTGATATACCAGTTTCCTTTGGCGCATCAGGCACTTTTCTTTTCTGGGGTCACCTTTGCAAATTTTAAAACTATTCCAGACATTTCAATTTTTCAACATCGAATTTGTAAGCCTGTCACGTGTGGTAAAACTATCCCAGTTTCAGAAGTGCTGGAGCACTAGTGACTGATGTTAGAGAGAAAGCAAGTCAGAGTCACAAAGCTACCACTAAGTTTAAATGTCCTTGTCTGAGGATGACTAATAATAATTAATGTTGGATGCATAATGAATAATGTTGGATTATTCTGTCTCAATTTATGGGCTATTTGGTATTCTTAGGGCAATGAATTTATACTTTATATATTTTTAAAAAACAAAACAAAACAGAGCATTCGAATATTTATTTCAACATCCATTACCAACGCAATGATCCCAGCTCTGAAGCACTCGGGTAAGCCCTAAAATCTATGCTCTCTTTAAAGCTAAAGTAGTTTTACCTCACTGAACAGGCAACTGATCATTGCCTTGATCAATTGTTTGTGTTAATGTTTGACTTTAGTGTTTTAAAGGGTTAGTTCCGATTCAGCAAAGTCACACAAAAACACGAACAAAGTAATTGATCGAGGCAGTGGTAGACCAGGTGCTCCCGTGTTCAGTGAGGTACTTACAGCTTTTGTCAACGGAGTCTAGCTTTGAAGAGAGCATAGATAAATTTCACTTTTACTGCAGTTCCCGGTCAGAAAGGGCTGTCTGTTTGGGAATTTCTGAGGATACGACTTGAATGTTTGAACAAATGTTTTAATATAGTTTTGCCGTTGTTAAACATGGACCCCTATGACTTCAATTCCTGAACAATTTTCATTGTTTTTGGATTGTTCGTTCACCATGGAGGCATTCGAGACAAACAAAGTTTTCTTCACAAATTCAACGTAACATGGGGTGAAATACTGATATACAAATGGTAAGTTGGGGGGTGAAGTATTCCCTTTAAATAATGGTTGCAGACGCACAAAAATCTTATATGCAGAATTAGGTATAAAGGAGGTCAGGTTTACACTGGGAACTGAATTCTACTTCAAAGTAGTTTAGAGAGACCAAAGATAAATAGCAAGAGAAAATAACATAAAACAAGATATAAGAAAGACCTAAACACAACACTGTGACTTTAAAAATGTCTGCAAGAGAGGTTAACTATTAATCAAGCACAATCAGTGTTTTAAATAAAGATCCTCTGCTCTGATGCTAAACAGAGATGATGATAACAGTATTGACTGGCTTTATCTTCACTTACCTCGTAGACGTTTAACTGGCTCTGACCTCGACATAGCTCTTTGTAGCTGGTGGTGAATTCACCGATGAAATCGTGGCTGGAGAAAAGAGACAAAATGAAATTATGGTGAAAACATGACATACAACCCTGAGAGGTAGAAGATAAAAGTAGCTGGAGGAGTTACATAACAGCCACTGATGCACAGACGTAATCTAATAATCGACAGTTAATTTAAAAATTAATAGTAATTAGGTGGAAAAGATTGTGAATGAGGTGAAGATGTAATTTATAAGGGGAGTTGAAGAGGAGAAGTGTAGATAGTGTGAAAGACATGGTAAAAATTTCTGAAAATAGAGATGTTTTGTCTACGTGTGTGTGTGTGTGTGTGTGTGTGTGTGTGTGTGCATCCATTACCTCCCGTCTCTGTCCCAGTCATACACCTCCACTTTGATTGTCCTGTAAAACACATCAAAAAGAGAGGAAAACGTGTTGAGCACATTTACGTAGCATGTGAGCCACCAGTAAATGTAAATGACCTTGAAAAGAAACTTCAAATGAAACATTTCTGAAATGACGCAGCAAAAAAGAAAAAGCTATTAAAGCTCATTAATTGGCTAAATTAAATCAATCAAAGACAGACTGCTCTGTGTTTTGAATGACAAAGTTGTAAAGATGCTTTCGGCGGAGCTCATTAGGGTGCTAAAACTTTGTTACCTCTTTTGACATATATCAGCTTAATGACAAATCATTTAACGTAAACTGAGACCAATACAAACCCACAAAGCTTGTTTTTTGTTAGTGCTGCATCCAACAACGCAAAAAAAAAAAAAAGTCTTTTCAGAGCAGGTTGGTGAAATTTGATTTTAACGAATTGTTGTGAGTTTGTGTTTCTCACTGAAGAGTTTGAGGTTGATACAATTGCCAACAGTTTGGGTAAAGCATTTCTCTGCACATCCCAAAGATAGAAAACTAACCTCTTGGGAGGGAGGATATTTTGCAAGTTCCCGAAATAATTTGTTAGTCGAGAAACCAAATAGGAGATAAAGCACTGAGAATGAGGAAAGTGCTTCCCCTTTTCTTCTCTATCTGATGGAAAGATCAGTTAGCTGTCCCGCTCCTCCCGTCAGCTGCTGACAGTCATGTGTTTCTGGGTCCAGGAGGAGGCAAGGTGATGGAGGGCCGCCCTGTTATCCTGACCTGAACTCATTCTGTCTGCTCTTAACGGATTCCCCCACATAACAAATGTGTGCGATCCATGTAGTGCAGAGAGAGATAAGGCGAGCATTGTGCTGCAAATCTGTAACAGAACTAGTCCTTTACTGAATACAGACAACATATAACACAGCCAGATATTCAGAGTCGAAGTGGGAGACACTTATATCTTCCTTGTACTCCGAACTAATAAACTAATGTGTTTTGACACACAGGGCAGATGATTCCTCAATGATGAGTCAGTCATCATCGGTTTCATCTCATGTTATTTTCTCACAACTAATGATCAGGGTCATGAGTGGCATTATAAGACCATTAAATACACTGTTGAAGATAGAGAGAATTAGTTACTGGATCAATCCTATCTTGGCCCCTGCACACACTGCATGTTGGAGTGTAAATTGGAGGGAATTTCACTGTCTGATCGCTATTAAAGCCAGATGATTACAAGAGATTGGAAAGAGTCACATGAGGCTGAAAGACGTGACTCAGGTGAGGGAGTAAACACGATTATCCCCTCCTTAGATTTAACTGTAAAAGATGGGCACGGAGAAAATATCAAGAGCAGAACATGAGGTTTTTCAGCACAGGAGAATCAGCCATCCTGGGACCGCTCTCATTTCTACCCTCATCTCCTTCCAGACATCTCGGATGTAGGTCTTCGTCCTCCATGAGAACCACCTCTTGCCTCTGCTAACAAGTGTTGTCAAAGATACTGATTTATAATACTTATTTTCAGCAGTACCAGATGCACTTTCTCACTCTTTCTTATTGTTGAAGGTTGTGTATGTGACATCAGAGCATTAATATAGCAGCAAACAAGTATTTGCTATGTAAAGATTTAGTGGATTAATGGCGTCCTGAGCAGAGAATGAAGTCACGCTTCCTCTCTGTGTGTTGTAATCCAGGCTTCACTGTTCTTTGTTGTGGTAGCCGTGCTGCCCGCACATGCATGTCAGTGCTTCTGAGTCCTATGTTCTAATGGCTAACTAATCGCTGCTGGTTACTGCTGATATCAGGATGCCATCGTTGCAGAGGTGTAGCACCCACCCTAAGCTTCCCCCCAGGTAAAAACATTAGGTCTTTTACCACTGTTACTGTTGTTGATTACTGAGATAGCACCGTTAGCTGCTAGCTGTCAGCTGAACCATGTACATGTACAACTGTGTGTAGACTAGGGATGTCAGTTTTGGTTAATGTTGCCTCTATAGCTCGATACCCATTAACTGCTAACTAAACAGTTAATTTTAAAAAGGACATGAATCGAAGAAAGCCTTTCCTTTTACTTTGGGGCTTTTAATTGTGTGCTGTAAATGTCTTGCCTTGTTGACAGATGGCTAGCTTAACATATGGAAATTTAGTGCCCACTGCCCAACCTCCGGTCTCCACTGGTTAGCTAACTCTCCACGGTTAACCAATTAACGGTTAACAGCAGACATCCCTAGTTCAGCAGACTACTGCACCCCTGACTCTGAGTCATAGCTATGCTCTGAATGTCACACAAAGATCCATTACTGTTTACTACAGTCATTCTGCTGTCCTCTGCTGATAACCATGAAGAGAAAAGTCATCATTGTCATGTTACAGTCATTATCTTTTAATAAAAAATTTAAATTGTATGCCCTCAATATCAATTTTTCCCCATGGTATGTAATATCAGTATTTTTCAAGGCATTTTATCGAAGATAGAAATTCCAGTATTTGTGACAACACTACTTCCAACAATGTATGAATGGTGTTTCAGGTTGGCCTTACAGTATGTGTGTAATCTGAATGTATCAAATATGATCATTGTGTCCTCCCATAGTGTAACTTCACAAATTTTATTTCTATCTGTGCACATAAACTCTACTGCGTGTCAGAGGCTCAATCTGTGAAGCCTGCATTATCTGTAAAGTACAAAGGGATGTGCATTTGAAAAGTGCCTGGGTCAAAGATATTCAAAGCCTCAGAATCACTGGAAATACTGTGGGTTCAAAACCAGGCCAACTGCAATTATTATAAAGCCATTATATTTTAAACATAATTTAAAATTTGATTTGTGGAGAAGCACTGAATCAGACGAACGAAAACTGCAGGGGCTCTGCTGTGCA
The DNA here is from genome assembly GCF_006386435.1 of Epinephelus moara. Taxonomy (NCBI): domain Eukaryota; kingdom Metazoa; phylum Chordata; class Actinopteri; order Perciformes; family Serranidae; genus Epinephelus; species Epinephelus moara. The sequence continues at coordinate 24,029,362 of NC_065521.1, forward strand.
GATCTTGGAAATAGAGCACGTCAAAAAAAGGCGAACTGTCGATATTTCACAGGAAACGTTGGGGAGACCGTAAATCGGCATAGATTTCTCTTGCCATCAAAATCCTCAAAAGGGAATCAGGCTTCTTTCATGCTTCCACTCCATCTGTCTGACCCAATTAGCTCCTCCAGGCAGGTGAGCAGAGACGGGATCGAAGTGGAGAACCTCGGTTGACACCCAGTGTGGTGGAGAGGGCGAGGTTTGACATGTTCTTTGACGACTTCTACACACTCTCTTGGCTGTCTGGGTCTATAATACACTTCCATGCCTAGGCACGCACATACACACAAACACGAGCAGCAGGGCTTCTCTGTTGTTCCAGCCACCTGTCAACATCTATAGAACGACAAGTATAGCCATTCCTCCTCCCCCTCCCACTTCCTTTCTCTCGCCTCTCATTTTTTATTTTCCTGCCAAAACTCCTCCTGCTCCTCAGGTATCCCACGAGGCCCTTTGCTCTGAAGAGATTCGGATAAGATAGGAGATGCCACTGGAGCAGCCAATCAGAAACTTAAAATGCTCTGAAATGCCGCTTGTGGGCAAATCGATGAACGGCCAGATAGCATGTAGTCAGAGATGGGCCTTTAATAATTCTCTATTACAGCAGCAGATAAAATAACGATAGAAAATCAATGGTGTCTAAATTTGATGCACCCAAACCATTTTGAAATAAGTACACAGCATATTGAAACTCTGTGCGGCTTTGATTTCCACTCGAAGATCCATCCAAGTGTGCAGAACACTTTATCGAACATCATCATTCATCTTACCTCTCATAGTCTCCGTTGCAGAGTGCTCTGACGGGGATGGAGAAGGGCTGCCACACAGGGTTCAGCGTGCTCTTCACCACTTCAGTCTTGTGGCAGATGGTGAACCTGGAGAAGCAGGTCGACAGGGATTTAAAAATCTTAAAAGACACATCTTTCAGAAAAAAAAAAACCACAGATAAGATCTTCTTGCTATATTTTTGCTTCAGCACCATGTCTGCATGCTGCTGAGTTCAAGGGATTTCAATCTAATTCTCTCGACCTTGGTTCACTTCCTCTTTGATCTCAACGCCCTCCTACCTGTCTTTGATAGGCTAAAATAAGATACCCAGTGAGGAGCTGAGGCAAGAGACAAACTCACGTGCCATCCTCGTTGCTTCTGTAGAAGACCATGAAGGGGTCTGACTTCCCAAAGAAGTCTTTTTTATCTAGTTTGTTGGCACAGAATTGCATGGTGGCATAGTCCTAAAAAAACAGAGAGTGAGACAAATGAAAAGACGAAAAAAAGTAAAGGGCATTGTAAATCCATGCTTCTGCCTCCGTTTCCCTCCTGTTGTTTGTTTATACATGCTGTGTGCCAAGATATAAAAGCACTGAAGCACCAAATAAAAGCAAAGTGCTGACTGAATCCTAATAAGAGCAGAGTGAAGCCAGCCAGTGGGCGCTCGCTTCCAAAACCTGCAAATGCATTCATTACCATTTCTTTATTATGCAACTGCTGCATAACAACAGTGGATGGGATAAGGGGTATCAAATTGAAAATACCTTGTTGTGCTGAATATAATCATAGTAACAGTATGAGAGACCATGCCGAGGCACAGAAATGGATTCTAAAAACCTGCACATGGAGGAGGTGGGGGCTGTGTACAAAAAGGATGTGGAGGGTGTGAGTGCAGCTAATGATACATTAGAAAGGCTGGTATTAACATAATTATACTCATTTAGGCAGCATTTCAATGTGCACTGCCATTACAAGGACAATGAACATACCCCATAATGCTCTTGGTTCCAGATAGTCTCCCTGTGGTCAAGGTATTAGTCTGCATTGTACAATAATGAGGCTGCATAGCGGGTACAGACTGGACAGGTAAACGTCAGACAAAACTCTGCAAAGTGTTCTCCATAACTTCTCCCTTTATATCAATGCTGTATGGTTTGAAGCTTTTTAGCCCCACAACATATGCAAGTCAAGTGTCTGATCAGTGAATTTCAAAGCATGAGATGTGATATCAGAAGACAGTCAGGGGCTTCAACTGGCAAAAAAAGAGCTGTTTTCACCCTGCTGGTCTCCCGAACTTTTAGGGGTTTGAAGTGCAGCTATTAGATCTGAATCAGCGTGGTGCTGGGATGGGCCTCCATCGATTGCTTTGACCCACATCAGTGTGGTGCGCTCTGCCTCTGACCTGCCTCTCACTAACCCCCATCACATCAATTTATGCCTTGGACAGGACACAGACCCTGCCTTTGAGGCAACCCCTGAGAAAAAGATGGATGACATTACATAGATACGTAGTAAAATGGCAAAAACAAATTGAGCAAATATGATCGTCACCCTTGTTTCAAATCATAGTTTATGTTTCCAATCAACATTGTAGAAATGATGAGACCAAAGCAAAGAGCTGATTGAAACAGTCACTGGTGGCTGAATGAAGGCTGTCTTATATATCTACTTTAATTTGTTTCCCCACTATCATTTTCCATTCTGCAAACCACGGCTATGGTACATTTGTATGTTTCATATGAATCAAATTAATGTTTCTAAAGTGACAACGTTCTGATTTCAGGCTTATGAGCTTTCCTTGTCAACCAAAGGTGGAGGGGATACCGAATATGGCTGCCAAGTTGCAGCCCACTGCATACCACTGTTAGAGACCAACAAACAACAAAGTTAAACAGAAAAGTTGTGTTTTAGCGAGACATTGGCAGTGATTATGCCACCAAAACTGGGTGTTTTTAAGTGAAACATCAGCAGCATTTCCACCTGTTATTGTGCCACCAAGACTGGGTGTTTCTTAGCGGGACACTGGCAGCAACTCCAGTGGCATTTCAAGGGGTGACCGTGCCACCAAAAGCAGGGTTTTAAGCTGGAACATGATGTTTTCCTAACCATAACTAAGTGGTTTGTGTACCTAAACATAACCACAAGTTAACCTCAGTGTTGTTGAAACATAAGGAAATGTAACGTTTCAAAATTTCTGCTACATTGTAACATACTAATGTGACGTATCTGTGGTTTGCAGAAATGTACAATGCTGACATTGCAACTGGGTTGCATTATCTGTGTTTTTACAAATTCTACAATATAGGAAGAGAGTACTTTTCACAATTTGTGCAGCTGGATACAGATTAGCTAAGTTAAAGAGCCATCCACTGTGCAGTTTGTGCCTGAAGTGTGGCGTTTCACAAGAACATCTAATTCCCAAGTTCCCACTGTGGCTTCTTTTGTGGATTTAAAGTTTGCTCAGGTCAGTTATCCAAGCACTTTAACACAGAGGCATCCTATAACTGTCCTGCTTAGCTCTGACACGGCCTCTACAATTACACTATCATGGCAACACGGTGCCTTAAGCCTTCATTAGGCACAGATAACACATACCCACTTTGGTGCCAAGCAGTGTTCTCTCATTAAGTGGTGAAAAAAGGCAGAACATTCATTTCAACCACTGAGGTTTAAGAGCAGCAGGGGAATACTGAGTGCAGTCCGCATCCCTCTTTCCATTTCCCTGCTCTACCGAGATATCGCTGCATGGGGTAAGTGGCAGAGCAATGCGCACTGTCACTTTCATAAAGTGGGACTGGTCTTTCAAAGGAATGCAAAGCAATGCAGACAATACCTGCATTGACGTTACATACACTTATGACCTCGTCATGATCGCACGCTGCTGTGAATCACCAAATGAATCATGAGCCAGAGGATATATAAATCTCAAATAACCACATTTCCTCTGTATGCGTCTCGCATCATACCATTCATTCAGATGTTTTTGTCTATTATGACTGCAAGCCTGCCAATGTGAGGAGCTGTTTTACATACGCACAAAAAAGCATGAAAAAAATAGTGACGATGCTTAATTCTATTTTACGACCACTAATAAACTGAGAACACTTGCTTGAGGGGAATATGTCATATGATCCAAAATGTTAATGGTAAATGGGCTTATTGATGATGAAGTATACAGTAATAAAAATGGATGGCTATGAGCTGAGTATCAGTGAATGGTAAGTTGGTGAGTATATACTGTAAATACACTTGAGAGAAAGACATGGAGGAGCTATGTTTACCTTCACATGCTCTCAACAGGCAAAAATAAACTCTCTCTCCGGTTAACTGCTGTCATATGTAAAGTGTTGTGCGGTTTACTCAGATTTAAATCAGCCAGAGCTGCTGCTGGACTGTGAGGAGGATCTGAGGGAGAGCCAGCCGCTGCTCAGCATGTCATATGCGCCAGAGTTAACGACAGCCAAGAGGAAGCCTTTGATCCATGCAGAGGCTGTTGCTCTGTCTAATGATACCTGGCAAATCCACCACGAAGGTGAGAGCCAACCCACCTCTCGGTTAACAGTCCCTGCAGAACTTCCCCAGTTGATTCCCACTCTGCTGGTTTCCCCAAACAAGAGTTGCAGTGTTTACCTCAGGCGAATCAGCAACTCAGCTGCCTCAATTTATTGGTCACAGGTGGATTATAGAATAAACACCATCCAGATGGATGATAGCAGTTGCAAACTGCGATAATTCACAGGTGTGGGACTTGTACTGACAGCAGGGTCTTCAGATTATTCAACTATGCGTTTTCCCTCAGTTCCCTGTTCTTTACTCAAACATGAGGTATTTCCATTCAGGGTCAGATTCTGTGTAAACAGAGCAGGTCTGGAGTGACATGTCAAGTCTGTGTCTCTCTAATTGAGTCTGGGAGAAAGAAAACGGTCATTTGTACCGGTAATGATCATTTGCATTTATATTACAAAACCGCTTCTTGAAGTGGTGCTTTGCAGTGATTATGCTTACTTCTATCATGGCAGATCCTCTGCACCTGATGACTCACAGCACCCTTCAATGATGGCACTTGCTTCAATTCAGCAAGAACCAAATCAGTACTAGTTATCATGGCAGTTTTATTATCAGCATGGCGTATCCATCTCACTCTAATCATGGACTGTTTATTTGTCAGGAAATAAAAGGTGCTATTTGTAATTCTTTCTCAACGTCAGGAAAAATTACTGTGAAACCAGGTGCTTTTTACTCAACATGTATTGCTGGAAGTTGCAACACTTAAAACCATTAATTGCTTACATGCATTAGGATATCATAAAATGTTCATACAATAGAGTTGCAGCTCAATGGCTTGCTTTACAGCCTCTGAGGGAGGCCAGTTGTTCTAGCCAATAAGTCTTGCTACTTTGCAGCACTGGCAGCAGTATAATGTGGTTATTTACTGTCTTCATTTAGCAGTGCAGAGGGAAAGCCAATGGGCATTAGTGGACACAGGTTATTAACGGAGATTCATGGATTAACACACCACACATAGGAGGAAATGCCTGTTTTAGTGATTGGAATGAAGGCGAGCTCATTAAATAGCCATTCAAACTCATAGCATATTCACTATGTACACAATTTCCAAATGGCAAACGCAATTGCAAAGAGACATGGCGTATCCCGCTGGTTTAATGGGGCAGTTATGACACAATAAATCTAACTGAAGTCAAGGCTATTAAACATCTCACTTCACTTCAGCAGGTTTGCTATATTTTTGCATTACGTGACTTACACAACATGCACCATTTCCCTACAGTGTGTCACATACAATTTCACAGTGACATGCTGTGATCTATCAGCTACAGTCAATATGTTCAATTTAACTCTAATGTGCTGCTGTTAAAGGGCCCGTTTCAAATTAGATCAGTGAGCACTGCAAAACATTTATTATAAAACCTACATTGTAAGCAAATTACAAAACACACCAGTTAAAACAGCCAAGACTTACTCTGCAGTTTCCCAGCTCCTCGGCAGACAAGATAATGGTCCCACATTTCTTCCCAGGTATACCTCTGTGAAAACAAGAAATTATTCACTCTTACAACAAAAGTAGTTCACAGCACAATGTTAAAGACCGACTTGATAATCATTTTTTTAAATAGCACTGAGAGGCACTGTGTTGCACTTTACAATGCCCATAATTTTAATTTTTAATTTTTTTTTAAAAGTCATGCAATATAGTAAACTGTAATCACCTGTGATCTAAATTTCTTAAAGGGATAGTTTGGATTTTTAAGTGGGGTTGTATGAGGTACTTACTGTATTCATATTCACCGATTTGGTGATCGACGTGCCCTCAGTTGGGAGGAGCAGATAGACGTACCACAACGGAAGCTAAGCAATGTACTGGTGTGGACGTGGGCAGCAGCAGAGCTATTTTAGCCACCTAAAAAAGGCCCACCCAAATCATCCTTATCAGTTTAACTGTACACTATATTTAGAATATTTTCAGCACTTAACTTGCTGTCAGACAGCTCTTTCCAAGGGGAACTGGAGCCATTAAATCACTCTCTTCAAACCCACCAGACTCCACTGACAGAAACAGTAATTTTACCTCTCAAAACACGTGAGTTACAGGTATCCCGCTGCCTTGATTGTTTGTTTGTGCTATTCTGTGAATTTGGTGAACAAGAACCAACACTTAAAAACACAAAAGTCACACAATAACACGAACAAACTACAAGATCAACCAGCAGCTCGGGTATTCAGCAGGGTAAAAATATTGTTTGTGTCAATGGAGTGTGGCTTTAAAGAGAGAATAAATAACAGCCTTAGTTCCTCTTTAAAGACCTGTCTGACGTCAAGGTAAAGCAGTAAAAATATCTTAAATATAGCATATACTTAAATTGATATTGATTCATTTTAGGCGGCTGAAATTTGTTTTACTGCAGCTACCGTGAACAGCAGTACATTATCCTCCATTGTGGTAATCCTGTCTGCTTCTCTAAACTGGGGCGTGCTGACTCTGATGTTTACTGTATGTAATACCTCATACAACTCCCCTTCAAAAAATCTAAACTATCCCTTTAATGGGGATGGAGGTGAAAATTGTAGCAGAGTTATTTTAGCAGCAGCTTTCACCATTGCTGGTGAATCCAGCTACCTTTTGAAAGAGGGTTTAAGTACATCTGAGGAGCAGTGACTTTTATTCCAGGTTTTATTTATCACCCCCTGTATTTTATTCCCATCGGCGAATATACCAGATACTTACATAATAATAATTACAGAGATTAATGTTCATAAGGTATTTTGTGCAGCCACACTTTTCACTTGAGGCTGATAATACAGGTGTATTTTTACATGAAATTATGGCTTTAATCCTATAATGCGTTACAGAATGTGACAATAGTGTGACAGTCTGACGGCTCTAATGAGCACATTATTTTATTTCACCACTGTAACAGAATCAAAAACCAAGTTATGAATACTGGCTCTTGAGTTTCCTAATACAATGTGGAACAGAACTCCCCTGTTTGCCCGTATTACACTGAAACTTTAAAGCTCCGCAGGTCTGCAGTTGTTTACCACTGATTCCCGCTCCAGCAGATGATCAAGACATATCATAGCATAAGAGAGGTTCCCTGCATGTCTGTGTTTCTACGCTTCACCTCCCCAGCAGCTTGCTAACCCAATGGCGCGAACAAAAATAGAGACAGAGATGCTCTGGAGTTTGTCCTAAATGTTTTTTGGGCTGTATTTTTTGAAGGTGAACAAAATGAGGTTTTTATATATATATATATATATATATATATATATATATCCAATCTCTCCAACTCCTTGCAGCCACTGAAGCTGTGCAAAGGAGGCAGAGCCCATTTCACCCAGCACAGAGTAAGACAGCAGATATCTACTTTCCCATCATACAGAGGCACTCCAGCTGCTGACACTCCTGTCATCTTTCCGGATAAAGAAGGAAATTACACGGGAGTCCTGCTGTGGCCTTAGCTGGAGAGCAATCATTAGAAGGTCAGACTTGCCGCAGATCCTCATCAAGCTGTGACGGTTGATCTGACTGGCAGTAATACTGGATTCCAAACTGCTGAATGGGAGGCAGCCTTTGACTACAGCAGCAGAAGTTTGCATTATTTACAAGACAATCTAAAGCACAAACTTGCAGTGGCTAAACATAAAGCACTGGGTTTGCCAGGGGACCTATTAAGAGATAGAGCGTGGTTTCCTCTTGCTTATCTGCCTGTGCAGGAAGTGTTTGTAGTGTTTTTAAGAGATATGGAACTGGGTGTTTCCATTAACCTTTGCTGGCCCCTCTCATGTTTCCCAAGTCCATAATACATGCAGTTTAATGCTCCATAAAAGCAATTGTATCAGCTTTGATCAATACCTTAATATAAATCTACTGAGCAAAAGCATCCAGCTGGAAACGCTGCACATCCACCAGTGTGTGCAATTAAGCAGCCCTATCGCTATAAAAAATGCCTCACGCAACCACCTAAATCCTGCCCCCACCCAGCCTGATCGAAAAGATTTTTGACCAGGTTGGGAGTATGGGTGTATACCTTTGATAATCCATCCAGTGGAAAAATATTACCACCTGTGTTTGCACCCTGTGGGGGCAACATCAAGCCCAGGTCAGACCAAAGATTTACAACAAGATGAACATTTTAGAACGTTGCAGTGGTGTGAACTGGCCAGTCTCAACTCAACTTAAGCCAACTGATGGCGCCAACTGCAACTCAGCTTGTCATAAGGCACTTCACCTGTTTCAACAGCCAATCGGCTTGTAGTAAAATCAGCAGGCCAAGTCAGTTACAAACTGTCTGCAGACGACATGTCCACTTGCTGTGGCATTTTGCGATGACAGCCATCCGTCCCCACTGAGCCTGAGTCCATCTCATTTACATCCCTGCATTTGTTGACACCAACATCAGTCTCCGTCTTCACAGTGTGTTGATGGCGGAGCTGAATGTGTGCATGTCACACATACATATACTCACTGACTGATTGATTGGTGCTGTTTATTTCAATAATTTGGGCGTATTTATTATAAATACAGTCCATCTGAAGCTCAGGTCGTTTTATGCTTTTCACCGTACACTACTATATCACTATCACTATCCTCATTCATACTAAGACGCTACAAATGATATTCAGCTACAAACTAAGCCCGAAAAGCTATACGTTAGAATGAAAGTACATTCAGTTGCTCATGGAGACAATACAACGTCTTGTCTAGTCACATTGGTGTAAACAGGCAGGTTTTCAGAATGTTGCTGACTGGCACATTGCAAATAGTTGCAAGATTCAACTTGTCTTGTTGCAAATGTAAGAGCCTCCGTCTGCTGATTTTCACAGAGAAATCATAAAATAAAATCTGCCAGTGCTATGATCTTATGTGAGTGCCCTTTGATTTTGAAACAGTTGTCTTGTGTTACATTGTGTTACATGCTAAACATTTCCAGTAGCAGCACCCTGCATAGGAGATGTTTGTGGAACATTGGTAAATTGTAATGTCTACAGAATGTGAGGTGTTTAGGGGACATCTGTTAGTTGTAGCTGTAACTTCTTTGCACATGTCGAAAATGTTATATTCTGATTAAATGCTTTGGGACGTGTAAGAGAAGAAGAAGAAATATTGTCCATGTAACCGCAGCTTTAGTCTCAGCCTTTAATGAGGTAAAATGTAAAGTGAAGCCATCACACTCAGAGGGCAGACACACTCCACTCTCAGGTTCTATGATCAAGCTCTATGGAGACCAATCTCAAGGTGAATTAACTGTCCCTGAATTATTGATGTTTCACTTCAAGTCGCCACCGTGCTGTTTGATGACGCTTCACAGAGCCAGTAAAGCCCTCGCCCACGAGGCCAGTAAGCCCTACACATTCCACAGGTCAAGTTATCTCCGTAGGTTCACGATAATGACCCATACTCCTTTTTAAACTGTGAAATTAGATCCATTGATTGATAAAATATCAGCTCCAGACAAGTTAAAATGCGCAGCCCTGCTCTAATCTCTGCTGCGGAGACGAGCTGCGGAGACGAGCAGGTACCAAAAGGGCAATGGTCTTTTAAATTAGGCATGCATTATTGAGTGTGGCATTTTCTCTGACAATGACTAGTTAACTTGAAGAGCAAGCAAGCAGTGAATGGATAAATACAGTTCCTGCCATTTATGTGTGGCACAAGAGTTCCTTTTTATTGCCCAGACTGACAATTTTTCTGCTCATTCTAACAGCTTCTGCACTGAAATGTGACTGCTGGTGATATGAAGTGTCCTGCATCAAGAGGCCTCATTCACTCAGCACTCATTCACTGATGGTTCCTCAGTGGAAAAACGCTTTGATGATGAAATTATGTGAAATGCGCTGCTGGTCTACAAGGCCTACAGTCTGACTGCAGTGAGGAACTGACAGGCTTTAATCAGTTGGTCATGTAAATGTGTGTCATATTTGTCTCCACTGATTCCGCTGCTGCTCAAACATTTGAATATTCAGATTACAACAGTCAAACATCATGAGGGTGTTTTGTGATGTTTAACAGTCGGGCAATCCCCAGTTAGCCAACTCATGTCAACAAAACGCTGTGACAGCATCAGTGTTTCAGGTTACATCATCATACATATCTGCAAACAGTATCATGCAGAATAAATATCAATATTTAAATCTTTCTTTTTTTTCCCAGTAATGCCATGTACGTGTTGCTATGATTTAATTTCGTAACTTTATGATAAGGTAGTGTGTATCAATGTAATAAAGGATGCACAGATAGTTATCCAATTACACTATAAATGGTATCAACACAAGTGTTTGTACTGTTACACAATAAATTGATGAGGTCTGTTCCATAGTGGCAAACATCATAATCACATTTATTTTTGGTCACTTTTGAGATCACGATTAATTAACACGATTAGTCCTTGACTTTGGAAACATCATTAATTTATTGAACTTTTTGTTTCTTTCAACAGTGGATTTTCTTGAACTTTAAAGATAATTAAACTGAACAACAAATAAAAAATAAATGTAAAAAATGAGATAAATAGATAAAATAATTAACATATAAATAGAAACACAGCACAACACGAGAGGGGAAGACAAAGCACTGTTGGCAGAAGAGCTGTGGACTGAAATTACTCACGCAGCATGCACTGGAATTAATTACAATATATATGAATATTTTTCTCTCTTTATGTGATGGTGTGAATTTGTTGACTAACTTTGTTGCTAGTTGCGTTTTAGAAATCAAGTCACTATGAGGGTGTGAAAATTTGCTAAAGCTAGCAAGAATATCACCAACTTAGCAACACTTGGCGTGCGCTAGATTTATAACACAAGACAAAAAAAGAGCATCACTGCAAAACAGAATGCAGCAGAATAATCTTTTCGTCACACTTATCTTGTTTTAATAATAATTGGAAGCCAAAATTGTGAATGAAAATAAAATTAGATGAATAGCCCAGCACTGAAATTGATAATCAAGTTCACCATTAATTATAAATTGGTCAAGTTTATTTAGGTAACATTAGTTTAACATCGACAGATGCTGGTATTTAAACACAGGTATCTTCTTACTATATGACGAAAACTCTGTCTGTGGGTGTGTCTGTGTTCCACGTTTTTCTCCTCACTGACTTGGTCAATCCATGTGAAATTTGGCACAGTGGTAGAGGGTCATGGGAGGATGCGAATGAAGCAATATTACATCAATTGGCCAAAGGGGGGCGCTATAGCAACCAATTGAATTTGCAAACTTTGAATGGGCATATCTCATGCCCCGTATGTCGTAGAGACATGAAACT
>NC_065521.1:24041231-24236029 GCF_006386435.1 Epinephelus moara
TAAACTTGGTAGATATGTAGAACAGGACGCCTCAAGGTGACTGGAGAAATTTAACTCTAATTGGCAACTAGGTGGCGCTATAACAACAGAAAAATGCTTAAAAATGGCTAAAATGTGACCAATCGCTGTGGCTCCCCCTGTGGCCAAATGTTTGTTTTTTTTCTAATTTTTGGTATGACTAAGTCAGTGTTTTTCAACCTTTTTTGAGCCAAGGCACATTTTTTTCATTGAAAAAATCACGAGGCACACCACCAGCAGAAAATGTTAAAAAATGAAACTCGGTAGCCTATATTGACAATATAAAGTCGTTCTCATCAAAGTGTCTTGAATAGGAATCAAATAAACACAAAGAAAAAGTATTTTATAATCGTTCATATTTCTACTCACTCAGTGTGAAACCTGGGCCTGTTTGGATGAACACAGAGCTGATATCCTGGCAGGAATCGAAGAAAGACACACACAAAGCTCTTCCTCAACAGCTCTCAGTCTCTCTCTGTTTTTAGTTTTTATAGCAGTCAGGCTTGAAAAGCTCACCTCACACAGATATGTCGTGGAAAATGGGAGCAATGTCAAAATAGCTTTGTTTGCCAGAATGGGGAACTCCTTGGCAGTAGCCAATCAAAAACTGTCCAAAGGTAGATCAGCAAAGCTTAGCTTTAAACCACGGTTTTGTCTCAGTTCAGTTAGTTCCTCCTGCTCCTGTAAAGTCAGTGGTGGTCCTTTCCACCAACTAATGCTGAGCTATATGGGTCCCTAACCCAGTCACGGCATTCAGTGGAGGCTGAAGAGAAATAAAATGACATCTTCTCCTCAAGAGTTTTTAAATGTTTAACTATTATCTCACACAATGCAGCAGTGTTAACATCTTGCCATTGCTTGGTGAGTGTGAACATTTCAAGATTGCCACTTTCCACATGTTGTTGCCAGAGTTGCACCTTTGAACAGAATCCATTTATTTTATTTGTACTTGTAAGCAGGTTTTCATTTCGGCCTTGCATTCGTGTGTTCAGTTCATTCAGATGATAAAAAATATCTGCCAGGTATGCCAGCCTTGCACACCACTCATCACTTGCAAGCAGCTTTGCGTAATCGGACCTCTCATTTGTCAGAAACACTTTAAGTTCCTCCCGCAGCTCATACACACGGGCCAAGACCTTGCCGCGCGACAACCATCGGACCTCCATATGAAACAGCAAGGCTTTATGCTTCGCTCCCATTTCCTCACACAAAGATGCAAATATGCGACTTTTCACGGGTCGTGACTTTACAAAGTTTACCATGCGCACAACATCATCCAACANCAAAACCACACTTTCGATGTCTGCAGACATGTCATCAATACGTCTGGAAATTGTGTTATCTGAGAGAGGGACTTTGGCTATTTCTTTAGCCGCTTCAGGTCCGAGCATCTCATTTACAATGGCTTTGCAGGCGGGAAGTATTAATGTCTCTGCCACAGTGTGCGACTTTTTTGACTTAGCTACAAGTTCAGCAACGTGGTAGCTAGCTTTAAGGGCTCTCTCATTTACCTATGTGGTTTTTCTCATGAAAGTTGCCTGTTTTTCCGTGTGTTCACACAGGCGAACAAAATAGTCCGCATTCTTGTTTTGAAGCGAAGGGTGAGATGGCGTTTAAGCTTACTTGGGACCATAGCACTGTTGGATAGCTTTTCACCACACACCAAGCACAACGGAGTCGGTTTCATTGCATCCCCGGTGAAAGTAAATCCAAATGAAAGATAGCTTTCACTGTATTGCCTCGCGCCAGAGACTTTGCTTGAGCTAACCGTCTTTGCTTTCTTTTGACCTCCACTCATACTTGGGCCTTCATCTGGGTCCGAATTTTGTCCAGGGTCCAGTTCAGAGTTAGCATCTTTCTTTTCAAAAACTTCTCCATCACTGTCACGGTATAGTCTCGCTAGCCACAATGCCACTGTCACCGCCACCTGACGCATCCATGCATCACTAATTCTCTTGTCTCAAAGTACAAAGCAATTAGCTACCTGCTGCCACCTACTGATATGGAAGAGTATTACATGGTTACTCTGCCAATCACTAGACAGCACAGACACTCGACAACGGCACATTATTTACGGATAATAATTAATTCGTTTTCAAAAAATATTTTTTAGACCAATTAGGTGAAATTGGATAATTTCCCACGACACACCAGACAATATCTCACGGCACACTAGTGTGTCGCGGCACAGTGGTTGAAAAACACTGGACTAAGTCATGGTATGGTATGCTGTACATAATCACAGAAACTGTCAGTATTTCATTCTGTCAGTCAGTCATTCTGTCTGTCCCACGTTTTTCTACTCACTGACATGGTCAATCTATGTGAAACTGCACATAGGCATTGAGGATTGGCATAGGTAGAAGGTGACAAAGCTACCAATGGGTATGGACTAGTTTTCTATATTGTCCTTTTGATTCTTTAAAGAGTTTGGAAATAAACATAATGTTGGTCAATAAGGATTCATTTTGAACTTTGATCATTTGACTGGATAGACAGAGGCACATATTAACTTGAACATTAACTCCCTGATGGGATTTTCATTAATTTTCTATGAATTTTCTTATTCAAATGATGAATCTTAAGGAGCGTTTCAACAATTTTTTGCTACGCCCTGCTTCACATCCCACTCCACTTGATATTACGCTGCACCACTTAACTAGTGAGGCGTCAGGTCAAAGGGAATTGGAAGATTAAAAAAAGGACTATTCTTGGCCTCATCTGCCGATAAACTCTACAAAAGTACTCAACAATGAAATCATAGTTTATTTATATCAACTGAGATTACTCAACCCCATGAGATGCATGCTGGGTAGTAAGCACAATTTAAGTCTACATCATTGTTCACTCGTTCCCTTGGCCCTCAGACGGTCGCTCTCACAGAAGTACACTTGAGTTTTCACAGTGTTGTAAGTTAAGGAGAGCTTGTTAAACCACTAAAACAACCATGGCTTATGTTTTAAGTGACCCTCTGAGCTTGTCTCTACTCTATCAGGCAAAAAGTTCCACTTGAATACAAGAAACATCAAAGTCTAATGGGCATACTGAATCAAATTTACTCATCAAATTAATGCTCCCCAAAGCAGGATCCCTTTCATTTGCATATGACTTGAACATTATTTAATTGTCGCCTTTGGTCAATAGTGCTCCAAATGTTTAGCCACACTACTGGGTAGGCTGTATGAATAGCAAAATTATTGGTATATCATCACCAGTGGTTCGGACCAATCAGCATCATGTGAGGATCTACAAGCAGAACAGGCATGGTTTAGGAGTTTGTGACGACACAGAGAGATGAATGTTCATTCAAAACAATGGTGGCACGTTAAGGGGTGAGCGTCAATGCTGCAATAGCATCAGTTATATCAGAAAAGCAGAGTAATATCTTCACTGAAAGAAGAGCAAAGAACAGCACTGAAGGCTTTTCTGACAATGACAATGACAGTAATAGATAAATGGTTGATCCATGTACCTAACAAGTATATTGTTTTAAACTGCCTGTCCTGTTTCAAAAAGTTTCCAGTGATGGCTTTCCAGAGGTTCTGTATGACAAACCATCAGGTTTGGTATATTGTACATTTAATTCAACACTTTCATACTCTGCAAGTCGCACAGGGTTTCTATTTGATTGTGTCAAACAAAGTGAAATAACTGCCTGACAACTTTCAGTGCCTTGGAGCTTTGTGGTGCCCATTCACAAAGTAAAACAGAGGAAAATTTAAATATCAAACATATCCTTATATGACTGGTTAGAATTAAATATTTTATGACTGCAGTTTAAGGCTGCAGGATCCTCCCATCTCCTCACTTGCCTGAGTGAGGTTGTTCAGGCTGAATGACTGAGTGCATTAAAGAAGTAGTTCACTGCTGGAAAGATGGTCCTTTCCTAAAATTGGGCTGTCTATGCAGTAATAAGACGCAAGTACTTTTAAAATTGCTGCTCCTTGACCAGTGAAAACAGAGAGAAGGGTTTCAGGCATTTGCTTTTGCTCAAGAGATAAAAAAAAACCTACAACTACCAGAATGCACTGTGCCGCACTGCACCAATAAATGTTCCCGCTGGTGGGTGATGTAATGGGAGCCTGTCCGTTGTGACTATAGATTGTATAAAAAGGATGGACAACATGATAACTCCCAAAAGTGATGCCCAAACACCCCCTGGTGGCTGGCTGCTGTAAAGGTCATAAACCACGCCCTCTCCATATTCATGGATGGAACATGGACCAAAATTTTAAAAGTCAAAGTACATTTCAAATCATTTTTTCCCAAAGATGGTGCTGCTTGTGATTGGTTGGCAGGGACTGGGACTGCTACTGTGCAGACTCTGGCTCCAAATGGCCATATCCAATATTTTTTTTATCTTTATTTTTCTACAGTAGGAGGAAGTGGAGACGTGTTGTCCATCTTCAGTCTATGGTTGTGGCCATCTGACAACAAACAATCTCGAATTACAGTTAAACAGTGCACTAAAATATGTTTCCACAATCATTTTAGGTGCGAAATAGGCAACACAGTAACATAATCTCGGTTCGTATTTTATCAACACTGCTTAGTTTTACTGTGTGATGTCAGTTTTTTCAGCCTTTGTTTCAACAATATGAGAAACACTATGGTACCAATTTACTGTTAACAAATGCTCATATTACAGTATTACATATTAGTAGTACATAGTAGTACATATTACATTATCTCACTCTCTCAATTTGCTTCTGTAATCTTTGTGTCTCTGGTGGCGTGCACAAAAAATTGCGGAAGTACAATCTGGAGTTCAAGCTGCCCTTAAGCCAGCCAAACATTTCATCCGGCAGATATTGAAGTGGGAAATGAGCAGGGAGATCTGAGAGCTGGTAAGATGGAAGGAAGGGAAGGAAGTTTAAGGTTTTTTTGAAGACCAGAAATTTTAGCACTTCTACCATTATGTTGCTCATTTCTTTTCAAGCTCTAATGCAATTTCCTGTGAAGAGGAACAATAGTAAAGAACAGATCATTGTGCAGAGGTAATAATGGCATCTAAATTCAGGGAGTGGAGCGCAGACAGGTGAATAGAGTTTTGATAAGGTGGTCTCGTTCAGAGAAGAGTGATGACAGTCTTTTATCGTCCATGGCTTCTGTGCTTCCAGTGAATGATTAATGTGATATAATAAAGGCATTCATGCTTCCAGCATCTGAGCAATGCAGGTGAGTAGTGACTGCACTAACTGCATGCTAAGTAGCTATGATACTTAACACTGTTCACAATTCTCCATAATTAAAACAGTCACTTAGAGGCTTCCTTTGGCACTCAACAGACAGCGTGCCATATGGTGCTGACCAGTCCAGTGCCAGTCCATGATGTGTATTGGTGTTGCTTGAAAATCTCAGTGGGCCTAATATTTACAGACAGATTAGCATCATGTCAGCGAGGCTACCTCCTCTGCTGTCCCACCGATTCAACGGAAACCCAGAGGATCAAACAAAACTTCATAAGGAAAACAAACAAGCAGAGACAGAAATCAAGCGGGGCCTTGTAGCAGAGTGGTTTCCTTTACACAAAAAGAAATGAAAGGGAGAAGTGCCACATGCTCTTAGCTCACATTTAAAATGGAGAGTTAGCCACAGCTGTCTTGACAGATCCCCTGCTTGATCAACTGAATGGAAAGAGATCAAGCAGCATATTTCATCATCACTACAATTACTTGGCCAAAGTTTCTGATACTGCTTTTCCTGCAGAATACCAATGAGAAAACACATTCAAGTCATGTATTCCTCCAAAAAACAAGCCTCAAAGATCATTGCATATGACATATTATATTATGGATATTCAGGCTCAATGTATGGCCGCAATAAAATTCCATCTAGAGGCAGCTGCTGTCGTAAAATTATGATCCACAATGTCTGTATTCTCCATTACCTATCAGTGCAGAGGTGGGGTGGATGAAGACTGGTGAGATTAAAGTCCGAAGAGGGAGAAGGAAGCAATTGTTGATGCTGTTCACATTAGGTCATTAGGATGAGGAATGGTCTTGATATTTAACAACGCTGCAACGTGTCACGCATATGAGAGTGGGGGAGGGTTATCTGCCCAACAATATGAGTGAGAGCCCAAGAAGAAGAAAATTATTTTTTCACACTGCAGCTGTTGCAGGGTGGGTCTACACGTTCTCCTACCAGACAAAACGATTGCAGTGTTATCACGCTGAAAAGACTGTTACTTTGCAATTTCACACCTGGGGATAAGCAAATTAAAACATTATTTGGGAAGGTGGAGTGCAACAAGACAAGAAATAGGATCACTTCCACTGCACGAAACAATGATTTCAGTGAGATTGATACGGTTAGTGAAGCCAATGAATCTCTCTGGTTGACAAGCAGATAAGGGCAAATGAACAAATCTAACTAGCTTGAGTCAAAAGCCAACAGAGGTGGAGGGTAGACAGATGATCTGGCTTTGTGCCACTGTAAACGTTTGGGGCAGTGGGCAGACCATAGTTGAACAGAATTAGACAAGGTTGCCAAAACTCTATGTGGGTGCAAATGGGATTATACCCCTAATCCCCTTGATCTTCACACAACGATAAGCATCCATAATCCCTCACCTCACCAGGATTAAAAAAGAGGATGAAAAGTGCAGCAGCTAATTCAAAAGGACACCAGAATACCTTACTGTAGTTCTCGACGGGGAAAAAGAGGGCTGCTTCCGACTGGCACTGCAAAAGGAGCTAGTGTTTGTGTTTAAAGCAGGTAGCTACAGGCAACCTGTGCTAAACTCTTTGAAGCTTTGTTAGAATGAGCACAAAGCGAGTAAATAGGGCAAAAAAATGCAGTGCGGAAAATGTCAGACGGGTATACAAAACAACCCAGAGTGAAGAATGTGTTTGCCTTTTTTTTTTAACCACTGGAAACGAGGTGCCAGGCATGAAACCACATTGTCACCAGCATGCCTTCCTTTTTTTTGTTCTGTAACCTTTTGGGTGCTATTGACTGGATTCCTCAGGTCTCTCAGTGATACACAGTGACCATTATCACAACCTCAATGAGTGACAATATTCCTGTTATTTTATGGGATTTCAGTTCGCTCTTATGTTATAATGAAGGCTTAATATGAAATGCTATTAAATTTCAAATGCACTACTTTGTAGTACTGATGTAATGAGACTGTTGTTGACGTTGTGATTACATAAATTACAGCACAGGCTTTAATCGCTATAACAATGT
This sequence comes from Epinephelus moara, assembly GCF_006386435.1. Taxonomy (NCBI): domain Eukaryota; kingdom Metazoa; phylum Chordata; class Actinopteri; order Perciformes; family Serranidae; genus Epinephelus; species Epinephelus moara. The sequence goes on from NC_065521.1 coordinate 24,048,444, forward strand.
TTGATTTATTGTGATCCCAAAATAAATGAGGCATTCATCAACCACCTGCAAGCTAACAATTGCTTGTTTTGATAGAGAAAGAGAGGATTAGGAGAAGTTGTCAATCAGACAGAAACTTTCTCTCTCAGTCTAAAGGCAAAAACTACTCAAAGTCATGACGGCGAGTTCAATTCCTTTCTTGTGCGCGCTCTCCTGCCAGCGAGAAAAGCCTTCTCTAGAGGACAGAACGAGCCCATTTCAATTCCCCCCCGGCAAGAACAGAATATCCCTCTCTATCAGAGACCAAAAGAGATGCCAAATTCTCTTTGTTAATACAGCATTACACATATGATGTATTTTATCCCATTTTCCCACTCTGGGTGCTTGACATTAAATCTCGGCTGATTCTCCTCTCCTGTATCCCCGCTATGTTACAAGGCCGAGACACCTCTGGCCCCCTCACCTGGTGCTGGGCGGCGAGTAATGAAATTCATGCCATGTTACACCGTGCTGCCCTGACCTCCTCTGTGGCGGTTACTGCTGACTATAGATTGCAATCTGCTTGCCGACAGATCGTTTTCAGCTGCTGAATAGATTAACAACATGGGAGTGTTAAAGTGGGGCAGCAGAGCGCTCGTTCAGAGGCTCTCAGGCTGCTTTCTCACCTTTCCAGCAGATGACAGAAATTAACACTGTCTGCTCTAAGTGCAAAACAAATCAGCTAAGCTTATCTGCTGACTAAAAAGTGCTCTTGCACTTGAGGCCTCCATTATTAGTGTGAAGACAAAAATCTATTGCCTTATTATCCACAGCACTTTAAAAGCCAACATTAAATAACGCTTTCTTTTCATAGCAGGAAAAAAGGGGAGATTTTTATATTTCATGAGAAACCAACGTCCTTGAAGAGTGATAAATAGAGAAGTTCACCTGGATGCCAGAGTGAGAAGGCCAAGTGAAATAAACAGTTTGTTCCAAGAACTGTGCAGCTGAGAGGGAAGGCTTTTTGCCTCTCATGGAACCGGTAAGGTACCTAATAAGTCCCTGTTTCACCAGGAAAAAAAAAGTTCTTGTAGAATCAGCACAGCTGAGGTTTTCCTCACCTAAGCAGGAGCACGCATTATTAGAGAGGGACCCTTGTTAGTGTTCAGCCTTGGAGCCTAAATTGGCATTTAGCGAGGCAGCAGAACGCTCTAATTGTGTGTGATGTCCTGAAGCAGAGGACGCTGATTACTGTAAGCCGTCTAAAACACTTCACCTCCCAGTTAAGTAATATAGGAAAACACAGGCCAAGAAACACCGCACCTGCTTCCCTCTCTCCATACAGTATCAAGAGTACTTAAGAATTTTTAGTTTCACCAAAAAATGAACTTCTCCCACTCCCACTCATTATTTAAATCTGCAGAAGGGTTCTTTTTTTTGTTCCCATCTCAGAGGAATTGCCGCTGAGTAGCCCCGAGTCAGTCAGCCAACTACATTAACCATCAACTTTAAAAGCACTGTGAGTCTCTGAAGTCGAGATGAGACAAGTGATGCCCTCTGCTTCAGTTTCCTTTGAGTAAACTTCTCATGAGTCATACAGCTCTGCTACTTGACTCAGTAGTTTGACATCAAGTGGGCATGACATTATAAAGATGCATTTGACCTGTTTATATACAGTTTGATTATAAATTCTGATCCTTGTGTGCTGCTGTACTTTGGTATTAGGGTACGTAAAAAGATTTATCTCAGACACAGTATTTCATCTCAGTGCTATAAGGGTCTCACTAAGACTGTATAAAAGAAGTGTGCATTTGTGGAGTACCATTTGGAGGCCCTGAGTTAGCGTTTTGGTTGTCACCATCTTGGTTATTTGGAACCAGAAGTGACCAAATTTGGATGTTGGGCAAAGCTGAAGAGGAGTGAGAGGTGGATATGACTGGATACATATTGCTACACCTCTTTCCTGATTGACAGGTCATCGCAGCAAGAGGTAGCACAAAAGCATACCTGCTTTACTGTACATTTTACTCTAAATGGAACCATGATTATCAGATTGAGCATTGTGCTGTACTGAAGAAGACCTGAAACTAGTGCAGGGTTTCCGTTGCTGGGAAGATTTTAATGTCCAAGACAAAAGGGAGAAATCCTGATCAAATATTATTTGTGTATATTTAACTTAAAAACAACTGATAGTGCTGTTATGTCATGTTAACAAACCGTAAACCTGTGTGCTTGAGATCATACTGGAGAGCTAACAGCAAGTTGTAATTTGGCGTTGTCATTAACAATGGTCAATCAACAGAAACTTTCGGCTCCCTGGTGACCTCCCTCTAGCCAGCGGCAACCTTTTTTTTTTCCCAGCAATATCTAATCTAATAATTTTCAAGTACCTAATATGAACTGGGAAGCAACTGTGTTCTCATCCAGAAGAACATCGAACGCACACAGATTATTGTCGAACAACAAAATGATGTCTTCCCTTACATGTCAAACATTTTAAAGATTACAAAAATGTAAACAACATTAATATAATAATCAATTATACATAATAGAATAAAATAAACTAATTTAAAAAAAGAGGTTTCTCTGGTTTCCAAAGAGGGTTCCCATATTGTTATATTCATGTCATGCTTTCATTGTTTGTACCTTGTAATTCAGGTAACTGCAGAGGACCACTACATTTACAACTCACTCGCCACGTTCATCACAATACTTATATCAGCATCCTCCATATATTGTAAAAAAGGACCCCAAATGATTTCAAAGAGTGATTGTTTGCATTTATTGATGTATGTAATCTTTTCCAGAGCTAGAGTTGTGGAAAACTCTTTGGTTAACTGGTCTTTTTCCAAGAGAGTGCGCCCTTTCAGAATGTAAACCTAGAATGAAAAACATCGGGTCCAGTGTTAACTGTATGCCCAATATATTCTCCAGAGCTTGTTTAATCTCCTGCCAGAAATTTCACTTGATTGCATTCCCAAACACAGAGGAAAAAGGTCCCTTTCTCCTGTCCACACCAAATACGCAGGTCTGGCATATCTGCAACCTTACTCTGAATTGAATAAAGGAGGTACTGTATAGATTTTGACACCATGAATCAGCCGCTAGTGGTATTGCAGTTCTTTCAAATGGAGCAACAGGAATGAGTAGAAACAGAGCGTCCGACAAAAGTTCAGCTATGAACAGCATTGTGCCACGCTGCAGCAGCCAGTTGAAAACAATGCAATCAAACTGACCCAGACAGATTCAAACGGACCCCGAGGCCAAGTCCATTATTTGTACTGTTTATAGGTCTAACTGACTGCTTGTTAAACCCCTGCCCAAAAGAGACTATCCAATCATAGCAATGTTCACTAGCTTCAGCAGGCTGGTCAAGATTTAGAGCTTTGTGCACAGGGCTGTAGTAGGACTGATACTCGGTATCTCAATAGTTTGTATGGAGTTAAAAGTGTAGTGGACCAACAGTGTGTCTGCTCTAACATAAGTGCATACAACAGCATGTCCAGCTCACTAGCTTACTACTGATAACCCAGCATAATTGTCAAGGCAGAGAGTTATCATATCATGAACTTACTACATTAGTTAATGGGGTTACAAGTTTTGTTTAAAAAGCCCTTTTTAGAACAAGCACAAGTGTGGTGCTTGATTTTAACAGAGTTTAGGGCAACATTAGCAGCACTCTGCTCTTTATTGGATTTGGGAACATTTACCCTCCGGCAACTCCAGCCATCATTACCCGAGAGAGCATTATGTTTGACTAACACACTGGTTAGTCCTCATCAGAAAACCCCTTTGTAAGAAAATACTGTTTAAAAATGTGAACAAGTATCTAAACTAAGCAGCCAAAGAGACTACCGCTGCCAGCAACAGTTGTGATTTAAGTTGCTTTTGTCTGCCTCTGAGTGACATCAAGGACCATTGTTTAAGAAATTACAATGACTTTCAGTGGTAAATGTGAACCGATGGAAAGACATAGCAACAGTAACTAAGGCGGGCAGGGTTCAGTGAACGGTCAGCTACAAACTTTACAGTTTCAGTGAAATTTTTCCTCGAACATCCTGTAAAAACAATTTTCTGAGAGACAGTGATGATATTTTTCCACTTTTTCATGACAGTACTAAAGGCAAAGTGAGGATTTTTAGCACAATGAAATCTGATCGATTGAACTATGATAAAAATCATAATTTATTCTTTATGACTGTGAGCTGCTGAAACACAGGACAGGAGAGAAAAAACAGCTTACTGTATGTAATACAATACAAGCGCAACCTAAACGTGTAAAGTGAAATCTAACAAATCACCTGAAACTGCTGCTCAAATAACCACAGAGCTGAATCTACACCTCTGACTCAGTGTCATCAAGTATGAAACATTATAGGTTTCACAGATGTAGTATTTACGGCATTGCTGTTGTGTTAGATTGTATTATTGTACTGCTGTTGCTGTATTCAATTCCTGCTGTTGCAAAAAGAAAACGCAGAGATATGCTGTATGAGCGCAGATACAGTGCTGGAATTATGTCTAGTCCTCGGTGGGAACACAACGATGAGAGCTTGAGGGAGTATAATACAGTCCGTACTAAAACTCTAAAATTGATTTAATTTTAGGCAATCTCGTGTTTCAGAGCTGAGAAACAGTTTTTTTTAGATATATATCATTACATATCATATATCTTGTCTTGGTAGAAAGATAATTCATTCAATTGAAGCATGGCTGATCTGATGAAAGCAGAACCAGGCTTCATCTAAAAAACATCATTATCATTCATCACTCTGTTCACTGTTTATCATTCACCATCTGCACTGGTGTGAGCAGTTATCATTTCACATGTGCATCAGCCAATGTGTCAATCAAAGATTAATTATGAAAAAGGCGGAGCTGATTGTTCTGACTTCATGTTCCCTGAGGCCTCGTCACACGGATGAATGTGACAGACCTGGTTCAGAGCCAACATCGTGAGATGGACTTTTTGTTTATTTTTCTCGCAAGGCCCTGCAAAATATATTTCTTGATGGTGATTATTTAAAACAGGCGAAATTATTATCCTCAAAAAGCAGGTTGGACATTGTTAACGCAGCCTGTGACTCACTGGGCACTGCACTATTAACCTGAAAGTTACCACACCAGAGAGAACAAAGAATTAACAGCAAAGCCATGATTTAAAGAAAAAAAAAAAAAGATTTTTATCAAATCAAGCTTCTTGTGATGTTGATCAGATATTGGCACTGCTTTGACTACATCTGGCATGTGTTAATCAAATCGTGTCTTGATCAAAACATGGAAAAATTCAAGAGATAATTTATCAGTTTAGCTGCACTTTCATCTCCTCTGTTTTTATCATTTAATTTTTCAGCTTCACCCCTGGGCTCATTTAAATCTAATTTCTGCTTGGCCTTTGACTTTGAAGTTTTGCATTCAGAGCATCACGGTGGTGCAGGCTCTGTGGAGCTACAGAGACACGTTTCAACAGTTTATGGCGAAGGCTTAAATAAAATACAGGAATATAAAATCACACACAAACCGATGGCATAAAATCAATATTACATCAAAATTCCACGGTCCCTCCACATCCAGGGTTTATTCTAGCACAGTATGAATTCTACTTTAACTACAAAAGTACTACAACTAATACAAAACATCCTTATATAAATGTCATTTGTAGTTAATGTAAAGTGTAGGACTGTGTATTGGCAGGAAACTGGTGATAATATACGTATCGTGATTCAAGGGTTACATCAGAGCAGTGGGATCTGCATATGTATTTATCACACTTCCTGTGGAGATATGTTTTTACGTTGAAGTGGAAGAGTCAAATAGCTGAAGATAGATTATATCACTGCCATATAGCGGTTTCAACACAACAAAAAATAAGCCAAGGGCACAAAATCTTTGCATGTACCCTATAAATTAAAAATCAAGTGTTTTTGAGAATGGATTGAGTATCATAAAGCATAATATCACAATACTCAAGTGTGTCAATGTTTTCTTTCACCCCCAGCAGAATGTAGACTTAGTGTATCAGACTACAACAAATACTGGATTTGTTTCTATATCGATACCAGTATCAGAAATGCCTCCATTACTGCCTAAAATACTGTATCAGGTTTTGGCGAATGCATAAGTCTATGCACCGATTTAATACCATGACTTTATTTATAAACTCAAAAAGTAGTTTCACCTCCTGTGTCCTTAACACACTCATTCTGGCTGTGTCATGATTTGTCCACTTATTGGTGTTCCATCTTCAAAACACTATCAGATATTTTTAAAATGAAAATTCACCCATATCCTTTGACAGCCATCTTAAGCATAGCAGGAGAGGAAAGTAAGAATCTTACAGGAACTTAACTAAAAGTAACAACATTTGTCACTTTGTTAGCATGGAGGTTAATCCTTCTCCACTGGAAGAACCCTCATCCACAGAGTAAGTGATGCAACATCTCAAACTTGAGAAACTAAGATTCACATTAAATGGCTCCTCTGATAAATTTATGATAATCTGGAAACCATTTTGGAATATGAAAGCTAAAGCCCCACTTTATTGACAACTCTACGTGAAGCAAGTCATAATCAGTATCAGAAAGAAAGAAATGATATCAGAACATCTCTAACTCATGCCACCAACTTAGTACATGCATGCAGCTCTCCTGATAAGTGCAACAGAGGACATGAGCTGCTCTATATGAAAAGTGTCTTAAGATAACTTATGATTCTGCGCTTTATAAATAAAATTGACTTGACTTGCCTAGCTGACCTCTTTCATGAGCTAAAAATCAAATGAAGTGCACTAGAAGGTGCTTACTGTATCTGGCACTTTTCTTACTCTATATGTGTGTGTTGTAGAGACAACTCAAAGACAAGGTTATGCCTTTAAAGATGGTTTGGTTCCAACCGGTGTGATACAGTTCAGATGAGTCTTTGATGTGGGCTGCAGCTTTCAATCTATTCAATTCAGCATGCACGTTTCTCATATGTTATTTTCTATATTTCTACCAATCCCTTGCCTCCCCTGGCTCCCATGGGTGCAGCCAACCAGCACACCCACAACATCCATTGTAGTTTTGCATATGGTTCATTTACTGCTGAAGCACACAGCAGGAAGGCACAGTTACAGTAGACTAATGGGTTTAACTTGCTAATGTAGTGCTGCATTCATATGCTCTAGTGTGTGGCGTAATTTACCATACCAACAGAAAAGGTTACTGCCATTTGTATAATGAACTCTATTAACTTGTTACCTATACAAACATATTATGATTCCCTCCCACAGGCTACAATCACAGCCATGGGAGCAGCCGACACGCTCTTTTCCTGTAAAAGATGACATTTACCTGCATCAGTCTCTTAGCCTTACGTTTCCTCTGCTACCAATAACTTTGATGCATGCTTCTCATTAAAACCAGATTATAAACAGAAAGGATCCATGCCACTGTGTCAGTTCGGTGCTCACATTCATTCAACTGGCGTGCGTTTCTGTCTTAATAAAAGCATGTGGGAAAAGCCATACATCTCATCTGACTTGTTATTTTCCCCGAGAAAAATAAGGCTGGGGAAATTTGCTCTGAAGCAAATGGCAGAACATTACGTTTGTCCCCATGTGTACAAATTCAGAAGTGATTGAGCCAAGTGTGTGTGTGATGCCTGTGTGTATGTGCAATGTATCTTCACAATGTGGGTACTAGGAATCCGACAACATGATGAATACCATTAATTTTGGGGTTAAGACTTGATTTTTTTAAAGACTTTTTAAAATCGTATCTAAGTTAGGTTTTGTGTTAAGTCTTAGAAGCATTTAGTGGTTATGGTTAAGCCCTGCTCAGACTAAAGATTCGCGATGAGTCAAGCTGAAATTATAATGCATCGGTCTGTAACTTTCTGAAAACCTGCCAGTTTACACCAATGCAACTACACGAGACAGTGTATCGTCTCTATAGTAGCAACTCTGTACTTCTGTTCTAACTTCCAGCTTTTGAAGTACAAGTAACGACTGTAAGAGTACTTTGTTGTATTTTGAGTAAGTGCGTGTGACACGTGCACATAAAGCCAGCAGCAAAAGTGACCCACCATCAGACATCGAAACACTGTGAAAAGAGACCAACATTGGTGTCAACAGCCATGGGGATGTAACTGAGACAGACTCAGGCTCAGTGGGGATGGAGGGCTATTGTAAGAGGATGCCAAATGAATAAATGAATGCCTTTATTGTCATTCCATGTTCACATACGACCAAATCTGCGGTCCCTCATAAAAGAAAAAATGTTCCATTCACTCAACACACACTCACATACACACACATTAAAAAGCAAGCAAACACACCGTCTGCTGACAGTTTGTAACTGACTTGACCAGCTGACTTTATAACAAGCTGACTGGCTGTTGAAACAGGTGATGTGCCTCATGTTCTCAAAGCAGCCACTGGTGACAAGACAACCAGAGTCACAGGTGACCCCATCAGCCGGCTTGATTCGAACTGAGACGGGCCAGTTCACACCTTGTGGCAAATCTTTGGTCTGAACTGGGCTTCAAGGTAAGACTGAGGGAGCGATGGTTTACCTTGTTACTGTAAACTTACATCCATGTAAAACCAATTCCCATTGTCTTGCACATTTTGAGGGGTGGAACGATGGTACAGCTGTTAGCACTGTCCCCTCACAGCAAGAGGATTTAGGGTTCCAAACCTGACAGCCAGTTGGGGCCCCTCTGTGTGGAGTTTGCATGCTGTCATCATGTCAGTGTGGATTATCTGTGGTTTCCTCCTACAGTCCAGTTAATTTACTCTAAATTAATTAATTAATGCACACGTTTTGAAAGCAACATAATACCACTCAGATTACGTGTTTATTATTCAATATAGGGAACGCTATATGTAACATATCTGCAAACTGTTCACTGCCGCTTCAAAATGTACATACTGAACATATCTGCAAATTATTCTTTGACAGTAATTTACTTAGTTTTCCAACAATATCAGCTCTAAACAACTAAAGCATAATTTAAGTTTTTATGGCTATGGCTAGCATAAGGTTAGGGTTAGCAAAAGATCATGGTATTAATTACTGAAGTAGTGAAACACTCATGAACCCATTAACCCTTGTCTCCGGTGTCATTGCTCTGTGCTTTTTAAGCTCAACCATCCACCTACAGTAAACCAGCTCCTTATGATTTCTGTGCAGTACTTGGATTTCCCACAGCACACAAACGCAATGTCCTGATTTTATTTCAGCCAGGGAATTTAGTCCCTCTCTCTTATTTTGTGTTTCCTGACTGTCTGACTGCAACCTGTCAATAAAGGCTAAGATGCCAAAAAAGGGGAAAAACTCATTTCCTGGTTTAGGAAATACACCTACAAACCAAAACCAAGCAGGAACCTCCAGGGCTGAAAAAAATTAAGCCAACCCTGAAGTGCCATAAGTGCAGTTCCTCTTCCAGCCACTTGAGGCTGACTCCAAGAGCAAGTCAGTCCCCAAAGACCTCCATGTTAAAATGCCTGACTTTACAGCAGAAATAAACATGTTTACAGACTGGTACAAAAAATTGTTCTGGTCTCTATAGCTAATTTCAACAACTCACCTTTTTAAATTTTATCAAGGCTTAAATTGACACATATTGAAGGGCAGGGCTGCTGAAGTGACAGTACAGCTCTAACCTCTCATTCAAATATGGTCACTTCTGGCTCCACAAAACCACTATGGCAACAGCTGAAAGGCCGAACTCGAGGCATCAAAATGGGAGTCCATAACCCGATGGGTGACATCACAGTCATTCATTATTTTATAGTCTATCATAAAAACATGCACATAGGCAAATACATTTTCTGCAAAATGTACTTGGAAAAGCAAATCTGTAGAGTACAACAGCATTTTGTATGAGACAGGGTTGAAGCTAATTAGTTGTCACATTGTGGTAACACATCTGAGTAAAAATGGTTTGGTAAAGGTAAAAAAAAAAAGCAGACAGAAGGATTAAGACTGAGATTAAGGTCAGAATTTCGAAGGGGTTCATTTTTGGGTCAGGGTTTGGGAGGTGTGGAGCAGTCATGGTTAACATTACTGTAAGACTAGGATAAGTCGGTAAAATGTCCTCAAGTAGCGATACACATTTGTGTGTGCTGGTTGGAGGAGGGAGTAAAATGAAGGCAGAACGAGCGAGAAAGGGAAAGAGGGAGGTTTGGGGGAACAAAAAGAAATAGAGGACACAATGAGGAGAAAGGGGGTCAGGCTTGAAAAAAAAGGAATTTGGAGGATGGAGGGAGGGAGAATAAATGAGAGATGAAGTGTGGAAAATAGGGAAAGGGCTGCTGATGTGCTTCTTAAGCAGGTCATTGGAGGCAGTGTGCCTTAGGAGGGCTTGTTTAAGCATGGCTAACAGATTTCCTCAGTCCCTGCGGGAGCCGTTCCTCAAAGCTCCAGTCCAGAGAGGCACTGTCACATCAGGACGCATGACAAGGAAATGGAGCACATAGCCATTAAACAACTTCTGAGCTATCGTCTATCACAGGAGGCGAGGAAAACTCCATTACCCATGGATGCCGTTTAGCTATTCAAACAGGACAGGGCTGAATAAAACTGAACCCTTAACTGAATGTCATTAGCAACAGGAAATCAAAAGAAACCTACTAACTGCTTTTCCTGCGTTTTTGAATTGCTGCTCCCCGACATAAAAGCTGCTGGGCCAGTTTATAGCAACACAAGGGCTCATTTATTTTATTTATTTATTCAAATTTTATTCAACGTTAAACTGTGGGGCTGCGTGACTCTTATTATATTATATTTTTGTAAGAACTGAGATCACGAGTCTCAGATAAAGTGTTTATTTTCTTTTGTAACCAAAACATATTAAGTAAGTAAGTAAGTAAGTAAATTTTATTTATATAGCACTTCTCACAGAGAGGACTCACAAAGTGCTTCACAAGATAAAATACAAAAAGTACAATAACAGAAACAATGCAAAACACACAAAAACAAATAAAAAGTAAAGTGCAGCGAAATACAGAGATGATACAATGGACAATTAATGGAACGCATGCCTAAACAGATGTGTTTTTAACTGCTTTTTAAAAATGTCCACGGAAGAGGCCGCTCTCAGCTCATGAGGTAGTGCATTCCACCATTTCGGTGCAACAGCCTTAAAGGCTCTATCACCTTTCGTCTTTAATCTTGTGTGAGGGACAGTAAGTAGGTGGCCTTCAGCGGACCGCAGTGACCTGACAGGACAGTGAAAGGACACCAGATCCGTCAAGTATGCAGGTGCTTGACCATGGAGGGCTCTGTAAGTGATGGTTAGAATCTTGTGCTGGATCCTGAAATTAACAGGGAGCCAGTGCAGGGATGCCAGGACTGGAGTGATGTGAGTGAACTTATGAGATCTGGACAGAAGCCTGGCGGCAGCGTTCTGGACTAGTTGGAGGCGGTCTAATGAAGTTTTATTGAGACAGGTGAAAAGAGAATTACAGTAATCCAGACGTGAGGAAATAAAAGCATGGATGATCATTTCTAGCTCGGAATAAGTTAACATGGATCTGAGTTTGGAAATGTTTTTGAGGTGGAAAAAGCAGGAGCGAGTGACAGTTTTGATGTGGTCATCGAAGAGCATGGCCTGATCAAATGTGACCCCAAGGTTTCTCAACTTGGGGCGCACATTTGCACTGAGGGACCCTAAGCAGCTGGCCACTTTAGATGCTGAGGCATCAGGTGCAATAATTAAAATCTCAGTTTTAGCTGCGTTCAACTGAAGGGAGTTAGAAGACATCCAGTCCTTAATTACATTCATACAATCGTACAGTGAGTCAATTCCATCGGTCCTATCAGGGTTAAAAGAAAAATATAACTGGAGGTCATCTGCATACATATGGTATGAGATACCTTCAAAATTGCTGATGACATCTCTGAGAGGGAGCATGTATAGCGTAAAGAGGATAGGCCCAAGCACTGAACCTTGGGGCACCCCGCAAGAAAGGGGGGCAAACTCTGATTTATGAGGGCCAACAGCCACAGAAAAGGATCGATCAGACAGATAGGATTTAAACCAATGAAGAGCGGTCCCTGAGATTCCTACCCTGTCCCTCAGCCTGTCTAAAAGGATGTGGTGATCAACAGTGTCAAAGGCTGCACTGAGATCAAGCAGAACCAGGATAGTGGATTTACCGGCATCGGAGGCCATCATGATGTCATTGGAGACCCTGAGAAGAGCAGTTTCTGTGGAATGTAACTGACGATAACCGGACTGAAATTTATCTAAGATATTGTAACTGTTCAACGCTGTCACTAACTGGTTTGCAACTGCTTTTTCTAGAATCTTAGATACAAAGGGCAGCTTGGAAATGGGCCGGTAGTTACTAAGAACATCGGGGTCCAGATTGGGCTTTTTGAGAAGCGGCTGAACAACCGCTTGCTTGAAATGGGACGGGACACGACCAGAAACCAGTGAGCTATTGATTATGGAGAGCAGAGATGGACCAATAGTGCTGAAAACATTTTTCAGCAAAGTTGTGGGCAGGATATCCAGCGGACTAGAAGAGATCTTCATAGTGCACACAAGATCTGCTAAGTCTTGTAAGGAGACAGGTGAGAAATTGTCAATAATTGACTGTTGTTTGGGAGGATCAGGAAGGGAGGAGGAGGAGGGTGTTATACTGGCCTTGACACTGGCAACCTTATTCACAAAATACATTAAAAAATTGCTACAGTCCTCATCAGAGGACACAGGTAGAGCAGGCGGTTGCGCACCAGTAATGCTACTTATAGTGTCAAAAATGACCCTGGGATTTCTCTTGTTGGAGATGATGAGATTTTTAAAATAAGAGGCTCTGGCTACCCTAACAACAGAATTGAATTCAGCTAACAGTTCTTTAAAATAAAGACGATGTACATGAAGCTTGCTTGATTTCCACAAGCGCTCAGCTCTCCGACATTTACGACGAAGGCAGCGGATGTCGTCGTTCAGCCAGGGAGTGGGATTAGCTGCGGGGATAGTTCGAGGCTTTAAAGGAGCAATCTTATCAAGAATAGCAGAGCAGTGTGAGTTAAAAGTTAAAACTTGGGAGTCAACGTCAACATTAATACTAACAGGCTGCGCCACACTGTTAAAAGCGAATGAGAATTTCTCAGCAGAGAGGTTATTTAACATACGGGTGAGTTTTGTACGCTTGCTGGTTGAACAATCAGAAATAATAGACAAATTAAACAGGATGCAGTTGTGATCAGTGACGGGCAGCTCCTCAGAGACGATACAATCAATGTCCAAACCAAGTGTAAAAACAAGGTCCAGCGTGTTTCCCTTAATGTGTGTCGGGCCATTGACATGTTGCACAAAATGAAAAGATTCGGTGAGATTTATAAAATTATTAGCAAAGGAGTTTGTGGTGTCATTTACAGGCACATTAAAATCCCCAAGCATTAAAATTCTTTGAAATTTAGTGATGGAAGCCAAAAAGTCACTGAATTCAGCCAGAAAGGCGCCATTAATACCAGGAGGGCGATAAATTAAAATACAATAAAACGGGTTAGAGCGGCCAACTTTAGAAATAAGCAGTTCAAATGAGGTAAAAGTTCCACAATTCACTCTCCTCGAGGAGAAACTGTCTTTGTACAACAAAGCAAGGCCACCACCGCGGCCAGTGGTCCTTGGGGCACATATGAATGCGCAATCAGGCGGGCATAGCTCCTTCATGGACACATAATCTTCATCCCTTTGCCAGGTCTCGGTGAAAAACATGAAATCTAAATCTCTAGCGATGAAAAAATCATTCAGCGTGAATGATTTGTTATTACTGCTATCTGCATTATGTGAAAGTGTCCTTCGAAGAAACAAAGCAAACATATTGACTTATCTTACACAAAATCTAATAAAATACCAACACAATCGACAATGTACCTCCACCTTAAAAAAAATTGCCTATTCCTACAGTATCTATCTATCCATTTACAGCCCCATCAACCCACAGTACAAATGGTTTTAAATGTAACTTGCTGTCAAGTTATAACAGTGCTGCAAAGGTGGAATAACAAATAGGATCTTGCAAAGGGTGACCGATTAACAGTATAGTGCACATATGCATTCATGTATGCTACTTTTAATGACTCAATTGTTTATCAATTGGCTACACAGTAAGCAATCTGATAGTGTTTTTACAGCCTTAACACACTTCAACATACAAGCCTTGCATGCTGTTACCATCAGTGTAACCAACCAGAACAACTGTTCATTAAAATGTTGGTGACGGTCAAGTTTAGCATCAATACCGGCTCTGTTTAACCTTGTTAAAGTGGAAGAAGACAAGTTTTTTCCTGTTTGCACAATGTAAAGGCTATAGAATAGTCACATCATTGGTGTTTAGATTGGTTCACTGTAAGCCTCGCTTTCACAATGCAATTCTGTCTGCCACCAGAGTCGATCACCTGGGAAAACGAAGCTCGATTTACAGCACAAAGGAAGTGCATCAACCACTGTGCAACCAAAACAGCGCGTTTAGTTACCAAAGAGTTCTGTGCTAGTGCTACGAGTTGCTCCTAGTGACGAAATTATATGAAATTATTTAGAATTGTGATGCTTTCTTAGAATTTCCCCTTACAGTTAAGACTAAGTCCTTGTAAAGATAAAAGTTATGAGACCTCAAAAGAGCTCCTAGGGTGAAAATTTGTGAGGAGCAGGGGGGAGGACTTTTAAGAGGCTTAAGAGTTTTTTCCTCCTAAGCGGAGGAGAAAATGGTGGAAAGACAAAGAGGTCAGAGAAATATCCTCCAAACGCTAGATGACACTGAGTAAATGAAATGCTACAGATTAGAATGTGTGGGGACATCATGTGTGATTGATGTCATTAAGGATGATGTGATGTCATGCACACATTTCCCACCTTACACTATAACGCCAGAAATAAAATATTATACAATACTAAGACATTTGGAAAACTGTAAAATTCCAACAGTGCAGCAGTGATGATTTGGGGCTGTCTCAACCTTCCATCAGCAGAGTGATCCCAATAACAATGACAACACTTTCACAGTCATCAGTTTATTTCATTTCTACTGGGAGTCCACACTTTGCAGGCCCACAGAACAACCAATCACATCTGTTAAAAAAAACATCACACCTGGCAACTGGGTCAACCACACCTCCTCACTAAGGTAAAAGTTTCTGTCCCTTCCTTGTTCAGAGTTACTTTCATAATTCACTCCTAAGCTAGGACTCCTTACTAAGAATTTTCGAGCTAAGCTAGGAGCTCTCTGCGAGTATTCTCTGAATGTTTGTGAATATGGCCCCTGGGCAGTTACTATCCTAGCATCGGAAATGGTGGACAGTGAATAACTGTGGTACTTGCTATCCTCTGAGGCCAAAAGAAATCATTCTGGTTGACTTTGTGACCAGGGCGGCAACCTCAAAACCATGTGCACACTATTAGAGGGGAAAAGTTGAGAAGTTGTCTGTTTCCACTTTTAAAAAACAACATCAAGCATAGCCTAGGCTATTTAGTTTACTGAAGTTTTCTCCACAAAAACAGCCAGACTGTGTTGGGCCAAAGTTATTCTATTACTAAGTAAATAAATGAGTAAACAACAGTTCTGACCCAACATTTTAACGAGATGACCGATAGTACTTACTTTTCCAGTCAACTAATTTACT
Source organism: Epinephelus moara (assembly GCF_006386435.1). Taxonomy (NCBI): domain Eukaryota; kingdom Metazoa; phylum Chordata; class Actinopteri; order Perciformes; family Serranidae; genus Epinephelus; species Epinephelus moara. Next base: position 24,064,019 of record NC_065521.1, read on the forward strand.
TCCCATTTAGTGAGATTTAAACCATCTTACCAGTGCTGATCTGGTTAAGACAACTTTTGGCTAGCTAGTTGACAAAATTTCGAGAGGGCTCAGCTGCTTCACTGTGGTAAATTATGCTGGCCAGCTAAATAGCTAACAGTCCCACCCCATGTGTTGGCTCGTCCAGATTCTCTCCACATTGTTTTTTGATCATATAGCTTTGACATAATGCAAAAGCGCTTAGACGCTGGGCTAACGCGATATAATGGCAGGGGAAAAACCTTGAACATCAGTGGTAGAGTGAACATTCATTTACAGTAACATTAGTGTTTGGTGCACGGTAGAAAAAGCTACAGGCTAGGCTTGTGTCCGACTCCCGTGTAACTGCCACTTAAGATTGGACACTCTTTGCAGCGACCCAGCCTGACCTCATAGATATCTTTGGGGCTAATTTGATTGGTTGAGTGTAAGCAAAGTGGTAGGTCCAGGCAGAGTCTATCAATCTTGAAGTACGTTTTTGTGTGCCGCAGCAGGGACAAATTATCTGCATTGCTACTAAACTGGGGTCTGTAACGACAACCATATCATCATCACCCTCTGCTGCAGCTAAAATTGGGTGTTGCATCAGTGCAGAGTCTCAGCGGTGATCAAGGTGCCCTGCTGAAGCTGCAGAATCAATACTTTTGTCCATCATGTCTGCCTGGGGCTTCCAAGCCTTCTGCCTGTCTCTGATGTGGGGTGTGAAGCCTAGTTTACAGCATACATGAACACTCTCTCTTGATCCTGCTCATCCTCTTATTCAGCACTGAAGGGCACAGAGCTCTGTAATCCACCGCCACCAGTCCCTGGCAGAGTTCATGGTCGACACCAAAGCCCTGTTATTCACACAAACCCCCCACTGCCAAGGCCAGCCCCACATCATACTTCAAATAGAGGCATCCAGGCTGCGCTTCACAGACTCACACAAAAAACACAGGCTTCGTAGTTTGTCAAATTCTCCTCCTCACTCCCAAAAAGACACATATAACTCAAAGAGCCACACACAGGTCCGCCGGTGCCATTGGCTTCCGGGCTTCATATTTCCCAATTTACGCCGAGGCAGAGTTGATAGTGCCATGTGTCTCACGCTGACTTCAATCCGCTCTTCGTGCTAGATCGCCTCCCTAATGAGAGTAATTGCATTGAGGAAGCCCCCGGTCGTGTTCAATTACCCATTCCCATCCAAGCACACAGGTCTAATCTTGCACTGTAATGTACAATACAGATGGCTGTAGAAGGCAGACATATTCATCACCGCCTCATCTTTGCTGCAACGTGTGAGAGCCAGCAGGAGAGCCGTGTCACATTTGAATGGGCTGAGAGGTGGCACTGAGTTTTCATTATCTGATAGTATCTGAAAATTCGTGTTTGCAATGATAGAACTGTACTTTTTGTCTCCTAGAGATGACAAGTAAAGGAAAAAACGCTTCCTGGCTCTGAGTGGCTCTTGTTCTTACCACACAAAAAAAATCAGGGCGTGAACACACTAAAATGAACACTCACCCCAGAGGTTTCTCCAGGCGACTGGCAGGTGAGCCAACAATCTCTCCCAGTGTACAGAAGACCTGTCCCAGGAAGTCCTGTCATTGGGGGGGAGCACAAAGTGGGATGGAGAGAGATGTAGGATGGGGGCGTTCAGGTGGATCACGGGGAGTAACAAGGAGAGTCGGTGAGGAGTTAAGCATCGTTATAAGCATTGTACGGTTATAAATTAAAACATCTGAGGCAAACACGTACGTTAAAGTCGGTTGGCTTCCGGGGTGGAGAAGGAGGAGGAGGAAGAGAGAGAGAGAGAGAGACCAGGCAGCAGCAGTGACACAACAGAGCATATCATGGAACAGAAGGCACACAACTCAAATACCAGACTGTCATCAACCAAGTGCAAGAAAGAAGAGCAAAAGTAGCTATGTGAAAGAGCAGATAGGCAGAATGGGAACAGCAGAGGGCAAAGAGCCACAGAGTCTCGGAGGGAGAGGAAAGCAAAGTGAAAGAGTGCAAGAGATGGAAAACAACAAAAGCTGAAAGAGTTTCACACAAAGAAGAGTTTGTTTCCAGAGCATGCAGCACAACAACACAACAATAAAAGCATCACAGTGACAGAGGCAGTTAATGATGAACATTTTGGCAGTATGCAAACCAAGTGCTGCAAATATATTCTTAATGTATAGAATGAGTAGGATTTTATTTATCAAAGCTTCCAGCATAAATAACATACATTCACCTCAGTGACTTGCTTACTTGAATGTATGTTCTACAATAAAGTGTTGTCCCTTTCAGACAAAACTTCCCTTTAAATAAATATATATTGTTCTGAACACTCTGTGCTGTCTTGGAAATGAAAATCTAAATTGCAAACGACACTACAGAACGCGCGGAGAAATGTGTTGAAAAGCTTTGATAATGATGTGCAATGCTTCATTTCTCATTTTTAAAAAACAAAGTAATGAGGGTATGCCAGATGCAAATGAAACTCTGATTATTATAGCTCTGGAGGAATAAAATACCTCATTTACACATTGAAGCAGGTGGAAGGTAAAGACATAGCAGCAATATTTTGCCAGATGAAGCATAATTTACTCATTATTCCAAAAACATATTTGAGCATTTAGATGCCACAAATGTTGGTTTGCATAAAACCTACACATTAGAGACATGCACTAATAACAATTCTGATTTCAGGATAAAATGTAAAGTGAAACTCTTTGGAGGAAAAAAAGTTCTTCACTTACATGCTTTGCCAGATCTGGACTTTTGGAATCAATATCATACCTGAAATAACAAGGAGGACACAAATCACAGGGGCATCATCAGAGACCTTACAAATTACTGCAGACTCTAATAAATAGTACGGGCTGCAGCGTGGACATTTTCTGCCTGTCAATCACACACCTGGGTCATTGACGGAGCAAAAGGGAATGACCAGTGAGATAAAAAAGCGTAAGCAATAATGTGACAGTTAATTAAGGAAGTCTTTCTATAGTTTATGAATGTAATTTCCGCACTATGCCAGGGGGATCGCACTGAAACAATCTACCAATGCAGAGAAAGTTTCCAGCATTTGCCAGTCAAACTTAATGTAAAAGTAATTAAACCTCGGTATGCCCCGGCTCCCACCTCTGTGATAAAAGAAAGATGTAAATGAGTAACACTAATTGTGAGGGGATGCACTCCCTCCTTTCCTGTGCCAGAGTCAAATCATGATAGCATGCCAAATGAATTCATTAAGGGTCTAAAAATCCTCAGAGACCCGCTGCTCGGTCCTGGGTACATCATTGCAGTCCGCTGGGGACTTCATGCTCAAAGGGAGGAAAAAAAAACAATGGATGAATTTTTGGAAGCATATCTGTTCTCCCTGAGGAGGGAGGGGGGAGGGCAGAGAAAATGATCCTCACTGTTCTGGGAGATCTCAAAATGTAACCACACCTTCCTGACCCTCTCACTAGTGTGGCCTTTTCAAGAGGAGGAATGTGAAAGAGGGGAGGACAGGGGTCTCTGTGAGTTTTATGGGACTTGGTTTCAGACATTTGCTTTGCTTAGCAGCAGGGAGATTAAGGGTAAAACTTTATATGAAATATTTATCACCTTTATACCAATCTCCCTTCAAAGAATGACTACTGAGACACTGCATCTATGAATAATTCCTAGGAGAGAGCCGGGTTGGTGACAAGGGAGGGAAGAGGGAAAATGAGAGACAGGAGAGAGGGAGCACGGATAAAAAGATGTATGAGGAAGAGGGGGAGTGAATGTGGGAGAAAATGCGAAGCTTGTGGTGGAAACAAAAGGAAGAACTGGGATAGTAGAGGACGGCACATCTGAAACACACACACTGAGGTGTGTGTTCTCAGAAGACCGGATCAAACAGAATAACTCACACGTCAAAGCGCAGGTTCTGCTTCTCCTCAAAGAAGTAGTCCAGGATGTACTTCCTGACAAAGTCTGGGTTTAGCGTGTTGTCGATCACCTCTGTTCTCCCAAACTAGATCAGAACCAGGAGAGAAGGGGGTAAAAAAGACGAGAAGAGGAGGAAGTGAGCTCAGAGCTTTGAGAGCTGCAAATCATGCAGTCACTCAGAAACTGCACCTACTGCTCTATTACCTCACCCCACCCCCACCATCCTTCCCCTGCAACCGTGTGAATTCACGGCTTCGGATAAGCTCAGATTTGATAAACAGAAGTCAGTGATCACACAGTGTCAGCTCTTCTTCTCCACCTCTTCACATTGTGCTGGGGATGAGCAAGCCTGAGGAAAACACTTCATGGAGTCCAATTACACTCATTTAATTAATAGCACATTCACACCATTGTCACTCTCACAGCCCCTTCAAAACAAGGGGCAGAGGACAAGGGGATGATGCGACAAAGGCAGAGAAAAATAGTGATTTTCGCATTTTGTCTTTTCACAAAGAAACTGTCACAAATGATGGGAAGATGGCAAATTATCTCCTGTTCCCTGTAGTTAAAGGGACGGTTCAACCCTAAATCAGAAAACATGTTTTTCCTCTTAGGTGTAGTGCTGTTTGTCAGTCTAGATTGTTTAGGTGTGAGTTGCTGAGTGTTGAAGATGTCAGCTTTAGAGATGCCTGCCTTCTTTTGAATATAATGGAACTAGATGGCACTCAGCTTGTGGTGCTCAAAGCACCAAACTCAACAGTAATGTCTCTTTTCAGAAATCATGACCCAGTTAGTCAAAATAACCCACAGACCTTGTTGTGAGCAGTTTAATGTAGGAACTATTTTCTTTCTACCGAAGTACACCTGACAACCGTATCACAGCACAGAAGGAAGCGTGGCTCTGCTGCTAGCTCATCTGGCACTAAGCTAGCCAACATTACAGCTCTGCTGAGGAGGACACCATAAATATTAACATCATGCTGTCACGAGCACGATCCTCTCGACAATGAGGAAATGCACGCTTCCTTCTGCGCAGTGATGCAGATGGTTGGTGTAGTTTGGTATAAAGAAAATAGTTCCTATATGAAACTGCTCACAACAAGGTTTGTGGATTATCTTGAGTAACTGGGTCATGATTTCTGGAAAGTGGCACAGCTGTTGAGTTTCTAAAATGTTTTTTGTGGGTGCTTTGAGCACCACAAGCCGAGTGCCATCCACTTCCATTATATTAGAGAGAAGGCAGACATCTCTACAGCTGATATCTCAAACACTCAACAACTCTGAACAAAACAATCTAAGCAGATAAATAGCACTACAGGTAACAGGGGAAATATGTATTTTTGATTTTGGGGTGAACTGTCCCTTTAAGAAGAAACCAGGAACCTGCCAGTACAGACAGACAAAAGAGATTAGTCAGTGTTACAAAGCCAAGACCTTCTGATGAGGTGATGTGCCGATAAACAAATCAACAGACACAGAAAGTGCTGCACCCCCCGCACACAAGCACACGCACATTAATTGTATCCAAGATGAATAATTCAAAGTCAGAGAACTGATGTTGAGCTGAATAAATAAAAGCTTCCCAGTAGAAAGTGTAACCATAAAGCGACACAGTGAATTACTAATAGCAGTGTTAGGGCTTAATGACGAGATGAAACAGCAGGATTACAGGCTCACACCTTTGTGATTACATCCAGTGGAGGTATAACTCAGTGTGGGACTTAACAGGGAAGGAACACAGGGTAACGTTCCAGCAGCAGAACAACTCTTAACGGATGGACGCCTATGCTAATGCAAAGACAGTCAAACAGGATTGTGTGTAATGTAAGACAGATTGAGAGAGTGAGTTTGCTGAAGTGTAACCTGCCATCAAACATAAAAGTGTGTCTAAGCCCATAAAAGTTTAACTACTGTGTGGCAGCACCTCTCCTCTCGCTCTCCCTCTTCATCCCTGTCAGAAAGTATGAGCGCTCCCTTCCAGCAGATGCAAAGAAGGTGAAATCTCCACCGAGCGAACAGCAGCCTATTTCAGTGATCGGAGCTGAGTGTGGCAGCAGGGGGGCAATAGCATATTCAATTTGGTCGCAGGCCAAACTCAACAGAGGAAGAAGAATCAGCACCAGAGCAAAGAACAGCTACTCGAGGAAATAACAGATCTCCCACTCCATATATTATTCCTACCTTGGCAAGTACACAGTCGGCCTGTAAAGCCACAGTTGCAGAGCACTACAATTAACTGTCAGCGCCCTCCAAATAAAAAGAATCCTACCACAGGGATATCTGGGCACTGGCAGCATGCACTTCTTCTCTTTCCAATAACCCTAACTAGGATAAATTGTCAGCTGCAATGTCAGAAAATACATCTTGGTGAAAAGATTAATGTCTCTGGGTTTTACCAGAAGTGGAAAGGGCAGGCTTTGCTTGAATTTTGGGAGGTTATATTGTGTCAGCTGCTCGGTTAAGTGAAAGCAGTAGCGAGAGGAAAACCTGTCATGCACTAGGAGTAATTACAGACGAGGGAGTTGAAGATTAAGATTTTAAAGTCATGTAGTAACAGAACGATGGGCTGCAGCTACAGTTTTATATATTCGACTCCAGATGCTGGCAGAAATACAGGTCTCAAGAGGAGGTGATGAAGCAATCATCCCGGAATCAAAACAATATTTATCCATGAGTATTTGTTTTTATATCCTTTTTTTTTTTTTTTTGATGGATGCGTGTGAATAACTCGCAGCCGATGGGGGAGTTTGTCCTACAGAAGAGTAATTGGATTACAGACGGTTGGTGGCACAGTGAAAGGTGCTCCGACCAACCATGTCTACTCTGGGGAGAACAAAAACGCATTAAATGACAGAGGGGCAAAAGAGGCGCTTAGCTTTATCAATACTGCACAGCTTGACTGTGCTGCTCACAAAGCCAGCTGTCGTCTGCACTAAAAACACGAGCCTGTATCTCTTTCAGGGAGAGACACTCAGGCTGCATCCACAGTTTGTAAGCTCGAAGCGGGGCGGTGTAGCCAGAGGTGACAGGTGTAGGAGGCTCTTCCCGCCTGAACACTGCACTTGATGCTTGTCTACATTTGCATGTTAATCAGTAAAACTGCTCTCTGGCTTTACTGAAAGAATATCACTGTGTTGCAGGGAACAAAATAAGCACCATCCTCGAGCCAAATGCAGGTAAAATATGCAGGTGGCTGGTAAATTTGCTTCACTCACCGGCCAGAAAACCCGATGGTAATTTTTTAAAGATACAGTTGGTAACTTTTATGAAAATAACTTTGTGTCATGTTTGCTGAAACTGTCATGTACATTATTACGTATTACGTATTACTACGTATTTCATGAAGTACATGAAATAGACAGCATGTTAAAAAACCCATGTCCCTCCTCACCTCCTACTGCTTCGAATGGCATTTGCTAGAATCAGATCGCAGCTCGGTCAGCAACAACCAGTCAGAGTTGAGAAGTCTTTATTGCAACCGAGAAGTCCCTAACACAGCTGTCAATCATATCAATAACCCAGCAGCTCAGTGGATATGATGGGTGTCCTACATACAAAGACATTGTCCTTGCTGTGGCGGCCACAGGCTCAATTCCAGCCTGCGGCCCTTTGCTGCATGTCATCCCGTCTCTCTCCCCCTTTCACATTCAATTTCTCCTGTCAAATAAAGGCAAAAGCCAAAAAAATAATCTTAAAAAAACTGATGTCGATCACTGCTCATGAACTGGGGCGAAACTGTCAAACTAGGCAGTGCTGATCATACTGTATATAAATCAAGATTCGGCTACTGCATTGCCTATTTTTCGCCTCAAATGTTTTCAGTAACATATTCCAGCTTGTGCTTTGCTGTAAAATGAGAAAGTTGGTCCTGCTGGTGGGCGGTGCTTGGTAAAACTGTTTCACTGTATCCAACATGGCGTCCGGGTCACAAACTTCCTGATTTTACAGCAAACAGTCTATTAAAATAAGATTCAGAAAACATTTGAGGCAAGAAATACACAATGCAGTACCAGAATCTTGATTGATATTTGATCAGTTGGGCCTAGTTTGACCACAGTTCATGTGCAGTGATTGACAGCTGTGTTGGAGACTCCTCAGCTCTGATTGGTTGTTTACATTCACATGCGGAAAGGCCATTAGAAATGCTACAAGGCAATAGAGTAGAAAGAGTATGATTTTTCTTACACATTATCCGCCTCGTGTGAATATAGTGACAGTTTCAGCAAATATGAACAAAGTTTAAGTGGCTGTTCAAATATAAAACATTAACTAGCAATTTAGCTGAAGGTCAAAAAAGTTATTTCACACCCTGCTGTCTTGCTAGCATCACCAAGGTTTGATTTACTGTGAGCTAAAGCCAGCTGACCACTCTGGAAAGGCATGTGAGCAAAAATTACAATCAGCCAAAAAGTTCAAGTGTTATTTGCTCTGATTAAAGTAAAGCAATGAAACACTCAGCTCACTCAATTAATCGATCAAACATCCACCAATCCATCATTCAGTCAATCACTCATGTTAATTGTCCCTGCTGGGGAATTTATTATGCCGTCAGGTGATCAGAAATGACAATCACGGACACATTACACACACAAGACGTGATAACACAGACAAGTAACCACCATACAGACACACAGATGACCCCAAAATACATAATAAAGGTTAAGTGGACAGCAATTCTCAAGAGGAGAGAAAAAGTTTAAAAGTCAGCAACTGTCTTGTGAACCCAGTCATGATATTAGTTTAACTGTTATACAGTTTCTGTTCTGTGTATGTGTGTGTGAGGATGTGAAGCTGAGTTGTTTGAGTTTTAAACCTTCAGGACAAATTTTAAAAGCAATGATATTTTGATTGGTCCTCTCTTCGTCAGCAACCACAGCTCCCAGCCAAGAAGTAGTTTGGCACATTACCCCTGAAAAAACATGACTTGTCATTTCTACGCTTCAGTTGTTGTACATTTGAAACAGACAAAATATAACATGTTGCTAAGTGCAGTATTTCTCACAAAACTAGATTTTATATGCATCAAGGGTGGTGGAGAGTTGGAAAAATGATAGACACAGATGGGTCTGGTGTCAATGGGTGTGTTCGTAAATCCAATCTGACCCGCTACACTAAAACAAGAGCACTGTTCTTCGCAGAAATAGAGTGCTATTTCTACATGAATTAACGAATGGTTAAGTCAAGCATATTCATTGTGCTTGGGGCCCTGCTGCTCCGAGAGTATGGCGATGAATATCCGAATGGTGTGTATGTACACTGATCAGCCACAGTACTAAAACAACTGACAGGTGAAGTGAATAACACTGATCACCTTGTTAGACTGCAATATCCTGCTGGGAAACTCTGGGTCCTGGCATTCATATTAATGCCACTTGACACCCACCCAAACATGATTACAGACCAAGTATGCTCACTTATGGCTATAGCATCACCCTGGCATCCAAATTTCCAAGATCTCAATGGGTTGGAGCATCTGCGGGACATGCCGATACACAGAGCCAAGTCTGATTTATGGTGGAGCTTCCTTGGATCTGACATTATTCTGAGCCATGGAGGCATGGACACAGGACCTCTGGGGCTGTCCTGTGGTGTTTGACACCAGGGCTTTGGCGGGTTGTGAGATGGGTTACCAGCACGCCCCCAGCTGTTCAATCGGATTAGGATCTGGGGAATTTGGAGGCCAGGTTGACGCCTTGAGCTCTCTGTCACATTCCTCTGAGCATTTTCTGAGCAGTTTTTGCGGTGTGGCATGGCACATTGTCTCTCTGGGGGGATCATTGCCACTGGGGAGTGCCATGACACATGAATGCCAGGACCCAAGGTTTTCCAGCAGAATATTGCATTGTAGCAAGATAATCAATGTTATTCACTTTACCTGTCAGTAATTTTAATGTTATGGCTGATTGTCGCTCCAAAATAGGAACAATCCACTTTGTGCCAGAGTATGTTCTGGCGCTCAGAGTGACTATTTATGAACGTACCCAATGTGTTTGTGAGAAAGGGAGAGCAAGAGGTGGGTGCCCAGCTCCAAAAATAGGAAATAAACATATACATGCCAGGCAATGTTGATATTGTGGTGGGCCATCACAAATAAATTAATGTGTGGGAAACCCTGGAGTGAGCTTTAGAGGTGCTGGTGGGCAGATATTTTTAGCTGTGAACAGAGCTAGGCTCAGTGTTTCAGCCCTGCTTGCAGTCATTTTGCTAAGTTCAGACACATAATCTCCTGGCTGTAACCTCATATTCATCTTACAGAAATAAGAGTGGTATCAATTTTCTTTGTTTTAGGGTTAGGTTTTGAAAAAAGCTTTCTGTGAAAGCTATGGTTCCGGTTAAGTTTAGGCAATACATCATGTGAGTGACAGTCCCTACATGTATAGTAGTCAAACATTAGTGTGTTATTGCTCCATGTAAAGGTGAGATTTAGTGTCTCTCATCTATGTTGAAATTCAAGTTATAACTGCTGCTGTACCCGTTTTAAATTTTCCTCACTTTTCAGAAACCCACCACCGCCCAAACACAGATTCTGGCTGAAACCTTTATATCTTGGAGCGGAGCCTTTCCCACTCTTTAATCTGTTGTGTCACACCACTGTGCACCACCATGACACCAAGGTCTCTGTGGAGTCAATAAACAAACCAGTCCTATTCAGTCAAAAAGGATCGGAGCGTGAAAGCAGAGGCAAAATATTTTGAGCTCTCGAAGTATCTGTCTTCTTGTACCGCAGCATGTATACACCGTATTGATTTTGTTGTATATTCTGACTCTACTGGCTTTTGTAAAAAGTGATTCATGTTCACAAAAAATGGTTGGCTGCCTTAGACCAAAAGAATATCAGAGTGTTAAAAAAAAAAAAGTATTCCCATTTGAGATGTTATTTAAATTGCCATTCCTCTGCGTGTCAATCTACTGACATTACAGAGACAAATAATCCCAAAGGGATCCTCTGTAGTGCCACACTCTCTGCCCTCCTCTGCTTGATTTGCCTCTCTGGTCTAATTAAGGCCCAGTGGCCAACAGTCAGGGGAGTCTGTGACGCAGAGGCAAATCTTTATCGATAAAAGTAGCCGCCACCTTAATCAGCCAATCAGTCACAGCTAACACACTGCTGACCAGTGCACACATATTCGCAGGGTCAATCAATGGCAAATGATTGGCACTCACAGCATTTACCTTGAGGGAGAGGAGGGGAGGAAGGGGAGGAGGGGGTTGTAAACAGAGGGAGGGCTGTCATGGAGAGGAGACAGGCTGATTGAGTTGTGTTGACAGAGGGACGGCTGTGATCTCTTACCTCTCTCCACTGCTTGGACTCGACGCCCTGCGTGTACAACACCACCACTGAGAAGAGAGGAGGTGGAGGCGAAGGGAGAAAGAGAGAGCAGAGAAATAAATTGTCACTGTACAATCTCAATCAAGCATCCTGCTTCATTAAATGGTGTTTGTTTTGTGCTTTCTTTGCTGACATTCATCATTAATTATCCTGCCACACCCTGACAGCATAATGAAGTGCCAAGCTTGATGATGCTGCGCCGCATCAAAGTCTGGGTATGAAGTCCACAAGCATGGAGCAAAGCTCTAAAGCTGAAAGCTCCCAGAGCACGATTTAAGCCATGCAATCAAAACGCAATTTCTTAATGGTAGGATTCTCATGATTCATATTCGATTTTGCTACTTCAAATGAAGCTCAGGTTGCCGCACATGACGTGACCTGTCATATATCCCAGGGTTCATCTTCAGGCGAATACAAAACAGGGCAAGTGTGATATTTTCCCCGTAGCTTATTTACACAAAGGGCTTGAACCTCCCCCCTATTATTATAAATGTCTCCTCCGTTCTCTATCCTTCAGGGAGTATCAAAGAAAATGCCTTTATGGCGGTTCCCCATGTGTCTCACCAAAAGATACCCATTTGTATTCAAAGGCTGGCGTTTATACCCTGCATGCATTAAGGTACTTTCTGTAGCTCTCGGTGAGGAAAGGTTGTCACATTACTGTGCAAATGATATGCAGTTATTGAAGGAACACTTTGAAATAGCAGAGTAAACTGAATCAAAGTTAAGCTCAGCAAAAGTAAAAAGTAGAGCTTCGCGAAAGGAGAGGAGGTGTCAATGAACCATATTGTGAGCAAGGAGAAGTTAAGCTGCAATTAGCATCGTGAAGAGCTGAGAACTTACATGGGTCGGATTTGGAGAAAGTGTCTCGGTCCAGGAGATTCCTGTAAGAGAAGGAAACAGTTACACAGTGAAATTGGGGTTCGGCACATGTTTGTGTCAGTCTAAATGATTTCAGTTAATTTTAGGACTGCTGTGTAAGTGTTGGGAAGTTCCTTCTTATTTTGTGCACGTACTGTATGTAGCTGCTTCCTCTCTTAATTAAAAAATCCTATATGCAAAAGCTACAAGATAATTGAATGGTAATTCACAGCCACACTTAACTTCACATAAACCATACTGTCCTTGAGTTTTCATTTCCAAGTAAGCAGTACAATGAGCACATTAAAGCTCAGGGAGAGGACACAGAGGCACAGGTACAAGTGACATATGGGCGCTATATATGAAAACGGTTTGGCACTACAAAGCATTCAGAGTGTGTGTGTACTTTGGCCAAGGCTGCACAATCCTCTGCATTAATTCTAATAAGAGAAACTTTAACCATTGAAGAAGGGCTGTATCGAAGAGTTTGAAGCTTTGAAGCTTGACATTCAAATGCAGCTATTTTTTTGGATTGTCAAAACCAAGCATTTCAGCACAGATGCAGATAAAGACCAGACACCACTAATATCATTAATATTAACTGCGATGGGCTAACTGTGATGATTTAAATTTGTGTATGATGACATTTTGATTTTGTTTGTTTATGATTACACTGTCAGCTACATTGTTTACATAAGGTTGTTAAATTGTGCTATCCATGTTGTACTTATATCAGTGATTTATATTTATAATAGTAATACTGATCCTGTAATTGATGTCCCAAAATTCAGCACTTCATGCCTGCATGTAGTTCTGTGATGATGGGAAGGTCAGCCCAGGACCACTGTTGTTTTTATCCCAAGTCAACAACCTTCAGTGCCCCTCCTCCACTTTGAGGTAGGCTGGGTAGGCTTTTTGTATTTTATTGCTTTGTATCCATCTTCCTGCTAAAACAAATTGCCCTTTGAGGACAAATAGAAGTTGAAAGTTGAAGTTATACATTATACAGTTATTTTGAAGAATTAGATTCCAGTGGTGGCTACGTAGGATTGTTTCTGACTTGTGTGATTGAAACATACCCAATAACTCTGATGTCAATATTTCCAAAATCGACAGCATGTTTTTATCTAATGAAATATCCTGCTCCAATCTGTATTCGATGGCGTTTAGCCTTTTAAAAACAACATTTTCACAGTCAGCAGAAAACTATTTGCTCTCTTTCTGCCGGAGGCATACACCTGTATTAAAGGGGTGGTCTAGCAGCAAGTTGACTTAATTTTTAAAAAACTGATAAAATTTTGTGGTTGCTGCTTGTCAAATGTCTTGTATGATAGTAATCTCAGTGGATATATCTGCTTTCTGGACTGTTGGTCAGAAAAAACACATTATTTGAATTATCCACCTGATGTTGATATCCACCTAAAGTAAGAATCAGAAATAACACAAGTAAAAGTGTTAAGAGAGTGAAATGTTGCATTATGAATTTCAACACTTGATAAAATCTGTCACCTTGATTTCAACTTGCGATACCAATATTAGCCTAAATGAATCAGTTTAAAGACAGAAGACATTTTGACTAAAAGTTGTCCGCACAAATGCAAGGCAATACTTCTGCCACAGTATTCCAGCAGCAGAGCTTGTTCATTATAATCAACTGGAGCTGCTACACTGACCATGGAAGTTGCATGTGCCCTCACGGGCATCACGCTGCTCATCTCTATTTTCACACAACTGGTCTATTTTTTTCTCTTTGACAGCTTTGCGGCCCTCCAACAGGAAGAAACAATATAAAACTGTGTAAAAAGAGAGTACAATCCACTTAAAATCATAAAAAGTTGGTTAAAAATTATAAGGATGAATACCTCATTGATTGTACCAGAGGCAATGCAACACAGCAGAGTGACCTTGTGGGTGTTTTTACATTTCACATTAAAATAAATCAGTCAAATCAATGCGTTTTGTTGTTAAAACCATCCAGTTAATTAATTTAGTACCAGTTAATATAGCCTATATATGTCCAAGCCCTGCATTACAACTGCATTACCACTTGGAGGAACTCAATATGCACACAGTGAAGCTGGCGCAACCACACGCTACAAAGAGGGAGTAGCACGTAAAAAACACCCCGCTCCACCTGCCTACGTGACGCATCGAATCTGTGCCCCATGAATTTCAGCTGTAAGATTAAATCTAAAACCATTGCCAAATGTAACACTGCTGTAGAGCGAAGGCGTGGATCCTAGCTGTTCGTGCCCAGGTGACTCTGGCCTCGGGGCAGACAGCAGCGAGCCACAGTACTGAGCGCATATGAGGATTTATTTCAACATTCACAGCATGTAGCTATCAATACAATGAACAGGCCCATCAGTATTCATCCGCTACAGGTTAGATTCAAAGTCGGATCCAGTCCTCATACAGCAGTATGGGTATGTAAGTATGTAATTCACACTCAGTCCCATCAGTCTGCCTCAGTTTGAACCACAATCAAAGAAAACAGGGTACAAATGTATATCAGGATGCCTACAGCAGCATTTCCCACACCTTAAATGCTCTAAACCCTAAAATAAAGGACAGCCTTGCTTGCCGTGGAGGAGCTATCCAGTTCCCTGACACTGATCATCATCCAGCACCTTTTCAAGCAGCCAGACACTCTGATTGGCTCGTTGACTCCTTCAAGTGCTGCAATCAGCATTAATATTATTTCTTCAACCTTTATTTTTAGCCTCTTCCAGACTGGATTTGTGTGTTTTCTGGGAGCTAGAGGGAAGTTTCCCCAACAACTCAAGTCATTAACTTTAGTATTTCCTTCTGTCACCGTACAAGACCTAATAAAGCAGATATTACCTTTAAAGCATGCGATGGTGCCATAAATAAGTCCCGCCATCAATCACTTAATGCAACATTTTAGATGAGAGACATTTTCCAGATGGTTTCAATTATCTCATTAGCATATCGGTATAATGCAAAGGCCTATAAATATGTCTTGTTTCCGCTTCCTGGTTGTGAGCAATGTCAATAAATAACTTGCGTGCAGTTCAGAGCCATCCTCATCCCTTTAGGGTACAGCCGGATTTCAATGAATATAGATGAGATTTCAGGACTGAATCCAAGGAACGGGGCATCATTCATGTACACGTAATGCCGCATTCCTGGACACAAAATCTTCTGTCACAGTGATACGTGGGGGGATAATAGATGCAGCTTCGTCGGGTATTAGCCTTGAGCTGACCTGACTACAGTTGGAACATTGTCAGTGTAATTATCATTGGAGATAACAAAGCCATCCGTGACTAACTGCTTCTTTGTATCCCACCTGTAACCGTCTGGCATTCATTTACCTCCGACAATTAGCTTGTCCATCACCGCATCCCATCTCTCAGTGCAGTAGAGAATGTGCCACATGGAAAAAGGGAAAGCGGGAAAACAACACATCCGTATTCACATTTACACAATGTAGAAAACAAGCCTTCATTTGAGTTGCTGAATGCCACTTTGCTCTTGCAGAACATTTCTATTCTGAAAAGAAATGATTAGTATACAGATTTATACACCAATGCAAATTAATCCACCATGTTACGGTGCACATGGCCAGAGAATACAACGGTGCCGCAGGATGGGTATTAACATCTCAGATAATCCGTCTGCTCTCACTGAAGTAACGCTGCCTATTTCAAAAGTTAACTCCTTCTCGCTACAAATCTCAGTGGGATAAGAGAAGATCATTATCCCGGAAAGCTGATGTAGAACAAGTTTGTTGATGAAGATAAAGTTCATTGAAAGTAGGACAAAAGTAATTAGATCCAGCTACTTTTCATCCACACCATATTTCATCTGTCTTTCATACTGCAGCACTTTTCGTGATGGCTTTGACCATCTCATTTGAGACACGTGAATCAAGATGGCAAACATGACTTTTCCTATTCCTCTTGATCTCACCACCGTCATTAAAACTCGTGTTATAATCAAGTGTAATAATCTCCTGTAGTCACTGGAGCATTTATTATTTAATCACATGTGAAGTAGTCTGAAGTGCATTATTAGATGTAGAACAAACAAAACAACGAGAAATGAAATTCAATTTCACTTGAGAAAAAAAAATAATTTTAATTTCTTGCTTTCTGTGTCTGTCTAATCATTCCTGACAAAGTAATGTGTTCACATTCGTCAGTGAACTGCAGTTACTGGCTGTGCACACTGTAATTAATAAGTAAGGCAGTACCAGGAAAATGTTCACACAGTGAATTTGTGTCATCCAAGAGATGCATGCACTCCAATCTGCAAACTCTCACTGGGTGTTCAAATGTGTCAAAAATGAATTTAGTTTGGCTAAAATATGGAGAAATATTTCCACTACAGGCCAAAAGTAAATGAAATTTGACCTCTAAAACACGGCTTGCTGCTAAACTCTAATTTAAAAGAATATATTAAGAACACACGCTCCCTCTTGGTCAGATCCCTGGAGATATTTTAGCAGCTCCTTGGTCCATGTGGCTGATTATTAAACTAAGAAATGTGAGAATTAATTCCTGCACCCACAGTGCCTTATTGTCAGCAGTCCCCTAATTCTCCTCTACTTTCTTAGAGTTGTCGAAATCATAATTGGCACCTCTGAGAAATCGCATCTAATTCAGTGGAAAGTGTTTTTAAATAGTCTGGAATCTGGCTGGCCAATTCCGGTATGAGCTGCTGCCTCATTGCTTTTTAAAAGACATGACAAATGCGAGCTTGAAAGTCAAGTTTCTGACCGGGTTAGAGGAAGGAAAGTCTCTATATTACATTAGAGACAATGGGGGATGGCTGGAAGGAGAAAGTGAAGGATGGTTTGCATTTTCAACTCTACTCTTCTGCAGCTTCACTTTCCCTGCTGCCCTATGACCCTTTCTTTTTTGATTGAGGACAGAGATTTTCTTTCCACTCACACACCAGGGGGTTAGGAGGTCTACTTTTTGCCTAATATGCCCTTAAGCAGCTTCTCGGGGATCAAAGGGTCAGAGATCCAAACAGAGGAAGTCTATGCTGCTGCAGAGGTCAGCTGACCCTTTACAAACTGGAGGAATTATTTTATTCAGACTTAAATACTCAGTTTCATTAAGGGTGTTTTTGTAATTCACAAAATGAAATATCTCCAATATATTCTGCAAGATTATCAGTTAAAATCCAAATCGATTAAAATCCAAAATGCTGCCACATTGGTGCAGTTTTAGTTTTCTCTGCCATGTCTCTGTTTCGAGAAAAGCAGCACAACATGCAACATGCACATCTTTCCTCTCCCACCTCTGCTGAAATTTCATCTCCTTCACGTTTCCAGTGTTGTGTCGAAGTCTGTTTTTGTGTCAGATATTTTTTTCCTGCCGTTAGAATGTGTAGCACCTCAGCTGTGCAGTAAATTGCGCACAGCCTGTCAGACATTAGCGGCTCTGTTAGTTTGTTGTCAAATTGCTTATTACTAATGCAGTACAAGCTGGATTAAGCACTGATGCCCTCCACACAGGTTGCTAATGACTACTTTTGATTTTGCAGTAAATGTGTCATAATGACAAATGCCAGTTCAGCCAGTTTGTATAAAATCAAAACAGTTTAAGCCCGTACATCAGACCGCACCGACAAAACCAGAAACTGGCCCAACTCCATTAAAGAGCACTAACTCTGAAATTAAAACAAACAAATAAAACAAGTGATACAATCTCATGCGCTCCTGCATTTCATTACTGGTAATGATCTCTGCCTGCATTGCATAACAGAATCCTCCTAATAGTGACAGATGATGATCCACAGTAATGTTGCTTTTGTCTGGATCTCAAAACCTCCCCTCCATTTCATTCACCGTGCAATCTGGTCCCTTTATTAGTGACAGACCCATCTGCTGACCTTCACTGTGATGGCACCAGGTGTCTTCTCCTCCTCCATCTGTTTAATTATTCAGTTTCTGTTCAACCTGGGATCTCTGCAGGTCGACAATACCTGCAGCAGAGCACTCCCTGGGCGGCCGTCCCGCGGGCAGTGACAGAATCTCAGTCATAAAACTGCTAGTTTAATAAATGAGAATGCACGTACGCTGTGACTTCCTGTTTCCGAGTGGCTTTTGGTGTGTGACTAATGTCCGACCAGGGAATAATATCACTGCTAATTGCATAGTGTGACAGCTCGGGGTTTGTGCAGAGAAAGGTCTTCTTTTTTTGAGAGTAGCTGAGGGAGATGCACACACTGATACTATATGGCTGTTATAACCCTGGCAGAGCACTTTCCTTTTAGTGAATTCATGCCAATTTCCCTTCATCTCTCTGTTCCATCTGAAAAACCCCAAGCAGCAAATATCTTTGCAGGCACACACTTACCATATACTTCACAGAGTGGTGACGTAAAGCACGTTAAATCGTACACTAGGAACCAAATCAGGCACAGTAAAGCATTTCTGAGCTCATACATATTTTGGCTTTGAAAGACAGTAACTGATCATTAAATCAAGACGGAGAAAGGAAGCTCCGCGTGGATTCAGTCAAGGAGTGGTGAGAGCAGGGTCAATGTGTCCATGATAATAAAGCATACAAAGAATGTCTCTGAGGATAACACTAATTGATGTTAGTGAGGGATGAGAGAACTGCGAGCACTGTGCCATAATGGGGTGGAAATGCAGCTGTCTAACTGGTGGTGGACTGGTGTAGAGCCTTGATGGTTGAGAGCAGCACACAGCAGATAAGGTGGCGGTAAACCGTTATGAGCACGAACCGACGAACACCAACTAGCACTGTAAGTATTCAGAGGTATGACCTCACACACATATTCACTCAAACACACAAAGTAATTCACCTGAGATGTAAAACACCGGGCTGGAAATAAATGTCCTGCAGTTAGCCTGGTAATTAGACTGAATTGCCGTTTCATTTGACGTCACGACACGGAGGCTGCAGTTGTTCGTCGATGCACAAATGAGTTTTTGCATTGGTCAAAGAGTCAAAGTCAACTTACAACAACTTGTACAGAATGGTACAGTGTATGTTTGCTTGGACGCAGCCTGGGGAAACTAAAATAAGGAAAAACTAAAAAAATTCCAGCTTAATTGGGAGAAACAGCAGCCACTGAGCACAACACAAGACCTATTTAAATCTGAACAAATTAAAGAGGTGGGTGGTGATTCAGAGGTCTGGAGCCAGGCTACAACAGAAAATTCCTGCTATAAGGCTTATATGGAGAGATGAACCAACCAACGAAGAGATAACGTTTGAACCAGAATCTGGTGACAGTCAGTGGGTTGTTACTGTCTCTAGATATTTTCGGACCGGAGGAAATTTTTCATAATTCTAACAACCACCCTTTTAGTTGTGTCTGCACCAGAAGAACTAGGAAAGATTGTAGTTCTTACAGCGCCGTTTCAAGGGACTTTTTAGCCCCTGTTTTAGAGTAGGTTATCTCCCAGCACAAGAGGAACCATGAGCGACATACATGTATGTTGATTGGTCTAGACATAAGAATACTGTGACTGGTTGGACAAAGCCAGCACTGGCAACTACCATCTTTAATAAGCCCTTAGCTTGTAACAGAAAAAACTGACGAAAACACTGACAAATGGAGAGACAGAGGGGTCCAATTTATACTGAGCATGTATGCAGTGTAGGGTATACAATGTGATTTTGACTTGTCAAAGCTAAAGTGACATTGCTATACCACCCACCAGTCAGATTACAGTACGTCATTTCAACGTTCCTATTGGCGGTGTGAAGGCAAACATAAAAGAGCCCTTGAAGGTATGTAACTCCAGTTCCAGGGCAGCTCCTCTCAGAGAGTCCCCACAACTGTTTAGGCTCTGTTGCCATAAACCCATTCCAACTAATTAAAATGCATAAGTTTAGAGTTTAACTAACAAAATACAAGAATTAAGGGTTCTGTTGCTCACATACTGTACACAGACTGTCATGTGCTGCTGAGACAATGCATGAAACTGGCAGTTCTCATGCGTGAATGGCAAAAATTGGATTGGACTGAAGGGAGACGAGAAAAAGGAAGAAGGGGGCTGCAAGGCGACTTGGTTGGCAGTGTTTGTCTCTGCTTCCCCAGCAGTGGGAGAGATGTGCGTAACATGCAGTAGAGAGGGGTGGTCATCATCTGTGCGCTGCATCACTGTGGACCACCTTGCGCCCTTTAAGACACATCGAGGGGTGCAGCCTGGTCTGCTGAACGTGTCACGAATGAGACGCAGAGCCAATGACAGGCTCTTCAAATGACAAATGGAAGAGAAGAAGGAGAAGTGGTGCGAGAAAACATGACAGCTCCTAGCTTGTAATAAATGTTTTAATATTGAAAAAATATATATATTTTATCACAGTGAGAATATGAGTATTTAATTGGGCTCAGGCCTAAAACTGCTGTTGTGGTTCGGGCTTGAGTCGTGGTTAGACAGAAACTATGCATGTTCATGTAGGGTCGGGCCTGATTTTTTTAACCAAATCATCGCTCTAGTGTTAAACTCTTACTAAAATGTAAAATCTTACTCCAATATATATCTGTCATCATTTTCCCTCACTTTAATCTTTAACCATCCAAGAAGCGACTTTATTCATTTGAGAGAAATCAGGGTTTCTAGTATCCGCCAGCAGTTACATGAACATGGCGGATGGGGAGGATTCTGTGACCGACTTTTGTACACCAGAAGCTGCAGTGTAGGGAGATCTTGTGTCGTCAGAAATACTATTTTCAGGGTTATTTTAATCCCAATAAAGCTCAGTAAATGTGAAAAATCTTAAATGGTCATACAATGTTTTAGGTCTAACCTTTTATAGAGTTATTCCACCCTAAAATTAAATTAATAAAGTTCAGAAGTAACGTTACTCTGCCAGACATGACAGACTGCTGTCAGAAAATGAAAAATAACTACATGACACAATCAACTGATAATTATACTGTATTCAATGAGATTTGTTTTTAATTATTTTTTTTTTTTTTAATATAACGTTTAAATAGCATTAGAAATGCCTGCTGTCCAGGATACCGTGAGTTGAAACCGGCATGTCGGTGAGTGTTCACTGTAGTCTGACCACCGTGTGTCTTGGTTGTTTTTTCATAATGTCTCTCGAATGACTGGTCCAAAAAAGTTAGTCAAACTTGTTTTGGCTCATAATATCGTCCCCCAGAGACGAGGCAAGCAAGCAAGCTAGTGTGTGCATGTAGTAAGGCCCCATGTCCGCCAAAGAATTTTTTCTTTGGGACACCAGGCGCTCCTCAGAAAATGCCAAGCTGGGAACATTTGAGAGTGCATTGGAGGTGCAGTGTTTTTAAGCTGAGACACTTTGGTTGCGTCTGGTTGTTATGCTATGGAATATCCGCGGAAGTAAACATGCTGGAACAAGGTAAATCATTTGGTTTGGATGAGGGGAACACTGAAGCGTGCAGGGAGAGAGGATGGACCCGCCAGTCTACGTGGGTTTATTAACAGATTTCACTGCCATTGTTGTTGTTGTTCAGCACTTGCAAATGTTAGATGTGTCGGTTGGTCTTTGTGGTATTCGTCTCCCCTCCACTGTGATTGAATGGCTGAAGTGACAGTAAACAATGTTGAACATCTTTCAGTTCTGTGCACCCAGAAAAAAAATGCCCTACTGGCAGTGCTCAGCAAAGAACAAAATGCCCAGCGCCTCCTCATGCCGCTGGCGTTTGCAGCACAGCATAAATACACAGTGCTCCCATTGCAAAGCAATTAAAAATAAATTGCTGGCCTCAGAAAAAAAAAATCTTCAGTGGACAGTGTTCCTAAAGCAGCAAAGTGAATTTATCACAGCAAGTGTCCGAAATCCAGTGAGTTCACGTAAAAATGCAGAGCGTTGCATTGTGGGATTGTTAGCAAAATGTAGAGTACATGTTGGGATAAACTACTTTTTCATTTCATTAAGGAATGTTTAGGGACACTACATTACAGTGCATACAACTACACACAGAGTTCAGGCTCTCAATAAAAAAATGGCGGAGGGTCAATATAGTGCATTATAGGAAGTGACTTTGGACACAGCTTGTCTGCCTGTATGGGGTAGATTTTCACAGTGCCTCCCCATTGATCTCCTGTGTTTGATCAATTAAGGCTTTCAGCCAAAACATGTTGGTCTCAGCTATGTAACATTTAAAGCCTTTTATTATACTGAGGACTCAGAGTGCCTTGTATTTGTGTCCTCTTGTTTGCAATGTCATGGCCCGTTACTCCAAAGAGCATCTTTGTTCACTGAGTGGGATTAAGACAAAAAAATATTTTACTTTGTATTATCCAAAGATGCACTCAAGCATCCTTCTTTTTCCAGTCTGTCTCCACTGAGTTATATTCATGACTGTATTAATGAATCTTTACTGAAAACTCAAGATTCAGAATTGTGATGTAGGGTGTTTTTGTTGTTGTTGTTGTTTTTTACTAAATTTCTTTGTTTTAGACCTCTTGTTCCCAGCATGACCTTAAAATGCAGAAAACACAATCTCACTAATTTTGAAAACAAAAACCTACTAACAGCTGTTCTCCACGACTTAAGCCACTTAAACAGCAAACATATCATGTACTTGATTTCCCATGTCAAAAAAACAACCTTGCACGTTCAATTTTAAAAGCATCAACACAACAAACAAGAAACAAACTTAAAGAGACAGTTCACCCCAAAATAAAAATACATATTTTCCCCTTGTCTGTTTTGCTACTTATCAGTCTAGATTGTTTTGGTGGGAGTTGCCGAGTGTTGGAGATATCGGCTGTAGAGATGCCTTCTCTCCAAAATAAATGAAATAGATGGCACTCGGCTTGAGGTCCTCAAAGCGCCAAAAAAACATTTGAAAAACTCAACAGCAACATCTCCTTCCAGAAATCATGACCCAGTTACTCAAGATAATCCACAGACCTTGTTGTGAGCAGTTTCATGTAGGAACTAATTTTCTTCTACCGAACTACACCTGCCAAGAGTATCATCATGCAGAACGTGTGCATCAACTCATGGAGGAGAGGCTCGTGCTCATGGCAGCGTGAGATGTAAATATTAATGGCATCCTCTTCGACTGAGCTGTAATGTTAACTAGCTCAGTTAAACTCTTGAAATCCTTTTTCTTTCAGAGGGTGGACTGTTGATGACCAGCGTGGTTATACGGTTGGCAGGTGTAGTTTGGTAGAAAGAAAATAGTTCCTACATGAATCTTGTCACAATGTCTGTGGATTATTTTGAGTAACCAGGTCATGAATTCCGGAAAGAGACATTGCTGTTGAGTTTTTCAAATGTATTCTTGGTGCTTTGAGAAGCTGAGTGCCATCTAGTTCCTTTTTTTTTTTTTTTTTTAGATATTTGTTGGGCATTTTTTGCCTTTAATGGACAGGACAGTTAAGTGTGAAGGGGGGAGAGAGAGAGGGGATGACATGCAGCAAAGGGCCACAGCCTGGACTCGAACCTGGGCCGCTGCGGCAACAGCCTTGTACATGGGGCGCCTGCTCTACCACTAAGCCACCAATGCCCCGAGTGCCATCTAGTTCCATTATATTGGAGAGAAGGCAGACATCTCTACAGCCAATATCTTCAACAATCTGCAACTCACACCAAAACAATCTAGATTGAAAAACAGCACAAGGAAGAATATGAATTTGGGATTTTGGGATGAACTGTCCCTTTAACACAAACTTGAAATTAGACTAATCTACAGCCTCCACAGAAGCCTATAATTATTTCTCAGTTTTGCAGCTTGTGGTTAAGTTTATCTTGTACTGCTCACACATTTTCACTGATAATCCATTTCCCTACAGTGAAAATTTAATTGTATTTGCACTTATCAAATGTTTCAGCCACATATTCTGGCAAAAGCACACACACACACACACACTCTCACCCACACAGACAGAAATGTCCCTCTGGGCCACTGTGTAACATACCCACTTTAATGTATCCAACAGAAAAATTACTATCTCAGATAAGTCTGCAGAAATGACAAAAACCTGACAATGAGTAGCTTCTTTAGGCCTGTAGCTAATACTGTCAGCGACACACAGACCTTCAACATATGCAACATAATGTGGTGAAATCTTCACAGAGCAACTTGTCACACTTTGTAGAAATCTGCCACCAGCTCGCACATTTCCCAGACAAGCTGTGATGTTAGGTCAAATATCCCTCGACACAGAAATCCACTAACATACTCCGCTGACCCTTAAGGTTCTCTGAAAATAGTGACAAACGCAGCTTGAGACATCTGAGCCAAGAGGGACGGCTTTGATTTCTTACTGCTGCACCACCCTCTTGACTTCTCCTGTCACTCCAATCAACACTTTTAGATGACATAGGTAACATGCAGAGTGCTGGCATGGCACCACAACTGTGTATCCGTGGGATCCCCCTCTGCTGTCATATATCCCAAATGAGAATATATTAATAACACTGACACCACCACAAGCCAAGTGTCTGGGATCCAAACTCATTTTCACTGTGTGTCAGGGGTTCATGCATAATCATCCGCTTCATCGACCTGTGAGACTCGCCTGCTGCAATCTTTAACATCCCCAAATTGGAATAAAAAAAAAATTCTGCCTCCCCTTGGCACCCTCGTGTCTCTCAGCCTCGATCCCCAAAACAGATGCGACACATCAGTCAGACACGCACACACACAAGCCATCCTGCGAGATAAAAGCTGCGAGCTCGCCCCAGGTCAGTCTTAACCCAGAACATGGTATGAAAAGAGCGGCACAGTAAAAACACTGCAAATTGAAATTTCTCTCTTACTCAAAGAGATGTTTTATTAATATTTTATGCTCCTGCACAATGCAAACTAGTTCAATTCAAACTTGCTTTCTGCCAGAGAAAAACAAAAAGAGGCTTCAACCAGAAAAACAGGTCACAGGGTTTGATTGAATGGGTAACGAAGACTAAATGAGATCAACAGCTATAACAGCTATTAACGCAACAAGAGCAGCAGCAGCAGAGTTACAGGCCATAACAACGCATTCAAATAAACAAAAGGTTTTCACACAGCTTGAATCCCAATTGCTCAGCTCAGGCAATTGTTTTTGACAGATCGAGCGGCGACGCCGACACACATCCTAATCGTCCTGATGATTTCATTAGGCTTCCCCCCTCTGCAGCAATGATTGCCTCAGGAAGAGTTCAGATCAAGAAGCATGCCACATGTTTTAAGACTGACCCCTGGGAGCAGCAATCAGTGGCCTTGTGCGCCAGGAATCCTCTCCTACGAGCATTTGTCATGGGATGCTGGCAGTGGTGTGACCTCTTGTGTGTTTCACCAGGTAATGAATCCCTCGGGAGCGGATGGCCTGGTTGAGTTAGATCCCCCCAGCGATGGAGTGCATTGATTGGATGCAGTGCTACTCTAACCAATCTATCGCAGCAAATGAATGGTTACAGCCAGATCCAGAGAACAGGAGGAGATGGACAAGGTGCATTGTCTTTGTCCTGATGAAATGGGCAGCGGGGGCTGATAAAGTTCGATGTTCAAGCTGTCAGATGGGAGGCTCAACACAGTGGAAGGGAGGGTGGCTTTGTCAGCTGATTTCACTTTTAACAGCATACCTGTGGGGCGTGTTTTGACACGCTGCAAAGGACCAATACATTTTTATAATATGGCCCCGTTGATGTGTTTTCAAATGGGAGGGAAATAAAAATCAAGCTACGTCCTTGAGCTTGGTGGTTTCGCTGGATTACAGTACGTATCATGTACTCACAATGACACATTGTCGAAATCTGAGTTTTTCATCAAATCATTCTGGGGGTTTTTTCCTTAAATCTCTCTGGATGGTAAGAATCTAACAAATGAGATGCCAAAAACTAATCTTTCAGGAGCAAGAAATTCTTTTTCCCTCGCTCCGTTCTGATAAGGGTTGTAAACCTTTGTGAAAGTTGTCAAGCTTATCAACTCTGTTCCCTCGTCCTGGTCACAGAGGCATATACAGTAAACAGTGCATTTACAAATCATTACTGACATCCTGTCCATGGATCCGTCCTGTGATGAAACACAGCAAAAAAAAATCTATTCATTAAATGAAGATCCATGTGTCAAGCCTGTAGGGGCTTTGTGATTTTCGTCTGTGTGCACATTTTTTCCGACATTCATTACCACAAGAGTGCTTCACTGTGGAACCGCAGAGCTGTAGCCCCAGTTTCCCTTAAGTCATTGTACATGGGAACTCTGAGACGGTCTGGTTAGCTGAGATATAGAAAGGGCAAATTTTACAATCCAGCAGGATTCACATTTACTACTTCGCTCATAATTAAAGCATGATGTAGCAAACCGCACAGACAACTTGTGAAATATTCATCAGAGCTGCTTCAATATTTACTAATGAACACACTCATTACTGGCACGTAAGAGGTGGGATCGACCCCGTAAAACCACCAGGGGACCACTGGCCCTAACCCACTGAACTGTATTGGCTGGCATGCATTTGGTAAAGCAGATGTAGGAATAGAGGCCACTTGAGTCTGAAGAGCTATCTTATCACTGAGTTGGAGTATAGCCCTCGCAGCTAAGAAGCAGATGCTCTGGGCTCGGCTCACTGGCTGACCTGTGAGCAAAACCAATCAGAGGCAGAGAGACCATGGACTGGGAACAATGTGCTATCACAGCGATATGCACTTGTTTTGATAAGGGGTTGTCTGCTTCAGTCCCTCCAGTTTGTCAGGGGGCTTGCTGTAATATTGGCAGAGGGTTATGAGAATGCCTGTAGGGCTGCACGCCGCAATTCAATTCCATGTGCGCTGCAATCTCAGAGCTTTCAGGCTTACTAAATCAATTACACAGAGTTGTGGAGCCTCTGCCTCTCACCCACATAACACCCATTGTTTCTGTTTGCTTCTATTGGGCGGACCAAATACACACTTGCTAATAAGTGGGAGGACTGGCTTCATGCATGGCTGTTTATTTCATATCTGTTCAACTTTTGAGCTGCCCATTGTTTCATCTTTGAAGCAGTCCACAGAGGTCAGACATGAGCTACTGTAGCAAGTCACAGAGTACAACAGGCAGGACCTGAAGTGTTCTTTGCATCTAAAGCAGATGCTTGTTTCAAGGCCCAATGAAAGCAGGAATGAATTTTTTTTCTTCTCTATCAAACTGTGTCCTGGAGCAAGTCTTTGTTTGGAGAGACATTAATGACAGACAAGGGAGCTGCAGATCGACAGAGCCCGGGGGCATAAACACAGATCTTGGCTTAAAGTATGAAGGTCTGAGGGAAGAAATAATATAAGTGCGTACCAAGAGGGAGACAACGAGAGTCCAGCTGCTACTCACAACACAAGCTCTACAGTGGATAAACACACACATAGGCCTTTAACGATAACTACTTTTATTGAACGATATATTGTCCCAGATGTAACTGCAATAAATGATATTATTGGCATTTCAAGACCATTTTATACCACTATGTACGCCATTTCAAAAAGCAATTAACTTTTAATTCAACCTGAAACAACAGCAAAACATGCTTACGCATAGTTTTTTCTGTTCATTAAACTTAGGCGCTGAATTCAAGTCTTATAATGGTCGGGAAAACCCTGCTGTTTATTCTGGCATGATGTTGGCTAAAATGTTGGTGACATTCTTATGCAAACAAACACAAATGTAATCACAACAGCATATACTGTATGATATATGGACATGAACTCAATCATTTTTGCTGACCTTGATAAGTCGATAACGCAATTACTGTTACAGTCCTACACAGACAACCTAAGCTCCATTTGGAAACCTTACACACACACTCACCACACACACACATAAGTTAAATTTTGGTTACCAGTTTGCCACACTAGCCCTAAGTAGGGTTTGATGCTGCTCATCTTTACCAGCCCCCCTCTCCCCATAGCTGCACCCTCCTCTCCACCTGTCAACGCTATAAAGGTTAACAGATTCCTTCTGAAATGTGACTAATTAATTCATACCCCAAATGGGTTATAAGGTCATCTATGGCAAAAGGCAATGTTCGCTTTGTTGAACAACTTCAGGATTTCAAAATGGATGACACAGCAGCAGTATTCAGCAACAGAGACAATCAATCAGTTTCTCCTCCAGATAACTGAGTGAATGCAGATTTCAGGAAGAAGTCAGATGAGAGAAAGAGAGGGGGAGAGAAAACAATGACAGCAGAGCATTTGGTAGATAAATCTCTCGCCTATGGCTTAACATACATTAATATTTGAAATCTCTATGGGATCCTTTCAAACAGCATGGGAGCACATCATTTACATGCATATAATACTGATGCAGCCAGGAGCTACAAAGAGCTAAACACTGTGGATTATGGCAAAATGACGCACAGCCCAGGAGGCCGTGGAAACACAAATTAAAAACAACTTCCATGAGAGACGTTAATTAAAACTGTACCAACTGTACATCTCGACCTACATGAAGCCACTACATGTTGCAGCAGTACTGTTCACAGTGACTCTACCTGCAACCAGCGCTGCCCCGCCCTATCCAGCCGAGGTGGTATTTTTGGAGGAGCGACCAGGGATTCAGTTGAAGCGTAAATGGAAAACAGGGGCTAAAATATTAAGTTCTAATTCTTGTTTTCACGTTTCTGTGACAAACTGGTGTCGTTCCTGCAGCATGTATAGCGGGTTACACAGCATCACACACGACAAGTTGCCTCAGGGGAAACCTCTCAGGCACGCCAACAAACTCTACGACGGTCGATATCTCTTGTGGCACGCGACTTGGCGCGCGCAAAACACAAACACACAGCGGTGTAAACCCAAGAGACACCCTGGTGGGGATGGGGATGAACTAAATAGACATCAAAACCCACATCTTTGCGATAAATAGGACAAATAAACAAATGCGTAAAAGTTAAGGGCACGTTGTTTCTACTTCGCTGTGATTGCTACAATAGGTGGACATTACTGCAGTGCTTAAAATGTGCTGTGATTTTTTTTTTTTAAATTCTGACAAAAAGTATCTAAAATGCTTAAATATTCAAACGACGTCTTGTATGTCTCTAAGTCTTTACAGCAAAGCAGTGATTTCTGCGAGGATTTCACCTACATGGCGTTGCCATTTCACCTTTATAAAGTTTTTTATTCTTCAAAATATTTAACATTCTTTTCCATGAGTAAATGACACATCACAGCCTGCACTAATATATAATAAATGGCACATCGCTTATTTTATATCGCTGTCCTCTCATAAGAAAACGCGCCCAAGACGCACGGAGCTCCCCAAACCCTGACGCAGACACGGCAGCATCAGCACCGGAGCGGACTCACCTGCAGGACACGGTGATCTCTACTTTGGTGGCGGGGATGCTCCCACTGATAGGGTCGAAGTCACGGACAGTCGCCGTGGCCTCCACTTTGTCCATAACGTCTCCCTCCATGTGTGCAGGAGACCCAGGCCAGCTCCCCGAGCCGCGTGAGTCCCTCTGAACCTGGAGAGCCGACGGTGGAGAGCCGACGGTGGAGAGCCGGAGCGCAGTGTGCAAGCGAGCGAGCGGGAGCAGATAGGGTCCAGACAAAGCTCCTAAGTGCTGTCCATTGGACGGGCAACAGCATGGAAAGTTTAATGGGGAGGCTGCAGCAGCGAGGCGATTGATTTGACTAAAGTGGAATCACATGCCAGGACGCATCAGCGCCAACTCCGCTGTTTACCAGGCAAAGAATGAGCTCTTCTGCCCGAGCTGCGTTTGAAAAGTAAAAGCTGTGAACTCCACCCCTCCTGTCTGCATTCTCCTACATGCGGGGCTGCGACTGACAACTCGTTGCAGATTCAAGCAAGCGCTCTGTGGATGGACGGATCGTTATTTCACTCCAAATTGGTTTCAAGAGCCTTAAACAGAAAATACATTAGCACCGAGGGGCGTGGATGCAGCCGTGGATTGCATTTTATCTCTTATTAAAGTAGAACAGATGGATATAGGTGGGGTATTTTTAACAAACTGAACCGGAATAGTGTCATATCTTTTTTGCTGTGTTGGTTTATGAGAGGGAATAGGGGGTGGTGGGGCTATAGGAGTCCCTGCTGCATTAAATTACCGCCTCGAATTAACGACAAAATAAAATGTTCCAGCTGAACCTTCAGGTCACACGCAACGGATAAATAGTTTATTTTCACCTCGTGTTAAGATTACATCAGTTCCTTCAGAGCCACCAGCTCTTATTACTAATTGAAAGGCTGCATGGAGCTCTTTCAGCATCTGGACAGCTCCTCAAACTCCTACAGATTAAGTCAGAGCCTCCTTCCTCGTTTATCCTGACAGCAAAAAGTGACGTTTGTTTTGCCTCCACACCTACTGTATATTCATCTCTGGGAGGCTGTATGGGAGGCAATGTTCTCCCAGGGGAGCTCCATTTCTGTTTCATCGTTTTCCTGATTGAACAACCTGGTAAAATGAGGAGAAACTCAGCCTGTCAAACATAATTCATGGGTAAACTGCTTTACCTTAGATTCTGTGGACATTCCTGCAGTGAATTTGTATGTGTGTGTGTGTGTGTGTGTGTGTGTGTGTGTGCAACTCCCATCAGTCACAGCGACAAACTACCGGGAAATCTCTAAGGAGAGGATCACTACACAGATTGATTGCTTCTCTCTTGCAAAACGTTTTTTTAAGAAATCCTTTTAAATCACTCCTCGTGTCCCCTGAAGCCATTCGCACAGTTATCAGAGGCAAAAGGGCAAAAAACAAATAAACCCTCTCCAAATCACCGATTTATACAAAGGCATTTAAAGCTGCCTCAATATATGATATATGGAAATCATACTCTATGTACGCTACAAACTGAAACACCAATGTTCACGTATTAATCATGCAGCCACAGAAACTGAATGAGATCCATGCTACAGGCTATCCATCACTCTCCAAGCCTCATTTCTGAAGCGAGCATTGTGGAAGGTCTATTCACAGCGGTAACACTCTGCTATAGTTACACTTCTACACCTGAGAGCGAGACCTGGGCTGACAAGAGCCGCACATTTCGGACACAGCACCACCAGAGTGCAGCTTCATCATTAGTTGTGTTCACTCTGTAATTAGGCCTCGTGGTGGTCCCTTGGTTGGTTGATTTTGAGCTCCCCCTCAGTGCTCTGTTCCCCCAGCCGCCTGCTGTGAGGCCCTCCACCATTCCCACCCACAGCCGCCCAACTTCCTATGGCTGTGGCAGGAGTGTAATTACGGCTGTATGGACCCTCTCCGCAGGGAGTCCGTGTGTGTGTGTGTGTGTGTGTGTGTGTGTGCGCGCGCACTGGTACCATCCAGACCTGCTCAGCATCAACAGAGGGAGGAAGCCAGATTATGGGGTACAAATTCCAACATCACTGGTGTTGTGCAGTGCAGAGTAGCCTATAGCAACGAGAGCAGAGGCTGAAAGTGTTGAGTACAGTATATTCAGGAAGGGCACTTTTTCATTTCATTTGGCATAACTTTGCTGTACTGCACAACATTAAGGAGTAAAACAGAGAACATTTTACTTCCGCTACATTTGCAAGACAGCATAACAATAACCAGTGATGTAGTGGAGGGGTATACACAGGTATTCAGGGTGTACCCGCTTCTTTTTCTGTCTGTTTGCAGTAGACCCACCTATCAGCCAAAAAGCCACTGGAATATAGGCTATAGGAGAGTGTACCCACTTCCTCCTTGGAAACCTACGCATCTAAATAGTAGTAAGCCCGGTGATTTTAACTAAAGATGACCATCGTGAAAGAAAAGTGGCGGTATCTTTGGTCGTGGCTCTTAAATGGTGTTCCTATGTCACACAGTGAGAAAGGTTCAAGGATGGCTGTTGTCATGGTCTTGCAATCAAAGACAACCTGGGATCAAATTCTGAAGGTGTCAGGAATTTGGGATGACCATCTCACAGTGTGACTGTTGTTACGACCTGTGTCTACTAACCAACCAAGAGAAATACAGCATGAAACAACACAATGGTGCTAAACCCAAACAAACAGACAGATAGCAGTTTGCCATGGAGGCAAAATGCACTGAAAGAAATGTGTGGGATTCCAGCAAAGAGGAAAACCTTGTGGAGTTGTGGCAGCAGAGGCCTTGCCTGTATGATGTGTCCTCCAGCATACATCAAACCTGATGTCAAACCCAAGCTTATTAGATCCATGTCACACAGTGCAGCTGCACTAAACTTACAAGATTGCTAAAATCTCATGGTCTGCAGAAGGTTGTACACTCACCTCATCAAGTACCACTACAGCTCTCATAATGATATATGATGTCTTATGCAAATACAGTATGTGAATTATTTTAAACTAGAAGGGCACTCAGAGAGAACAGACCTCTGTCAAGGCCAAATGCCTGATCTCACGATGTTAACCAAAGTGTGAGAAAAAAAAAGTATCTTCCCCTTGTTTTGGATCCATTCTGAAATGGGTTTTTCATACTCATGCTACACCCTACCATCAAGTTTCATGAAAATTCGACAAGTAATTTTGCCACAATCCTGCTGACAGGCAATAAAACTGAACCAGACACATAGCCTCCTCCGCAAAGTTAATTAGTAGCCTACCACCTGGAGAAGCTAAAGAATATTTCAGACTGGCAAACACACTCATGTTCTTTACGGAAGTAAAACGAAAACTTTATACCAATCTATGTCTATAGTAAATATAAAGCTACAGCTAGCATTCAGTTAGCTAAACACAAAGACTGAAAAGAGGGGGAAACTGACAACCTTAAAGCTCATCATTTCAATTTTGGCCACCAGGGGGACAGAAAAACGCCAAAACAAGCAAACAGATACACAGCCACCAACATATCACAGACAAGGCGAGGGTATGCTCAAAACGAACATGTTCGGACATATGTCGTCCAACCAGGTCTAAAGGTAAACGTTTTTATTTAGTACACTTGCCAGTTGGGTGAAAACCCTGCCATCATAGAGGAGGGTGAGACGCAATAATTGATCAAACTGGGCTGACAGCTCAGAGTTTCGGACAGTTTCTGCTAAGGCTTTTATACTGTCGCAGTCACCTGTAGGCTACAAATGAAAGTGACAGAAGTAGTTGAGTGAAGAATGAAACAAAGAGAGCTCAAAACACAAGTTCAAGAGCTGCTTACTTTCTTACCTCCACACACCTGCCTTTCTCCACCTGTCATTCAGACCATAGAACAGAGTGTCGTGGGGGGATTTCTGATGCTGTTTGACCATCCAACAAGCACTTCAGTTGCAGCATACGGCAGGCCTCGTTCAGACTGACATAAGCAATGCATGTCTTACACACTGAATCGTGATGATGCTGAATCAGGTGCAAAACACAGCAACATAACAGTTTTAGTTCTCCGCTATCATGACTGTTCTACCATCAGACTGTTTATCATCATGTAGTCTCTGTACTGTCCTCACATCATAAACAGCCACATGAAATGAACCAATAATACAAATATGAAACTGGCCTCTCATTCAATAACCAGTGGTGGAAAGAAAAAGAGAACAAGTTTGTGGTACTTGACATTTATTTCCATTTCATGCTACTTTATATTTTAATATCACTTAATCTGAAGTGAATGTATTGTACGTCTTACTCCACAACATCTTATTGTGCATCTAGAGTTACTTGCTACTTCACAGATTGTGATTTTATATACAAGCCATGGGAACTCATAAATATGACGTCACCTAATGTTTAAGATAAAACTAACCAAATGTATCTAAAGTAGGTTAAATTAGCATTACCAGCAAGCCATACTAGAAATCTGTTCGCATAATGACCAGTTTTACTTTAGCCACTTAAAGTAGGCTATACTTTACTGCTAATACTGCTTAGCTATTTAGGAATTTTACCTGTAACATGCCATTTTTACATTGTGTTACATCTTAAACCTTCTTCCACCACTGACTAAATACTTTCTACATTATCTGCTCTCCATAGAACCAACCATGTGAACAAAATAATCATCCCATCATCTATACTACAAGTGAAACCTAACGTTACAAGCAACGGTCAAGTGTCAACAGAGCTAGCAAGCATGTTTGAAATGCCCAGAAGCACTAACATTAGCATATCTTAATTTAGCTACCTTATTTTGTAACACATACAACACCGCACGTAGCATTTTTTCACTTTCTTACCTGTAATAGCAGAAGACCAGCTGTAGACAGGACCTGTATTTCTCTGTTAAATAGTTGTGACTGTTGATTTTAGACGGTTGTGTTGTACACATACTGGTTTAATTTGCTCCTCTGGGATTACAGCGTCAGTTACTGACGTTACAAAGCCGCTACCGCCATCTACTGACCAAAACTGATATTGCACCAGAGATGTTATAAATGGACGGGGGTTTTTCAGCGACTTAAAAATGAGATATTTAAAATTCTAATTTAAAATTATAATAGGGGTCGGAGTCTGACATAATTATTATACAACCTAACCCACTAATAAATTAGACTCACTGACAACTTTTTGTTGTTTAAAACCGCTCTGGAGTGCGGAAGTGAACATACGTTTAATACGAATGTACGTAATCGTTGTATGTTAAATTTGTTGCGCAGGCCGGGCCGCCGGGGCGGTGTCAGGCTCGATCATATCAGACAAATATGATGTCCTGACATCTGCGGGATCAAAAAGTACATTTGGCGATACAACCCGGTACTATGCTGGTTAACCAGGTAAGAAACTTGACGTCATGACCTGTCCCTGTAGGTCTGACTCGGAAGCCCCTTTGTCCAGAATCACAGCACAGCTAATGCAGAGTACCGAGGTCACAAAATGGCGGTTATGTATATTAAATTAGCCTCAAGCTCCATCTATTTTACTCAAACCAGAGTTTTCCGGGTTATAGGCCTACTTAAATGACTCACCTGTACCTGCAGCAACACACCCACATCAGGATAGAGCTGGGCAATATATCGAGATTATATCGATGTCGCAATAGGAGACTATGTCGTCTTAGATTTTGAATATTGTAATATTGAGTGTTGTCTTTTCCTGGTTTTAAAGGCTGCGTTACAGTAAAGTGATGTCATTTTATGAACACCAGATTGTTCTAGCTGTTATTTGCCTTTATCCACTCTGTCATTATATCCACATTACTGATGATTATCACAAAATCTCAATGTGTAAATATTTTTGTGAAGGCTTTATTCAACCCTACAATATTGTTGCAATATCAAAAAAGAGATACTTGGTCAGAAATATTGTGATATTTGATTTTCTCCATATCGCCCAGCCCTACTTCATCACACCTCCTTATGCTGTTTAACAGTGTCATTGTTGGTCTGCTCATGAAGCTGCTGTGGCCATCCTGCTGGCAAACTGCTACAAATCCAGTAGACACAGAGCAAGATTAACATTCATTTGGAGTCGTGTTCCTGGCCTCCGGACAAATTAAAGTCCAATATTTACTTTGCGTCTTAGCTCTGGTCTGCATCAACTTCAGAGACAGGGTAGTGCAGATAAAGTTTGGGGGGTTTATCAGAGCTTTTTGGTCTTTGCTGAGTATGGCTGCCTGTTGCTGTGGGAAACAGCAGCTGATGAGAGCAGTGAGACTCAATTGATATCATATAGTAAATGTGTCATAAAACCAAACCATAGGTTAAACAGACTCAAAAGCTGCCTATAGCTGCAGAGTTTCCAACAATTCTCTGTGGGATAATCATTATAATGAACCTCCTTCACATGATTAGGCCTACACACTTTAATTTTATTAATCACAATGATAATAAATGCTGCTCTAAGCACAATTTTTGCATCTTTTATGGAAAAGGTTCAGAAAATGCGAGGCACAGTAGAAAGTGGAATCTCATCATCTATTTAATGAGCAGTCTGAAGACATGCATCCACTCTGAAATGAACATCTGTGAAGCAACATACTGTAAATGGACCATGGAAGAAATATTGGATATGAATTTCCTTGATGATTGTTGCTAATAGGGGATTTTTTGTTTGTTTTAGTTTCATGTTTTGTTTCAGTTTTTCACAAGTATGCCATCTGTGGCAAAGTTTGTTGTGTTCCAGTGCACAAAACTACTGACTACTGACAGAATGAACTTAGTGTTTTGTTTTCTTTCCCACTGAGAGTAAACAGTATCATACTGTCCAGAGACAAAGTGCAGGCTATTAGTTGAAGGCAAGAAAAGATGGCATTGAAAATACTGACTGTGGAACTTCTTGCAATTAAGATCTGTTTGCGTGAGGCTTTGTGTGTGCTAAAAATGTCTTAATGCATATCATTGACTTTGACTATAGTTCTTACTTTTTCACTTTATGTAACTGTTCTGTAACTCCAGCTATGTTTATCTTTCTCGTATTCTATCGATGAAACAGTTTCAGCTTAACTTTAAAAAGTTCAGTGTTGATAAACAAAGTACCTTTTGAGGAACTCAGGAACTTTACCAACCGTAGGAACCAAGGGCAAATTTAGTCCTTCTGCAATATTTTCAGGTGTGAAAAAAGTCAGTGCTCGGGGTATAGTACTTATCACTATCACAGCAGAGTCTGCAGGGCTGACCATCATGGATTGGTCAAACACAGACCCTGCAGCAGCTACAGCTTGTGTGCCTCTTCACTCACAAAATAAGGGAGAAATTCTGAAAAACAAGAGAACTGACTAAGTCAAAGACAGCAACAGCATAGCAAAAGATAAGGAATAAGATGAAAACTCAACAGTAATATCAACACGTTTTTTCCAAGGTCATCAAACACAGACACACGCCAAAGGCCGATGCCTGCCTTTGGCGTGTGATACCGACACTAAGGTACCCTTTGGCATTTGAGATGCACCATTTAACATATGCATGTGACACGCAGCTGTCTCCTGGGTGCAACTCATTGTAACACACAGTTAAAGTTGCTCAAACCTTGTGTGTAGGTTTAGGCAACAAAACTACTTGGTCAGGTTTAGAAAAAGAATGTTTTGGGTTAAATTAAATTTGTAATGTGAGGCAAATACATCATGTGAGTGACGTCAGTATATGATGAATGGATGAGCGTAATAATTTTTTGATCCAGTTTGAATTGTGCCAGTCTAAGAGGATTTTACAAGGCAAGAAAGTCACAGTTTGTTGTAAATATGTTGAAGCAGCCTATAAGACTGTGAGTATACGTAATTAGAGCGACCACACAAATCACTCAGTGACATCATACCCTGAAAAAGAGAGAGATTGCTCTGTATAAACATATAAACGTTCTGTCGGGTGCTCATGGAGAAGGGGAAACAATAGGATACACGGGAAGGCAATCCAGTGTCCTGGTCTCAGTGAGGATATAGACTTGCAGCCTATGTATATATTTAAATTCATTTTTCCCTGGTATCTCCTCTCATATCACTCTGTATTTTATTAACTTGTTATTTTTTCATTCATGTTTGTTTCACCTGCCATGCCATTATATGGGTCATGTGATGGCCTCTGACTGGTTCCTGCCACTATATAGGTGTGGCCATACCTGTGTTGTATGTTTTGAAAGCCCTGACAAATACCTGCAGTGGTCGACACATGTTGGGTCTTTTAATGATTTAGCCACTACGACAAAGGCTTTTTAATATTTCCTTCCTTCGTTTTTCTTTCGCTTCCCGGCTGATAACAAGACCAGGAGTCGCTGGATAAAATACATCAGTGGAGATAACGTTACATTTGTGTGTGGAACATAGCTAAGTTACCTAGCTAGCTAT
The DNA here is from genome assembly GCF_006386435.1 of Epinephelus moara. Taxonomy (NCBI): domain Eukaryota; kingdom Metazoa; phylum Chordata; class Actinopteri; order Perciformes; family Serranidae; genus Epinephelus; species Epinephelus moara. Next base: position 24,101,680 of record NC_065521.1, read on the forward strand.
CTTGCAGGTGTGAGAGACGCATATTGTGCAAGACCAGATGGAGTTCACTGAGCAGTTTCACATGAAACTAAATAAGACAAAGCTATGAGAAACTACAACTTACTTGACTTGAGAAATTATGTTTTGAATTGACAAACATCATGTGTAATTCATGGCTCAATTCAAACAGGATCAAAAAGTTATGTGTCTCCCATCCTTGACTGCTGTACCTATTTTATATTTTATAGTATCTTAAACATGAAGCTTTAAGTGGATGATTTTCTTTTGCAAGACTACCGGCTCCACTCTCATTCTTTGGTGTCATAAATCAACGATGCCGCTGATGCCAGGCTGCAAACACATTTGTCATTCTCCTTTTCAGATGATCCAATCACTTTGTCAGCGCTATGGTTCCTCTGAAGAGAAGAAAACAGGAAGCATTAAATCCCTCCACCGCGATGATGTTCATGTCATAACACAGGGAGGAGTGTGCGGATCTATAGTCACACCAGAAAGTAGAGAGAACAACTGAACTCAACAGAAAGGTGGTGTTTAGTCCATCTCTGCTCCATTGCACCGTCCAATTGAGCTGCACTGATGTGAGGTGGATGGAGCTTCACTGAGCATGCAGGGAGGCAGAGTGTGAGATTTTAGCTCGTTTATCTTGTGTGACAAAGAAATGGTGAGACGTGAGGGCACGAGAGGACAGAGCTTCTTTATATGGGAATGTGTGTATATGCATGACAGTAACGCATGCATACATGTGCCTCTCAGCATCACTGTGTGTAGCAGAGACTCATCCGTTACACTGATTGAGCACCAGGAAATGTGATGTTGGCAGCCGCTCCGCCGCCATCACTAAAAACAGTGGAGCGTAGCTGTTTTCAGTGGTGGTGACAGGAAACGGCCGTGTTTTACTGTAGTGAGGCTCTGCCACTTCCTCGTCAGGGAGTTCATTATGTTGAGAAAGAGATTCACAGCCCCGTAAAGTGGAGGCATTTCTTGTTATAGAGTACAGTGGCGATATTTCAGACTGTCATTTGTATGTTTTGGCTGAAACCTCCTGCAGAATTCACACATAAAATCTTTTTTGTGGTGTGAATCTCTTCTAACAGGCTGAGAATTACAGTCACAGGTAGAGCTGCAGTTATGTAAGTACGCTTTGAAAAGCGCAGGATCACAGATATGGCTCTATGGCTTTGCTTTGAAATGCTGCACACGTAACACGGGTAATTCATTCAAATCATTTTCCCTCAAAAAGAAAAAAAATACAGAAAGAAGTCATAGGATTTATTGAGAGCTGTCATGCATGCAGGAGTCATATAACCTTTCATGATTCCCAAGTGTGATTGGAAGTGGTAGGGAGAAAAAGCTTGCACATTTTAATAAAAGAAAATAATACTGGGGGCTTTTCTCATATCCTTTGACAGATCTGTTGGTTAGGCATCTGTGACAGCAGGAAGGACTCGGCTGTGTGGCGGGCTGGCTGCAACAGACAGGTCCTTTCTCATCTGACTCATATCCAAAGCAAACTTTAACTTTGAACTCTGCTTGTTGGGCCATTTGTATTACTAATGCTGATAATGTGAGCCAGAGTCATTTGTTGGTAGCAAAACCACGAGCTGTGAAATTTGTCAGCTGTTGTAATGATCCTGGAGAGAGAAGTGATTGCAGAACAACTTAAAGCATCATTAGCAATCCTCGCTGTGATACCTAACACAAGACAGCTGAATTCTTGCCTTTATATTTCTGACTATTTCTCACTTATTGGTGTTCTCGGACTCTGAAGGGTTTGCATATATTCTCTTTACAAACTACAACAAAGTATGACTATCTCTGGGCTCTGGCAACATACGACATCACTTCACCATCTCTGAAGAAACATCAGCTTCACATTCTGTTTGCAGAGTGAGTAGATGGACCAATCAATGCATCCAGTTGCTCTATTTAAATGCCAAGCTGTAACAGAGGAAAATGATCCCCAGAGAAGTAATTTAGGGCTCCTCAGCTGGATGAGACCGCCTCCCTCTGAATGCCAAGAGCCCATAAACTTGTTAGAAGACATAATGTGGAAAAGTCAAGGTCCCTCACATCTGCGTGCCTCTCGTGGGTGTCTCTGAATAGCGTGGTGTTGCAGCACGTCTACTTACTTCACTTCACAGGCAACTCATCATCCACTAGCAGCCTGACCTAGATCCAGCCATCCCTGTGCTCATATCATATACATATTCATTGGGCTCTCTTAATCATAAGACAGCCCCTCGAGCAGAAGAGAAAACTCTCTAATTAGTTGCTATCATCTGATGGCAGCGCATTGGGCTGTTTGTCCTGCCTGCCACATGTTTTTGTCTCTGCGTTCAGCTGCAGTCGTTGTCACGCAGGTTCAAGGCTGGCTGTCGCCTGCCATACCTGTGGTCACTTGTAAAATAAAAGTTGTGATGAGTTTCCTGAGACTTTATTGCTCTACATTATGTGGGGTAAAGTAAGCATGATTGAAGCTGCCTGCTTTGGAACAACACTTCATGATCACGACTAAAGTGTGTAGCTGCTGACATGAGAAATAAATCAAGAGTCAGATTGTCTTAGTGGTGGCCTCTGAGTCCAGATACTTACTCGTCTCCCATTTCTGTTAAAAGTTTGTTGTCTCACAGCCAAAACTGACATAGCCGAGTGATGCAACTTCAGTAATTTTTCACAAAGCTTCATCCAAAGTTACAGAAGACACGATACAACCGTTCAGCTCCTAAAGATTACATCCACATTGGATGACTTTACCCCTCCCAATTTATGTCCGATATCCTATCCTTGACCTTTCCAAAGTGTAGACACTGTAGAAAGTGAGGAATGTAAATAGGTTGTCATTAAGCATTTAAAAAATAACATTTTAGAAACTACACACATACACACCTAGTCTATTTTTCTTTGATCGATGTTATACATATCTGGGCTTTAAATTGTATTAACTTTGTCTGTAGGCTATAGCACAATGAAGAAATATCAATAACGTAATTAAACTAGACCTAGACAGTTGCACCTGGTGGAATGGTCCCTCCCAGCTCCCTTGCAGTCAAGATGGTGGTGAAATTAACAAAACTGGGGATTAATTAATCTATCGCACCTAACTTTAGTGAATCATGACATATCTGGGATGGAATTAATCTGCAGATGCTCTGATTCAATATGAGACCAGGATGTCAGTATTTGAACCACAACGAAGGCCAAAATGTGGCCTGCAATATACTAGGTAGGGCTAGGTAAAGACAGATGCACACACTCTCACACACATTCACTCTTGCACACACACGCCTATACACAACACCGTTAAATACAAACACTGTCACTGACTGTTATCTGGGGTTTGCAGAATCATCCAATATCGACATTCTTGTCTGGAGATAGGGCTGAGTACTCCCTATCACTGGTAAATTTACTTTGACATGCAAAATTGGACGAGTGCCTGTTTAAATTGCAGGTTATTTTCAGCAGCTTTAGTGAGGTCAAGTCTCCTCTTCAATCTGAAGTTAATTCACAAGTATGAAATCCCTCCCCAGTAAGCTTTGGGCTCAGAGATCAGACTTTATGAGTTGTGACGCTCTGGCACCTCAGTGGTTCGACAGCTCTGAAGAGGGTGGAGACAATCCCTAAAAATGTGATTATGTACAACAGTCAAAACACTCAGAAACAATCTACAAACAGAGAAAGAGCCACACGTTCTCCAGCAAAATTAGATGCAAAATTAAAGAGAGCTGTTCTTCCTCCAGTGGAAAGTTTGGCAGAATGAGACGTGTTGGAGGGTTTAATGGGAAAAAAAAAGTCTTAATATCTTCAAAGGCTGAAAATGTAAAAATGTCAGCAAGACAAAAGCAATGCAAAGTTGACAGGTTTTCCCTGTGTTCTCCAGAGGGAATTCAAAAAGAAATTAATTATTATTAACACACACTTTTGTTCCTCTATACTTGTGAGGACACCTTCACTCTCTCCTAGTGGTGAACCCACAGAGAATTATCACACAGTTCTTCAGTTATCTTCAGGTCTTTGTTTATTTTATATTATTTATTTATTTAAAAGGGACCGTGTACAGTTCAAAACACAAATGTTACCATTTGATGCACCACATCAAATTATATCTTAGAGCTAATTTGTATCTGCAGCAGAGTCCTGCACTGGGTCGGGTACCTGCAAAAACAGCTGATTTGCGGGTGGTTTTTAAAAAAACATTTTTTCCCGGGTTCGGATCTGGGTGGAAAAAATAACATGCGGGTCGGATCGCAGGTTTTAGATAAACACATCAGTCATTAGTTCGGTAAACTACAGATAACTATCTTGGTCATTATTTACTCTCTGAGGATCGCCTCCGCTATTTCGCAACGGTCATTGGTTCAGCTGTTTACACGCGTTTCACCATCTAATAACACAATTTGTGATTGGACGACAGAATCAACATGGCTGCCACCGTCTAACAAGCGCCGCTTCCAAAACAGTAAATAATTATTTAGGTATTTGAGAAATAAGTGGATAAAACGTACAACTATCACTTTATAATGTTTCTGAAGTGTTTCCCTGATGGATTACTTCTCTCCTCGATGGATTCTAAAAACACGTGACGGCTCGTAACTGCTGAACGTCGCTCTGGACAGAAAGTAAGTCTATTATTACACATGTAAAGTTCCTTTACATAGATTAAAAGTTTAAAAGCATTAAACGTAACAAACGAGTGCTTTTACACTCGTATGGGAGAAGAACACAGAGGGTTGATGATGGAGCTGAAGTCAGGTTTTTATTGTGAGAGCTGCTTCATTCAGGTCGTTGTTTACTTACTGGCACCTTAACTGTGGCGATATGCTGTTCAATATTCAGCCAATTTGACCCAAAATGATTACTTTAAATCTGGGTTATGGGTCGGGCTGCGGGTCGTGTTTCAACGGGTCGGACCGGGTTGCAGTACTAATTGGCCTGATGCGCGGGTTTGCGGTTCGGGTGCGGGTTTGTACGTCCCCGGTTTGGGTCGGGGCAGATCTTGAAAACTGGATCCGTGCAGGACTCTGATTTGCAGTCCCTCGGCAGGTCAGAACAAAGACACAGCCCAGTAGCATAATATAAAGTTGTACGGGAAAAAAACACACACACAGACAAACAAAACAATACAAAGTTACACAGTAGTTTTGGAGCTTTATCGTCTTTTAGCTTATTGTTTTGGTTTTCAGCCCTCAACTTTACTCTTTTGATTTACTCCCACAGTTCTCATTAACGTTGTTTTCAGCCAAGTCAGGCTGCTGTTTGCTACAAAAAACTCTAAAAACCCCACTGTAATACTACCAGCCCAGTAGACAGACAAAGATAAAAATCACTTGATGAACATAGTGGAGGGTTTAGCAGAGCGAAATACTTTCCTCAGGAGTTGGTGGAGACCAAAAACAGCTAAAAGGAGAGTGGACAAACATTTTCACAGAAAAACAAAAACCAAATTAATGTCGCTCCATAAATGCCAAATGTGTACATAAGCAACTGTTTGCTAACTAAGGTTGCAACTGTATGAGATATTCGCCCCATGATAACTGTCACAGAAAATATTGAGGTTCCACAGAATCTCAGTATTACAAAATTGATAGTATCAGTTATAATCACCCTTAAAAGAAAGAAAACCGAAGAGTTATTGTTGGTTGAACAAATCTTTTATCACTATACTTATAACTTCAAGTCATATTTTTATGGAAGTATGTGTAAAACGTCTCCCTTTTGAAAACAACTAAAATAAGGGTCAGATTCTTCATCCACTTGATTTTTTTTCAATATTGTAGATAAGCAAATGTACACAGTGTGATAACTGTCAATTTTTAATACCGCAGTATAACCTGAAGCTGGTATACTGCTGCAACCCCACTGCTAACAAGTTCACTAGATCACCTTCCATCCGTCCATCCCTCCATTTTCATCCGTTTATCCGGGGGTCGCAGCAGTCTGAGTAAAGCACCCCAGGCGTCCCTTTTCCCAGCAACGCTTTCCAACCCCAAGGCATTCCCAGGCTAGATGAGATATGTAATCCCCCTAGCGTGTTCTGGGTCTGCCCCGGGGCCTCCTACCAGTGAGACGTACCCGGAACACCTCCAACGGGAGGCGCCCAGGAGGCATCCTGATCAGATGTCCGAAACACCTCAACTGACCCTTTTCGACATGAAGTAGTATCGGCTCTGCGTCGAGCTCTCTCCGGATGTCCGAGCTCCTTACCCTATCTCTTAGGCTGAGCCCAGCCACCCAACGGAGGAAACTCATTTCGGCTGCTTGTATCCACGACCTCATTATTTCAGCCACTACCCAGAGCTCATGACCATAGGTGAGGGTTGGGAAGTAGATGGACCAGTGAATCAAAAGCTTGCAATACGACGGTCCGGTGCAGCGCCCGCATTCCTGCAGAAGCAAACCAGATCGACTTAAAATGTGATAGTATGTCCATGTTGTATTCACAGCTTGTTTCTGCAGTTACTGCAAGTTTGAGTTAAACCTAATCTAATCATAACCCTAAAAACTAATCCTTAGACCTCAAACAGTGTTTTGAAGAAGACCTGATCAAATGTTTCCGTCTGTCAACATTTAAAACTAAATGTATCCTCACAAAGATAGATGTACAATGTTTGTATTACTTGTGACAACACCATGAACATCACATATACATGACAAACCTTAACACCAAACTACCCCTTAAATATGCCCTGGAAACAGTGAGCAGTGGTTACAATCTCCTCTATTTGCAAACATGTTGTCACTCCAAAAATGGTTCTCAATGGGGGTAGGAGTACAATAAAACCCACACACTCACGCTTGTGACTACTTGGCAGCTTCCACAGCTACAATTTATTTTTAGGAGCCAAATTGCAAGAAATTCCTTCATTATCGCTGCCCGCTTGCGTGAACCGCAAACGTTAAGGTTTCCAGTGTCAATCAATAAAAGAAAATGAATTGAATTACCTCAGAGGCAGGGAGCCTGAGAGAAATGTATCATCTGTTCATCCACTGCAACCCAGGCCACAGCATCATCTAAATTTTCCATTTCAGCTTTTTCATGCAACAGCAACACACTCACTAATCATTCTACCTCAGGATGCTAACTGAAGCAATTTAGTTTGTGTTGACTGAAACTCAGCGGCTACTCTGCTTATCTCAAATGATATATGAATGATTTAGATGCTTAATACTAATCTTAGTGAGTGGCATCACCACCATGGGTGAGGCTGATGTACAACTTTAAGGGACACAAGAAGACGCCAGCCCCTCCCAGAGGAGTTTGACCTCATCTATTTGTCACAAGCAGTGGGTCTAATCTTGAGTGCCACACCCCTGCAGCCTTCTGCCCCTGCGATGCCTGGAGGCAGGGAGGCATTTCTCTCCTACCCCTGATCAGAGTTTGCTCACCAGCGTGGGCGGGAGGGACTTTCATCCCAGTGTTTTCTCAAAGCTATATCCATGCAAATCATTGCCTTTATCCCCTGTGCACTTTGTGCAGTTTGGGTGGAAATGAATACACAGCCAGCGATACGTGAACATTGCATGATAAGACTCACAGCAGGCACAGTGCACCACTGATGGCTCACTGAGGAGAAATAGCAGGATTCCTCCCACACAGAGATCAGATGCAGGTGCAGGGGAGCACCGCTGAGCCGGAACTGCAAAGGAGGACTACCATTACAGCACACATCCCCAAATATTATCAAAGGGGACGTGCCAGCAAGGTAGAAGAATATAGTCCTGTGGTATTGGATTAAATACCACTGTGGTTGACTGGTGGTTGTCATCCTCCGAGTATGAGCATGCGAGGGCGTGAACTCCTGTCTCTGGAGTGGACCTGTACATATGTGACAGTATGATTAATGTGACTCCACACCCCCTGCATTATTCGACCCTCGTGGCGCTCATATCTAGATAATGAGGTAAGGCTGTTTGCCAGCTGAAGCACCCCGCTCTCTGCGTACATGCCCTCTGGTGCAGCCATCACAGCCAAAGGATGCTCCGAGCAGGATTTGCCATTATGGTTTTACTCATTACAGGAGCAGCGTGATTTTAGGAGTTGATGGGCTTCACATGTTCACAGAGGCCCGGGGATGTCATCACTGTCTGGGAAAAAAAACTCATCAGTGGGAAGTGCGGGTAGCCGTACAGGCCTGCTGTGGTGTCGTTAAAGCCAGCAGTCTTTAACCCCTTGAGCTATTCGTTACCAGCCCACCACCAACGGCTGCCACTTGACAATTTCCGTAGAAAGTGACAGCTCGCACACCTCCATTATACTCCACAATCAAATCAGCTGACAGGTCAGGAAGAGAAGGGACTCATTACATATTGTGAACACTTTTCTGCAATCACACGTTTACAGTTTGTCCTTTGTGGGCAGAGCTTACACAGCCTAACCTTTACACTCCCTTTATGTATACCCTCTATTAAAAACAGACATGTTTTTATGAGCAACCTGTAGGCATGATGACAAAAGGACAGACAACCTGGATGCACACATTTAGATTGTTGGTCTGTGGTTGGAAAAAATAACAGACAAGCTGAACACTGATGCTTGTACAGGGTCAGCACATGCCTAATAAAGTTCTTATCTCTATTCATGCTGTCCAGTATTTAGCCGTGGCCGCTGCTTTATGTGATGGAGCACCTCTCCTCTCCATTGTGGGTAAAAGAGAAGCAGTTAATGGCTAAACGGCCGGCGGTGTGAAGTGATTTAGAACTAAGCTGGTTTTTCTGGGCTCTTTTTTACCCACGCCTCCATTACTGTGACAAATCAACTCACAAAGCTAATACAAACTGTAATTCCAGGGCAAGGAAATATCTAGCAGGGACAAAACACACTGAAGGAAAGATAGCAGCAGCAAACGTTACTCAATCTGAAACGTTGAGAAAAGAGAATAGAAATGTCTTTTCATGCCCAGCTACTACCTTTGAAGCTCTATTCAGCTACTCATCCCTGTTTACAGTGAGTTTACATGAACTGGCATCATCACCAGTCTCTGTTTCATCAGTGTTTGATGCAAATAGTGTTTGTTTGGCTACTGTTCATCTGAGCAGCCTCCTTCAAAAAGTGTGTGAGGAAGAGAGAGGAAGACACAGAGGCTGTACTCCATTAATGCCAACAGGGTTTTGAATATGTGTATACGCTGAGTATATCAGTATGCCCTCTAAATTCACTTCACTTTTGAGTGGGCTCTTCTGTCCCACAGTGCAGCACACAAAGGAAATGGAGGACCGGCTCACAGCTGCAGCACATTAAAAAGAGTTACAGATGGTGTCGAGACCGCTCCAGTAAGACCACAAAAACAACATAAATAAAGTATTAAATTCAAGGGCCTGTGTCCACAAGCCTTTTTTTTCTGAGCACCAGTGTCTTTTCAATTGTTCCCAATGAGGAGGGAGTGTATTCAGCCACACACAGCTTCCCACAGAAAAGGCGTCGCGCCCAGCACTCTGACTTTTTTGTTCAGCAACTCCGAGCGCTTGTATTTGAAAATCTGCGACCTGTTCAGAACAGTGCTGGTGTTGTCACTGCGGCTTCTTTAGCTATACTCTCTATCCCGAGCACAATTTTGCAAATTCAAGGGTAGCAAAGGAATGGCCCCCCCTAATCTGCCTTACTCTGCCTTTGATTGGCTCACCCTGACAGTCTTAACCTAATCTTAACCAGTCCCACTCTTCTTGCATAAACCTAACAAATCCAACCAACGAAGGCAACAAGTACCAGCCAATCACAGGGAGAGTAGGGCGGGTCAGTTTCTCGTTGTCCTAGGATTCACAAATTTGCATCCTGAGCTATATGATATATTAGTCAGAAACCATCACGACAAAGACAGAGGAGCCCATCTGTGAGAGCACATGTTGCGAGTGTTGTTCTTTTATCACTGTACGCGTTGTAAGCTTGTTCTTAACTGTGTAGTCAGCACTCTGTTGTTGCATTGTGTTAGCTATCCAGCTAATGCTATTTTCAAGATATTGTTGTCATAGAAACAAAACCCACGCATATCCCAGAGATTCATAAAAAAAAAAAAAAACGTGGTCCTGGCTTCCCAGCACCCTGCCACCACTTTTCTGCTCAAGGAAAATGTGGACACACAACCTTAGAAAAGTAATTTGATTTCTTTTTAAAAGGCCTAGTCCAACATAGGCTCATTTACTTTTATTGTGAGAAACCGATGATGAGGTCAGTATCTTTCTCATGTTTATACACAAGTCTGGGGAAGAACTAGAAGTAAGTCAACATAACTGCAGCGGCGTCTGTCTGTGTGCACAGTTTAATGTAGGCTGTCCTAAGAATTGTAGGCTACAACTTTCTATTTTTACCTTTACTTTCTACATAATGTTTCTCTTGGCATTGATGTCTGGGAATTTTGGAGAACCTGTGCAGTTTACAGCTGCTCCAACAGCAGTGGCAAACTTCAACTTTTAAAAAAAACTTAAAATCTAAATTAGCTAGCTAAAGTCAGTCGGCTAAAGACATGGCTAACACTGTCAAGGGTCTGTGGTGGTCCATTCTCGGAACCCATTGGCTGTATTCGGTGTCTGACTTCTGGCAGACATTGATACAGCCTCTGGGGGTAGACCCCCAGGAGGAGGCGAATTTCCATTTCCGACTTCCGTTTATATGTAAGTAAATATGCTGAACCATTGCGATGGATTCAGAGTTTGCAGTGACGGCAATTGTGTTCCGCCTCGTTAGTTCACCGCTCATTCACTGAATGTAGAGTCTGTATATAGAGACTAGTGGTGGTCTGACATCAACCACAAATAAACATAATTTGGTCACTATCAGTACAGTACACAACAGTACAAATACAGTGGTGTCTGGTTTTATGGTGTAACGAGTAACTGTGTTCACTGGTGACTTTCTGCTTAATGCATTGTGGTTGCTCGTTTTAATGGCAGTCGTTGAAAACACAAACAGATCATGTAAACATGAAGCTGAAACCAGCAGCTGCTTAATACGGACAAAGAAATCGGCCATGCTTGCAATATGTTTTTTTTTTTTTCTTTAAATGCCATGACCTCGAGATCACAAGTTAATTCAAACAACCTTTTTTTCTCTAATGATGACAGGCTATCTCATTATCTTGAGATGACAAAGCTTGTTTATTAAAGATAATAATTAACTTGTGATGTTGCAAGCATGGCCATTTTTCGGTTTCCATACCAACCAGCTGCTGTTTAGCTTAGTTTAGGGACTGAGTTATTTATGTGGGGGAGGGGTGGTGCAAAAAGGGAGAGGCATGTCAAGTAATTTTTTAATCCCTGGGGAGGGACTTCTGGCTTAGGGGAGGGGCATACTAATTGAAATTGTTGCATTTTTTTTTACTTATTTTATCGCTGATTTTTAAAGAAAACCTTTCAAACCCATATGTTTAGTGGGTTTGGAAGGCCTGTTTCTGGAGGGTATGTTTATTCTTTTCGTCTTTTACAGAAAACATGAATTCGAAACCAGCGGGTGGCTTTTGGGAGGCAAGCTTGAAACACACCAAAAATAAAACAATTATCATAGCTGGATATTGTAAAAACAGAAATTATTGTTTGATTTTCAAATTTTTGATGGTCCTAGGACACATTATGTGCGACAAATGCTTTCATCAGAAAAAAAACATAATCAAATCTGAGATTAAAGTAGTCTTTAATTAGTCTCTTTTCAAATATGGTTAAACAATTAACCATTTGCACTAAATCACCAACATGCACAACAACAAAAAAAACTAATACTTTTTTTTAACTCTAGGATTTTGTCCTCAATTTGTAATTTTTAACTTTCAAGCATCAAAGGATAAGTTTTAAAAATCTAATGACTAATTTATGGTGGAGGGAGGGTCATTCATTTTCCATCAGTCACTCAGGGACAGGGTGAAGATTCTCAGACATCTAGGTCATGGTAGTCCTGAGTGCTATATCGTTGGAGACTGGACTTGCTTGAGTTTCTTGAAACGTCTTCAGGGAACTCATGCAAGTCCATGACAAAGATATGATAACGATATAGCACATAGGATCACTCAGGGAGGCTTAAGGAAAAATATTTTTAGCTTTCAGGAGGATCAAAATAATAAATAAAATAAAATAAAAAAACAAGTTACACTCCAGCCGCCGCCCTCCTCTGATAAGTAAAGAACAGTCCCTTAGCATTAAGACTAAAGGCGATTCATTGGAATATGACCAAACCTTTATTTGGGGTAAACAACCCAAATCATACAAACAGTGTCTGAAATTAACAGAAGGGGCCCAAAAACATTTTCACTAGCTCAGTGACATAAAATGTAACCCAATCTGTCAGCATTGGCAGGGAAACAGCTAGCCTGGCTTTGTTCAAAGGCAACAATATCTGCCTTGCAGCACCTTTAAATTTTACTGGAACACATCCTGGAGTGTCCACTGGTTGCCTGGCAACAAGACTCGAGGAAGTCACTGTCCCCAGTAAATAGTCCAGCACCTCCCGTAACACCACAACTTCACATTTTTACACAAATTAAACAAACAAGACATTAAGCGTTTTTTTATTACTCTGAACTGAGCCAGACTGCAGCTGTTTCCTTGTTTCCAGTCTGTATGCTTCATGATAACGGCCTGCTAGCTTAGCTTTATATTTAGCATACAGACATGAGGGTGCTATTGATCTTTTCATCTAACTCTCAGACAGAAAAACAGAATAATATTTCTTTGGAGAGGCTTCCCAAAGTGGCAGTTTGCTTGATGTCTGTCAGTGCATGTCTCATGTATCGTTCACAGTTAGAATCTGCACTGCTACACTGATTTCTTGTATGGTAACAGCAAATCTTTTCTATCACAAATATTTTGTCGCCCATGCTGAATACAATTATAGAATTGGGACAGAGAGAGAGAAATAGAGGACAAGCTGTAAACTAATACCCTTTATACAATCCGTGGTGTGAACTTGCAGAGGAAGAAGAGTGACATGGAGAGTGGGCTGAATCTGCAGTAGGAATTCTTCACAGTCCAATTAACAGCAAGAATTTCCCCACAGCTCTCATAGCACCGCCTCGCCAAATTTTACTGTCGAAGAGGGGGGGGGTCCTCCTTCCTATCACTTCTGCTACAAGGTTATATAACTGCTGGAGCATCACTTACACACAGAACTCAAGACACTCTCACAGACACATGCAGTGACAATCTGGAAGTGAACACATGACAAACCACACAAAACCTAAATGAGCACCTACAAGAATTGAAGGGAGATCGACTGGTGTGTGGCAGCTGCCCTCGCCTCTGTTTCAGGGCACTTGACAGACGTATTGATGGTGACATTTCAAAAGGGCACCGCACATCATGATTGAAATTATAGGTGTGTTTTCTTTAATCACTGGAGGGCCTCTGATATTATACATGTGAGAGAATACACACGCAATCAAAGTTCACAGCCTCGGGTCTTAGGAGGTTGAAAAGGAAAGAATAATGATGAGATTCACCCCCTGAGATAAATATGCCTCCTTGCCATGCGTGCCCTTGCATAACTGCACCCCTACCTGATATCTCATGCAGCGTGTGCACAGCTCGGAGATGGAGCTGGTGTCGTCGCACCGATAGCAGCTGTGTTGTGAGAAGCAGCAGCAGTGTTTTCACAGGGATTCAGTCTGTCAGGAGGACTGAATGATGACCCCATCTCACACTTGATATCATGTTAACACACACACACATACACATTGGGCTTCAATCCCAGAGTCTGCAAGACATCCAGGGAATAAACGTGATGATTCATAAATCCAAACGAGGAAGAAATTACTTTTGAAGGAGGTGTTTGAATATGAAAATCAATGTGATTAAAGACTTTGTGTATTAATACAATCAGTCTGGAGGATTCAGAAGCCTCTTCAAAGAACATCACATCACAAAGGATTTATGTAAAATACTCTCAGGGTCCTTTTCAACATCAAAAGATAACACAGGCATACCTTGCAAGACAAAAAAAAAACATTACAGGACTCTCATGTGGCATATTTAATATTGATTTTTTGAACAAACCTCCCTGTCTATTGCAGGTGACTGTGTACACACTGTATGCAAATACACATGTATGAACAAGAAGGACAGTCTGCTCCTCATCTGGATGTTTCAGTGGAAGTATGGGAGGAGCACACTCTTAATCTATCCTCTGTGCATACATGCTAATAAGTGACCCAGCTCAATACACCTAATGGCATACTGCCCCCTCTTGGACGATCTTGGCTAATAAAAGATATTTCTCATCAATGCAGTGAGAGAGGAAAAGCATTTTAGGCATTTTTCATGTGTTATTTTTTTGCACAAAAGCGGAGCATCTGTGTTGGAAAAAAAATCTCATTAGTGTGACACCAAACACACGTTCCAAGGGTTGTAATCACTGCAGATGCCTTGGTTATCCCAAATACAGTGGTGCCGGGTCGCTGAGGGTCTGAAAGCCCATTGTGCACTTTCCTCAGAAATAACAAGAAGCGTCTGGCTGAGCTTTGGATCAGCTCCTGCTTCTTCCTGCCAAACCCCGCCAATTCTAAAAAGGAGATGGGATGAAATAAAACGGCCTCAGAGCCGGCTGGACAAGTATCTATGAGGCTGGGGTGCTGTAATGATGCCGGGGGGGGGACGTTAGTGCGTGGTCAGGGATCAGGGAGGGTGAGGATGAGGTTTGGGTTGTTGCTCTGCGAGGAGCACAAAAATGTGGATGCTCATCTCTTTCCCTGGGAAGAGCCGCTGCAGCCATTACAACACCTGCACTAAGCTCACAGAGCTCATTATCTTCAAACATTGTTGCTGCGGGGAATCAAAGCCACAGTACAGCTGAGGGTGAAGGTTACTGATGCAACACAAGGGGGTGTTTAGCAGGATATTACAGTATGCAGAAAGCAGGTGAGATTAAAACTGTAGAAATGAAGGGATATTGGAGATACACTGACAGTTTGCCCTGCTGCAACAACCCTGCTGCATACTGATTGAAGGTGTTTATTAAACTGAATACTAAGTAGAGAAGACTAACTAATCTTATTATTCTCCTCAAACCAGCACCAATGGGCAGCACGCTCCTGTGGGACAGTCATAAAAGAAATCAGGACCCTGAGTTTAAAAGACAGTTAATATTTAGATGAAATGCCTCTTCATCTCTAATTGGCACTGGCATCTAAATCTGCCCGAGCGTTTGTTTGTTATAAATCCAAGACCTAAAAAAGCGCCTTCTTGCAGACACTTTGGCAAGAGGCAAGATGAGTCACATAACATTAAGCAATATTATAGCTAAAAAACATATGATGATGATAGAATATCTGTCACATACCCAGAAAAACATTATGATGTACTCTGCTCTGCGTCTCGGCAGCAGACCTTAATCACATCACGGAATAAGCATGTCGCTCGTTTGATGAAAGTTGGCCATAAATGTAATAAAGGTGCCAAGGTTATTAGAAGTGCCACGGGCCATTTTACAACAGCTCACACACCTCGTATTGGATTATGGAAAGAAATATGATGAACCAAGGAAGTAGGACTCGCCCATTTACAAAAAGGACCAGGGGATGTTTAATGGCTTGTGACTGAATCCATTCATACACATTAACTCCTACAGCAGTGACAATCTGCAGAGGTTTGTCTCTGTTGGTGGAAACTCACAGACATCCTTTTAAGGAGTGATGTAATTAAACAGCCTGTGTGCATCCTGCCACAACATGTAGTATACCCTCTACTATAGCTTTGATCACAGGTTACACCCAGCAGTTAATAAGTGTCAACTGTAGGGGGTATTTAAGCTTCACAGGCTTGTTTGTCCACTCAGAGTTGATATGGCTCTGGACTGACCAATAACAACATCTACAGATGTTTATTTGGCCGACTGGACTTTTACAGTTGGATTAACACTGAAAACTAATTACGTCCATGCTCACTGGTCAGTTGATTTAATGCTTCATATATTATATGTCATTTTGTTGTGTGAACAATAATGATAGTGTAACTAGAGCCTGACTGAATATTATGAGGCTATCACAGGTATATTGGTACCAGCACATCAGCCAATCACAAACTGCAGCACAGAAACACCAAAGACTTCTCTGAGCTGATTAAGATGTACTGAGTCTACACCATTACCACACCAGTGTACAACTGTGGTGCGGCGAGAAGGTGGAGTCGGCACACCATTTGATAGTTATCAAAGCCGACAGCCAGATCCACCGCTAAATTTCAGTGACGAGAGTGATGTTTCAGCACCACGACCACATGGCCCATAGAAACTAGGGCTGCAACTGACAGTTATTTTCATCATAAATTAATCTGACAACTCTTTTCATGATTAATCAGTCAGTCGTTAAGTCTATCAACATCAACAGCAACAAAAAAATCCAGAGCCCAAAATGTCGTCTTCACATTGCTTCTTTTGTCCGCCAACAGTCCAAAACCCAAAGACTCTTCATTTACGTTCATAAACAACAAAGAAAAGCAGCAAATTCTCACATTTTAGAAGCTTGAAGCAGCAAATGTTTTTGCTTGAGAAATGACTGAAGTGATTCATTAATTATTAAAATAGTTGGTGATTAATTTTCATTCGACTGACTGACTGATTATTAGGCTAATCATTGCAGCTCTAATACACACACAAACAAGTCAAGGGAGACTTGCTGACTTGTCATTCAGGCTTAAATAAAATCATACTGTGAACATTATCGTCCATTAAGGAAGTTATTTGTCAGCTAGGAAAGCTGTAGATGGACACTGTTGTTTGATTCGTCAGCTGACAATTATGTGGCTGCTGTCCTCCATAGAACACTGATAAGTTAATAAGAGTTACCGTAAAACTTCAATTCAAAGCCTAGTCCCAGTTAAATGACCTGTCCATTTTACTACCCACACATTTTGACAAATAAAGGCCTGTCTCAATTAAAGGCTGGGTCTTCGGATGTATAAAAGTGAGTTGTTGGCTACCTCAAATTATGTGTCCATTTCTCCATTACCCTGTAAGTTATTCATATTCCTTTAGTCCATAAGGCTCCTCAGATCAAAAGAATTAAAAGGGTTTTTCATAAAAGTTAATCCAAGTTGTGCGTTTTGTTTTACAAGGATAAAGTGGTGTTGTGTCAGT
Source organism: Epinephelus moara (assembly GCF_006386435.1). Lineage (NCBI taxonomy): Eukaryota > Metazoa > Chordata > Actinopteri > Perciformes > Serranidae > Epinephelus > Epinephelus moara. The sequence continues at coordinate 24,118,727 of NC_065521.1, forward strand.
ATGCCGGGTGCCATAATCCTTAAGTGCTGTAACTCTCTCTGATGCTTTCAGAGCTAGATCTAATGAATGATTTATCAGTGATATATTATGTGAAGCCTTATTTTTATTCAAGTAATATTCATGGTAGTTAACATACATGATTTGATTGTATTTTCTGATCTTTGCTGAACAGTTTTGTGTGAAAGGAATTAAAGGCCTGTCCCATATAGACGCCTGTCCCAAATATAGGCTTGTTGATTTCAGTAATTGAAACAAATAATAACCCGGGCTATTAATTGAAGTCTTACGGTATGAGAACTTTTTTACGTGTGACTGAACCAAAACATTGATGCTGTGAACCAGAAAACCAAAACAATGACACTAAAACACTCCACAGAGCTCAGGGGAACTAAAGTCAGGTGATTCATTCCTGGTGGTTTCATCACTAGTAAAACAATCATCATCAAGTTTTGAGCCTAGTAACAATTAAGAGCTACTATATTAAGACCTATGCATCTGCAGAATTTGGGTGCCTTTACAGCCCTCCTGACAACAAACAAAGGAATGCACCTAGCTTCACAAAAAAGGAAGAAAATAACCACAGTGTCCACTTGAGTGTCCACAAGGTTTGTCCAACTCAAAAAAAGTCCTCCTTAATGAGACTGCATAAGCTAACCAAAAAGTCCAAAAAACAAAAATGAAATATATGTCCTCCCTTTAAAAAAATCAGACTCACCAGATGTAGAACTGAGAAATGGTAATCTGGCCTTGGCTTGATTTCCAGCCGTCTGATCAATAGTCATGGTCCCTTAATCCACTGATTTCCTTGTTCACCTCAGATGGACGACGAGCAAACATAAAAAGGAGCTTAATGATTATTCCCCTCTCCACTGACTGCTGCCTGGCTCCCACCTTTCTCCTCCATTTACCTCCAGAAGACATTTCCTCTTTCCCCACCCCAAACAATTCCGTTCCTCTTTGTTTCTCAGGCCACGCCCCCCCCCCCTTAACACCTGTGATCCTGCAGTCACAGGTCACCTGAGTCAGATCACCTGACCAGTGCTGTGTGTGATTATGCATGGCAAACAACATAAAGCACAGGCATCATGGATATAGTGCACCAGAGGTTTGACCTTCCAAGGGTTTTTAGTATTAAACCATCAAATTGCTGTATATGTCAGTCCCCGCACATTAATGGTGGTGTCACACTGTGATGGACTAGTTTCCCTTTAGGGCTGCACATAAAGATTGTTTTCATTACTTATTAATCTGCTGATTATTTTATTGATTAAAGGGATTAATTGTTTCATCTTTGAAGTGTCAGAAAAGATTAAAAATTGTCGATCCCATGTTCTCTGAGTCCTGGGTGATGATGTTATCTTTTTTTTTTTCCATTTTGTGTCAGAGATACAGACCAAAGCCTGGAGATATTCACTTTACAATGATAAAAAAGCATCACTTTGTGTTCTGTGATCTGTCGTGCAGAGAGCCAGATGAAAAATATTCACTTACTTGTACCCTTCCTCGCTCTTCTCACGCTTGTGTATTTTCTGCACAGGAAACCAGAGTGGCAGATCGTTTTAACAGTGTATCTGAACTGCAGTGAGGCAGAGGAATTATTGAACAAACGGATAAACAAACCTGACTCCCCGAGGTATAAGAATGACACGGCAGAAGAGCTCAGCTATCAGGTTTACTTAGAAATTCACTCATCCGAGGAAAAGCAGCCTAATGTATGCTCAACCCTCCAAGTCCTCTAAGTGTAAATAGGTCTGAGGCTCCATACAGTGTGTGTAGAGAGATGCAGCAATTCAATTTGTCTCATTCTAACATTGATTAATTATTTCTTATTCACTTTCAAGACATAAAAGTTCAGATAATTACCAGAAAACAAAGACAATGTTTGGGTTTCCTGGTGGCTCAGGGGTCTAAGCAATGACCGTGTAACTGCAACATCCCTGATTTAAATCAAGCTGGTTTACTTTGATGTATGTCTTCCCTTCTCTTTCCTCTTTCATTTCCTGTCACATCTCCACTATTTACTATTCATAAGGCTAAAAATACACACCGTGTCTGTCTGTCAGGCTTTCTGAAGACAGGAATTTGGGTTGATTTTCTGCCAGTTTTCTGTCAGCTGGTTGCACTCAGGAAATCCACATTCAGGCAACAGGATAGAGCCTGGATGAGGTGATGGCTAGGACGGATTCCCAAACAGGCAGAGAAACTGTCTACGAGCCCCCGGGGCCCCCAGGGGAGCCGAAAACCTCAGATTCACTTCAGTTGGTTTGTGGTAATCTAATTGCAGCCCCCTTGTTATCTGGCGGCTCTTACTTAAAGAAAAACCAAAGTGTAGCTTTGTAAATGTCTTTATTGTTTCAGTTTAAATTGTTTATAACTATTCCCAAAACAATATGGGGTTTAATTAAATAACCACAGACCACAGTCTCACAGTGCTGCTGAAGGGAAATTATAATTAAGATGCCGTGTTTATTCTACTGTTTGACAGTTGTGGAGGAAGCTTTCACATCCTGTACTAAAGTAAAAGTAGCAATACTGCAATGTAAAATACTCCATTACTAGTAAAAGTCCTGCAAAGTGTGTCAGCAAATTGTACTTTAAAGGTCCAGTGTGAAGGATTTAGTGGCATCTAATGGTGAGGTTGCAGATTGCAACCATGTGAAACCATGTGCCAAGTGTGTAGGAGAGCTACAGTGACCGAGGCAAATGGCTTGTCCGTACTTGGCCTATACAGAAACAACATGGCGGACTTTGGGGTAGATGCAGGGGCGTTAAGATAGATAGTGCAGGCAGTGCAGTTGCACTGGGGCCCATGGGGTAGGGAAAGTGGAGAGAGTGTTTGGGCCCGCTCTTTCTGGAGCAGAGAACGGGCCCCTGTGAGTGAATCAACTTGCCACTTCAGAAATATCCCTGTGTTCAAAGAAGAACACACTCATAACTAGGGCTGTCAAAATAACACATTAATTTCGATTACTCAATCACAGAAAGAGTAACGTGTTGAAAAACTTAATGCTGATTAATCCTGTTCTGTGGTGTCCTTAGACCTGGTGCGTCATTGAAGGCCACAGGGGCTTTGTCACATGATGGAGGCAGACGAGACGACGCTGCTCAGCCCCGTGAATGGAACATTTACGTTTTAAAAAGTGCCCAGATGGAACTGTTGATAGGAGCACCATTCTCTACAATTTCTGCAGTAAGGAATTTTCATACCATCGATGTACTTCAAGCCTGAAATATCACCTCATGGCAAAGCATTCAGCAGCTAACCCGGAAGTTCAAGTTAGCACAGCCTCTGATGCTCACGCTAGCAGCTAGCCTCGTCAAGCCACACTTGACTAAGTAAGTCAACCCGTGACCGGCTAACTTGCAAAATGGATTGCAGTGGGCTGAAGACTGAGCCGGGGTTTTATACTGCAGTGGCTTGATTGTTGATGATGCATTCCAATACCCATACTACCATACTGTATAGTATATCAGAAAAAGATTTAGGGTGCACTCCAAATCACATACTTTTTCTTTTTACTTTTAGTATGTACTGCAGCTGCCCTTAAAAAGTACGTATTGTTGCATGCTGTATGCACACAATCAGGACATACCACTTTCTCATTACATTACGCCCTGAATCCGTCACTGCAACCTCTGACAGCTGTCAACCCATCATCTGTTTGTGACTCAGTCGATGTGACAAATCTTCCGCTGTGCAGAGGACTGTGGGTTAGAACAGGCAGAAAAGCTTGCTGACTCGCATACCACAAAATCAGGCCGGATGTAGTAGAACATCCTGGTATTTTTGGCATACTGCATTTGTCATACTATGTATTGGGACATACTGAATCTTCTGTTGGCATATTATATAGTATGGTAGTATGGGTATTGGAACGCACAGTTAGTATGTCCCAATAAATAGTATGTGAAATGCAGTATGCCAAAAATACCAGGATGTTCCACTACATCCAGTCTGATTTTGCTGTATGCAAGTCAGTATGCTTTTCTGACTGTTCTGATGCACAATCTTCTGCGCAGTAAATGATATGTTACACCCACTGAGCCGCAAACAGATGAAGGGTTGACAGCTGATTGACAGATCTGAGAAGTTGCAATGATGGATGACAGTGTATTCAAGAAACTGATGACCAATCAATTAGTAATGCTAGGAATACTGATAGTTTAAGTGAACAAAATATCATAATATGACAGAGAACTGCAGATGTAATGTCACTGTCACAAATATAATATGTTACAATCTGCAATCTGTGCAGTTATAACTTTATAGCTATACTACATACATTGCTCTGGGTTGATCTCCGTCTCTGGAGAATTGGTGTTTTTCTTTCATCTCCAAGGTAATGGATATAAAAGCAAGAGGGTCAAAGTTCAGGGCATAATGTTATAAGGAAGTAGTATGTCCCATTTGTACTCATACAGCATGCAACAGTACGTACTTTTTAAGGGCAGCTGCAGTACATACTAAAAGGAAAAGGAAAAGGCATGCAAGTCAGAACGCACCCAAACATGACACTAGGAGGGTGAAACAGGAAACACAAGGGACAACATTCTCATCCGATATTCGGTAGATTGCATTGTGGCCCATAGATAAATAATTTAAAACAACAAACAAACAAACAAAAAGACAATTCTGCTTCCTCCATTGTTTGAAAATAGTTAAAACCGTATGGAGTGACAGACGGTGGAATGATTGCAGAGCCCATGCAAACAAAGCTTCATTCTCCTCATTAAAGTGAAAGACAGGCGCTACTTCAATTTATATTCAGGAGACGGTGGAACCTCTAAAATCAAACCTACGAGCAATAAAGTGGGTAACACAGTTAAACACCTTTAACATCAGATCCTGTCTGTGATGGGAAAAGTGTTGTAAAATCAAGATGGGTTTAGAAAGGTTTTATTAGACGCCTCGTGTTAACAGCTACAATTCATCCAGCCCGTCGGCCTTTAAGTTAGACATTACATTTCATCTTCATTTGGGAGCTAAAACAGAACAACTGGACACGATTTATCTTTTAATTCATAACCAGGAGCTCTGAGTGCAGTGTAAGTGGATTTTTGGATTTCACTAATTCCATCATATCACTACAGGCTTTTAATGTTTTGACTTTAAAACAAGCCTGGAACAAGGCTGTATGTCAGAAAACAAATAAAAAGGTTAATCCTCCTAAAAGTGTGAAGCATATCCGTGCTCGTGTGTGCATGAAGCCTTGACGCACTGGCCATCCTCTGCCATGTTTTTCACCGAGATGCTTGCACCACATCTCCTCTTCAAGGCATCTCTGAAGAAACAGCAGGCTTGATGGAATCTTGACGAGACCGTTAGAGGCTGTCATATGTATCAGGGATTACGCCTCATTAGAGCAGCTCTCAAAAGCAGCTCCCCCACATTTTTCCTCCACAGACTGATTTTGATTAGTCTTTTATCTAAGCTGTGACGTCTCCTCTCCATCTCACCCCCCCACCCTCTCTGTCTTTAGGCACAGCTCATGTTTCCCTCTCTGCTACCCCCCACCGGCAGCTGATTGTCCCTCCTGAGCTGCAGGGAGCTGTCAGGGAGCCTGTGGGGACGCAGGACAACTGCTCATCCCTGAATACTTTTCTCTGCACATGGCAAACTGTCACGTAGGAGGCCCTCAAGCTCCTTGTTATGAGCACTGACTGGAGGGTGAAGGGTACAGATGGTGGCATGCTCTGTCCGGCTGCCCCCTGTCAGCCTCGGGCCAGGGTTGTCACCCCGAACTGACTGTGGCACAATACCAACATGTGCAAAGAGTTAAACCATATGTGTGTTGTAATTTCAAACAGACAGTTAGTGTTACTAAAACATTTACATAAAAACACCAGTCATTTAGAGTGATTAATTATAAAGTGGGGCAGCAGCAAATGAGATTCACTGTTCTTGCCCAAAATTCAATTCTGGTATTGAATATGATCAATTATCAGCCCACAGAGGAGCAATTAAAATAGAAGGAAACAGTCTCCCGAACAGCAGTGACTGAGAGATAGATCTCTGCTTTGGTATCAAGCGGCACAGACCAGCTGCTTTTGGCAAACACAAGTGTGCTGTGTGATTTGAAGCTGCCCACACGTATCAGATTTTTCACATCTGTGCCATTTCTAAGCCACCACAGACTCAGGCTGCTGAACTCCCAGCATCCTCTGCCACAAAATTTATCAAAATAAAATCCTTATTGTGTTCCTGTCACGGGCAGTAAGTCTCCAGATAAGCAGCTCTTCAATAAGACGATTCAGCTGGAGCAATATTGAATTTTGATATCAGCAAGCCTTTATTTTAAGCTTCCTGGGCATCAGCCATAAAGCTCAGCAAACTGTCGGGCAGAATCCACTAAATATCACATTATGACATTTAAAAACACTGAAGTAAAGAGGAGTTAGCACTAAATGAAAACAGCAAAACAATGCAGATAAGCTGCAGTAAGAATAGAAAAATTACCCCTTGGAAGTTTGAAGCCAAAGTAACATACTGTTTGTATGTCTTTTGAGGAGACACGAGGGTTACAGGTTAGACTAAACCAGCCTTGTCTATTTGAAACAGCCCTCAGCTTCTATCAGAATATATTTTATGATTAACATAATGTTGGTTAATCAAGCAAGATCACCTTGCATTTTTTTCATTCACCTCACAATGGCAGGACTGTCATACAGTTTGTATGCACCACGTAGGAACTACACAGACAGAACTTATGTGTTTTTCATAAACAGATGGTAGAGAAGCAAATGAACAGTTTTCTAACATCACATATTTCCTACCAGGCAGCAGAAAAGGCCACAGCATAGAGGTGTAAAGTCAAGAGCGAGGGCAGCTGCTTTTAGGAGCAGTGGAAAGGTGAATACTTTTCCATGTAAAGATGAAATGGTTGCATTTGTGTCATTTGTGAGAAGTAGCTGGCCCTCAGGTGTTTTCACATTATCTGATCTGGCACCAATTCAGAAACGTTTGGACTCCCCTGGGCTTAACTTTCCCAGAGGAAAAATGTACTTTCATTAAATTTTAGTTTAACTACAGTTTGCAGTGGTTGGGTGGCAGTTAAACTACATTCAAATAGCCTTTTCAGTAGTTAACTACTTTGGGTTATATAAGTCATATAGTTTATTACAAACTACATATTCATAGTATTCTCATGGTGTTTGTTCCATACATATACATGTCACAGTGCCTCAGCTTATTGGCCACAGTTGTCACTTAACGACAATCAGTCATTTGACCAAAATCACCTATGATTTCAAACCAAGATGTCTGCAGGAAGAGCCGTGGGCACTCTGCATTAAACTCCCTCTAAAAGGGAGCTGCTAGGTGTGCAGACTGATTTGTTTTCTACATCGCCAGACGTTTTTTGGTTCAGCACCAACCCTATTGGACGTTGGGGTGTGCATGTCTTTTGTATTGCTTTTGCAATTGAATACTTTGAATTCCCCCAAGAATTTTGTATTTTCTGGATTCCACCCAAACTGCTCCTAGTCCTCTCCTTAAAACACATCCTCGGGCTGCCTGTGAGCACTGGCCTGCCAAAGTCCCCAAATCAAACACACCTATAGTACACTTTGTTCACTGTGAGATCAGCTGTACCTCCATGTAACGATAGGAGATTCCAGACTCAGACTGTGATCATTTCCTGTGATGTGGTTTGGATGTAGTCAAACCACCTTTGGGAACTAAATTTACTTTGACAGGCTACATTTTTCAAGAGGAGTTGAGATGTAATTAACTACTTTTCATTGTGAAGTAGGTAGTAGTTTGGTAAACTACAGTTGTAATGTTGTTTCCCCAACACTGATTGTAGGTCACATTAAAAGATCTTGTTTCAATTCTAAATATATGCTTTGTATACCTCAAAGGTTCGTATGCTGTATATTATATGGATATTTGAATAATTTTTAAGTCTTCAAAGACATTTTTTGGTGGTTTTAACTGTGTTTGTTACTTAGTGGTCACCATCAAAGGGCCAGCTCCCTGAATGACCTTTTTACATTAAAGCTTCTTTAAAGATTGCATTAAAAAGAAAGTGAAGAAAGTGTTTCTTACCTGACAACACTTAATCAAAAATAGAATTAGAAATACCTCTTATATTTATGACTTACAGCAGCCTTAAAGTGTGTGACCATGAGATGGCTGAAACCAGCCATTAGTATCAATTAGTATCAATACGATGAGGTTTATCATCCAGTAGGGTTCTGCTAAACTTTTACTTTTATATTCCGGCCATGCACATATCACATAAATACATTATATGTCATTGCCTGTAGAACACATTTTGCACCTGTATGTTATCTGTGTGATTATAATGTGGAGTGGACAATTAGTACTATTATCTTTCATTCCTTTTTTTTCTATTTTAAATGTGCTTTTGTCTAACCAGTGAGGTTAAGCCCATTTTAAAGATATATTTTTTGGGGGCATTTTGCCTTTAATGGACAAGACAGGGAAGTGTGAGGGGGGGGGAGAGAGAGAGAATGGGGGATGACATGCAGCAAAGGGCCACAGGCTGGATTCGAACCCGGGCCGCTGCGGCAACAGCCTTGTACATGTGGCGCCTGCTCTACCACTAAGCCACCAACGCCCCAGGTTAAGCCCATTTTAAAAGAAGTTTTGTCCCCTCAGCCATCACAGCCCTAAACAAAAACATGTAGATTTAATATTTCACCCCTGTACACTGTTTATGTCATGTTTATGTTTATATGGTTTTCTGTGGTATGTGTGGGAGAGGGTTATTTGTTATTTGTTATCTGGGGAATATGTGGGAAGAGGGTCTGTTATCTGTTATATGTTGTGTATGCTGCCCTGAAACCAACCTGACTGATGATGTGTGAAAACAATTATCCCCCTGGGGACATTAAAGAACCTAACCTAACCTAAGATGTCAACATGGATGTCTGTGCTGCTTTCTTTTTATGTTTATGTCATTTTTGAGTAATTTCTAATTGTATACACTGTATTGTTGTTGATGAAAACTAAATTAAAATTAAGAATTGGGCAATTCCATAATATACAGCTCTGCATGAAATACAAACAGACCAATTTACTTAGCAACAGACTTTTACTTTCAGTAAAGAATGTTTTTTTAGTCTTTATCTAAGACAATAGTGTAGACAAATCATATAAGACAAATAAAAAACACATAAAATACATCAAAAGCAACACAGGGGCCAGAAGTACAGGCAGAGAAAAAGACTAAATCATAGCACCAACTACAGGATAAGATGATCCATTATCAGTCCTTGTATATAACAGTACAGTCCTCATAGGTTTAGAGTTCTTTAAATATTTTATGGCATTCATATATTCATCCTAAATTCATAAACAGGTTTGAACAATTGGCAACACTTCATAAGTCAGCCCGCGTTTTAGAGTATACCTCTCGCCCCCTTTCCCGGGAGTTATACGCTAACTCCCGGGAACTTACATATACTTTCCCGGGAGTTAGAGTATAACTCGTCATTTATGTAATTTCCCGAAACTTATGGTTTAATTTCCTCATATGAATCTGTATATGTATGAAGTGCAATAAAAACAAATGCTTTTGCCCTTTGCTCATGGCAGTTGATTCAGTACCTTTAATGTAGCCTATGTGTCATTAGGCAATTTCACCCACACTCCAGGGTTTTAATATTTATGTTTTGTTTACATTTCATTGAATGAGTTTGAATATGAATATTTCAAGAAATGGGTCTATATTCTGCAAATTGCCTAATTAACAGGCAGGCTGGAGTTCAAAGCAAACTTACCTCTCTCAAGTGCACATCTCTGGAAGTCTTGTAGTGCCATCCGAGGATGAAACACAAACAATACAGTAATGGAATAATATAGCCTACATATATCTTAAAATACACAATAATGAGTCATGAAAAGTTATAAAATGTTTTTATTATTTAATTACAGAGAAACCACATGGTAGGTGCTGTTCTCACATCTACAGCGTACTTTCACCAAAACATACAGGGAAACTAGGCATTACTTTCCACCTAAGTATATACTAACAACAGAGACCGGGCTGGATTATGAAGTTTGCACTGTTTGCCTGTCCTTAGTATGAAAGTACTAGGTAATGTATAAATGTGTAAAGTGGGCGAGAGGTACACTCTAAAACTCGGGCTGACTTATGAAGTGTTACCCAACAATTTCATTTGCATTTGTGTGGGGGGTATTTAGCAAGCCAAAATAAGAGATGAATGATAAAGTAAGTAGGCTAAGGAAAGTATTAACTTACTTTTTTTTTTGTAAGACAGCTGTCAAAGTCTGACGTCAGAGCAACGTCACTAATTAGAGAGCTGTGGGTGCTGTCCAGGGTGCTGAATCCTGAGCCAAGTCTGTCACCGCAAAGCACCCACAGCAGCAGCAGGTGTGTGTGTCTGTGTGTTGTGGTGAGGAGTTTATAGACTCACATGTGGATTTAAACACTTGGATGAAAATGTTCAGATGTTCTGAAGGCGCAGAATATTTAAGACATATTTAAGAGAAGCTCGTGGACATGGATCTGCTTCCTGCCCAGGAGGCTGCTAAAATCTACCACACCAACTATGTGAGAAACTCTCGAGCCATCGGAGTGATGTGGGCCGTGTTCACCATCTGCTTCGTCATCATCACCGTGGTGGTCTTCATCCAGCCCTACTGGATCGGGGACAGCGTCAACACCCCTCAGGCCGGATACTTCGGCCTCTTCCACTACTGCATCGGTAACGCGCTCACCTCGGAGCTCACCTGTAAGGGCAGCGTGCTGGACTTCAGCTCCATCCCCTCACCGGCCTTCAGGACCGCCATGTTCTTCGTGGGGACCTCCATGCTGCTGATCGTGGGCACCATGGTCTGCTTCAGCTTGTTCTTCTTCTGCAACGCTGGGAACGTGTACAAGATCTGTGCCTGGATGCAGCTGGCCGCAGGTAAGGAGGAAGAGTGTGGTCTTTACTTCATAGGCTACTCCTACTGCACCACAGCTCAGAGGTTATTTTACTCCACTACATTTGTTTTGACAGATATAGTTACTTCTAACTGTTCAGATCAAGATTTCACATTTAAAAAAAAACAACAACAAAACGCATATAAGTAAGTACCCAACAGCATGTAAAGTACTTAAAACTAGCTTCAACACCAGTGGAAATAATACCATTCCTTTCACCACTGTTAAATACATTAGGCTGTAATATTATATTAACACCAGTGGAAATAATAATATAACGTATATAACAGTGGTAAAATAAGTATTTAAGTCATTTACTGAAGTAAATGTAGTGACACCATCAGAGGAAGGACCAAAGTCATTGTTTAGCAGGTTACATAAGTCTCAGGTCTTTAGTTTAGTTTAGTTTAATTTAGTTCAGTCATTTTCCAACTTGCAAAACTCATATACACTGGTAGATAGACAATAAATAAACTTTAAGTTAATGCTTTAAAAACAAAACAGGACCAAAAAGGTGCAGGCTGAAGCCTTAGCTTATTATACCTACCCTTTTAACATTAATTATTTTTGTCAGCTCCCTTTGAATTATACAAGTAATTATACAAGCCTCACATCGTTGCACTCAGGCACCAAGTCCTGCATCTTAAACTCTGAGTTTTGAGTCAGAACAGCTCTTGGCCAGATTTTTACAACAAGGTAAAAATATATTAAATTTACAAAAATCATGAATGCTTTTTAAGAACTGCATTTATTTGTTTGAACAAATTTGTTAAAATGAGTGCTATTGAATTTAATTATAAGAAAAGGAGTGCTGACATTGCACTTAAATAGCATATAGCACTATTAACCAGTAGCACAACAGAAATAATGTTGCATGTTTCTGTCCTCGCTTTTTGTTTTTAACTCATCTCATGTTGGAAAAATTTCTGCAAATTTCCTCCAAAAGCTCCAAGTCACAAGTCACTGGTGTTGTAGTCCAAGTCAAGTTGCAAATATTTTTTGATTTTATCAAGTCGTGTCTGATCAGTTGACCTTACAATCAACTGAAGCTGAAAGATAATTCAATATAAGGTTGAATATTTACTGTGAGGCTGGTTAACAACGGGGATTACAGCAGTGGTAATCCTTAAAATATCATCAGATTATTGATCCTGATGCATTGTGCTAAAAATACTGTGGCAGTACAGTAACTGTGTGACCAAACAATTCACTGGGTTTAGGATGAAGGTTTGAAATACACAGGAGTCTATTGCTGTTCATATTCAGAGTAAAGTTAAGGTCAAAGGTCACACAGTCTTTTAGAGAAACACTAAGGAGTAAGTGACTCCACCATTTACTCCACTTTTTGAAACCTTGTAGTTGTTTCAGTGTCTGCATCTCATTGTCAAAAAAAAGCCAACTTTTTACATTTTGTCATTTAAGTACAAATTCAACAAAACCTTTAAAATCATAACCAAAGTTCAGCTCCGGAATATCAAAATTGAGACGAAGCTGCATGTCTGAGGGATGAGTGAGGCGTCTCTTATGAACTGTAAACTGAGTGTGAGGTGATAAACTCATCTTCTCACCTCTCAGTTTTCAGGCGAGGTGTGTGTTTGTACTGGATGTGTTGTTCTTCACTGTGGAAGCCAATAAGGATCCAGTTTCAGCCCAGACTCTGACACCTCTGATGGTGGATCGCTTACATGTAACGATATCAGGTGTTACTGTGTTGTTCACTGATCTGAACTCACACCTGAAGCACACCAGGGATGAGGAAATGAGTCGGATGAGCCTATATAACAACTGTTGGAAGAAATACTCATGTCCTTTTCTTATGTCAGAGTACAGAAGTACTGAAAGTACTCGTCCTGCAGCAAAATGTCCCCTTGTGACTGATATATTATCATATACACATTATTATATGCTTTACACTGATGCAGCAGTGTGTTAGCAGCATTTAGATACAATCGGGTAGTTTTTTTTATGCATGTGTGTGTGTGGGATTTTTTTTTACAATAGTTTTCAAGCTATGGGTCAGGTCCTTCAAAAGGGTCACCAGAAAAATCTGAGAGGTTGTAAGATGATTAATGGGAGACAGCAAACCATGTACGCACACAGACCCACGCATTCACACACACAACATCACAAACACTTGTCACCAGTCCAATGATGCCTCTCTTTGACAATTGGCGAAATGGTGTGTATGTGTGTGTCTTTCTGTTAAGTTTAGTCATGTTATGTGAATCAGTTCAGAACATAGACTGTATTTTAAAAAAAAGGACATGTCAAATAATTCTTTACCAAAGTTGGTCTCTGTCATTATAAGTAGTTTTCATCATGCTGCTGTATGTTCAAGTGTTCATTTTCCTGCTAAGTTTTAATTAGAGAGAGGAATAAAAGGGGGTTTCATGTCATGCCTTCATGAATCTCTCTAGAGCATATTTGTGAAATAATAGATAATCTTTCCTATTTGGACTTTGAACACTTATTTAAATGAAACCATCTGAGAGGTTTAGGGGTTAAATGTCTCTTTGATTTAACTGCGAACCTCTGGTAGACATCTGAAATGAGACATGGAGCCCAAAACAAACTATTGTTTTATTAATATGTATAATTAGCATTGCATTAGCATTGTCGCCTCACAGCAAGAGGGTTCCTGGTTCAAACCCAGGGTGGGAGGTTCGAACCTCAGGGTGGGGGGTTCCTTTCAGTTTAGGATTAATTGTTAAAAAATGTTTAGTTATAATTCAGTTTTTGTTTGTTTTGGGGTTTTTTTTGTAATATTGGGAGTATTTATCAGGGGCAATATTTAGGAAATACATGATAGAATACAAAATAAAATAAAATACAAACACAAGACTTAATGAGGGCAGTTAACTCACAGTCATGTGGACATCTCAGTCTCAATAAACATATGCACCAATGCCTCCTCATGCTTGTTGTGTTGACAAATGTGAAATATTTATTATTTTTTAGAATATATAAATTTTATTATATCTAGTTTTGTAAGTAAACCGTATAATTCCAGCTAATTTTCTAGTTTATTTTTATTTCAGTTAACTAAAATGTTTTTTTTCCCCCCACATTTTGTTTTAGTTTTTAAATTAGTTTTAGTTAATTGTAACAACCTTGATTTCCACCACTGAATATAACTTGGCCATTCCTTGAAATGCACATACCTACAAAATCCATATTTTTAACCTAAAGTTTTTCACAGTAGCTGTGGCAGAGGCCCAGAGGACACTTTACCAGATGAAGAGTATTTAACATTTAACAACTTTAATAACAGTACATCATACAAACAGCCCCGCTGAGCATCTTCTGCTCCGCTGTGCCATAAATAAATGAACCCTTTGGTACTTTATGGGGGTACATTGTGCCTTATCCTGCACCGGGGGCTCAGAAGAACCTCCCTAATAATTATTTATCAAAGTAAGAGCACACACAAGGGGTAATTATTGCAAGGCTACACCATTTCAGTGACCGTCTTCTTCCCCCGCAGCTGCCTTGATGGTGATGGGCTGCATGATCTACCCAGACGGCTGGGACTCTCCGGAGGTGAAGAGGATGTGTGGCCAGAGGACAGATAAGTACAGCCTGGGGAACTGCACGGTGCGCTGGGCCTACATCCTCGCCATCATCAGCATCCTGGACGCCCTGCTCCTGGCACTCCTGTCCTTCACCCTCGGCAACCGGCAGGACAAACTGCTGCCAGATGACTTCGAGGTGGAGGGAGGAGGAGGTAATGCAAACAACATTATGGGTAGTTTAATGCTGCTTCAATCAAGTAAATGTTTATCTTAAAACATTAGGACACATACAGTACAAGTACTTTTTTGCAAGTCATATGAGCCCAACAAGGAGGCAGTTAACTTGGATTTGGTGTATAAGAAGCCTCTACTTCCTGCATTACACTGATAATCCACTGGATGATGGTTAACATGTGCAAGATTATAAACAATGGGGTTTACCAGTTATTGATCTTGTTGAAAATGTAGAGGACTCAGAAGCTTTTGTGTCAAATATGATATTAATGATGTTATAAGGTTATTAATCTAGGTTATCCCTACAGATTTTTAGTTTGTGTGTCTACAAACCAGTATTATGTAGCAAATGCCCAGTGTTTTAAAGGTATTCCTCACTCACAAAATGACCATTTGTGTATCAGTTACCTTCATGTTATGATTTTCTCACAGGCCTCAACACTAAATGAAGAATCCAAAAACTGAGGAAATTCTTGAGGAATCAAAGTCACAGGGGGCTAAACTATATCAAAGCATCATTTACAGTCTCTCACACAACTCTGTCAGTGTAATTCAAAACTTATTCATCTAGTTGTATGCTCAGTACTTCACAAACAGACAACCCTTTCCAACAGGAAACTGAACTGAAAGTGAAACTTATCTATGCTCTCTTTGAAGCAAGACTCTACTGACAATAACGGTAATTTTACCTTGCTACAGTTTTTAGCAAGGTAAAAAATTTTAACGAGTACGGTTTGTTTGTTTGTATTATTGTGTGACTTTGGTGTTTTAAAGGGTTAGTTTGGATTCATCAAAGTCACATAACTCAAACTAATTAAGTAATTGAGGCAGCAATAGACAAGCAGTTCTTGTGTTCAGCAAGGTAAAATTATGGTTTGTGGTTGTTTTTGTTAAGAGTCTGGCTTTGAAAAAAGCATTGCAAAGTTTACTTTCAGTTCGGGTCCCTGCTGCAAAGGGCTGTCTGTTTGAGAAGTACTGAGCATACCACTGCATAAATGAGATTTGGATTATACTGCACGAGTTGTGTGAGAGTCTATAAACAGATGTTTTGTTATAGTTTTGCTTTTGTTAATCGTGGCCCCCTATGACTTCGATTCATCAAGGATTTTCTCAGTTTTCCCCTTTTACCACGGGCATGCAAAAAAAAGTTTTCTTCAAAAATTCAACGTAACACAGGTTGAGTAATCAATATACAAATTATCATTTGGGGGCTGAAGTGTTCCTTTATGTGTGCCAGATTGCAAACAATAGTTTTGTCAATAATTGTTGATCTTGTTGATGACGTAGAGGTCTCAGAAAATGTTTTCCTTTACTGTTTTAGTTTGTGTCTATAAACCAGTATTACAGGGTAAAGGCTCAGTATCTTGATTCCATTAACTAAAGGTATTCACAGAGGTGCAAACTCATCAGAGGTGGAAAAAGGCGACAAAGATGTGAACCCGCTTGAGCAGTGGTTCCCAACTGGTGGGTCATGGTCCAAAAGTGGGTCACAAGTCCATTGTTATGGCCCATAAGTGACCCATGAATGTGTCGAGTTTGTAAAAAAACACTTTATTTTGAAGTACAATGAATTTCCGGCACATAGCTTTTATTTTGAAGTGCTGTTTCCTGCTGTAGAGTGAGTGAATAGCAGACAGCTACTTAACAGAGACAACAAACTAGCTCAATGATATGAACGCACACAAGCATGACGCTGAATTTATTCAACTCTAAGGACCTTGAACTAATGACTGAGGTGAAATCTGGAACCTGTGGCTGGACCAGTTGGAAACCACTGCTCTATAGGGCTCCAGATAAAGGATTTTTTTTAAAATATCAGTTTTAAAATATAGATTTCCAGTCAATTTCAGCAGAAGGATGGAGGGAAAGACTCACCCTAGAAACAATGTAGCCTTACTGCTACAAAAGTAATCTAAGGGGGAGATCAGTTCATGGCATGTGGGTGCAGAGCCAGGTCCAAAACTGTGCTACGCAACGTTTTCCTATGTTGTAGCTTATAAAAATGAATGAGGATTTTGCTCTTTACAGCTCTAACAACTGCTTTTTGGTCAATTAAAGACAGGACTTCTTTCATAAGAGCATTTTTTCCTCTTTTACAGAAAACAACTGATGAACACGGACCTCCAGGACCAAAGTGTGATGCTGATGTGCTTTGAGGGCAATGAGCAAGCATCCTGAAATGTCATGATGTACTTTTGGTTAATTGAAATGTAGCAGTCTTTTCCTGCTTCACAAACCTGGCAATAAATTCTGTACTTGAAGTCACAAACCTAATAAACCCAGAGAAACAAGCTGGATACAGTCACTTTGTATTGTATGAACATCTGCTTTTATTGTATGGTGTGTTGTACAGTTTTGTAAGTTGACAGCTTACAGTACGTCTATGCTCTTGAATCTGACACTGATGTAAATTGTTGTTTTGACCTAGGCTCAATAGATACATAGGTAACTCTGATATGATCAATTTGGGACACCATTACATAACATCGGATCTCACCATTTCTATGGTAAAAACAGTGACATTATTGAACAGTTGGCCATACACACAACGGAGCGCGAACACATCTTCCATACGCTTTATTAAAACACAGCTACCCAGCTAAATAAGTTTAGCTAAGATATAAGATCTGTTAAAAACTGTACATAACTGTAATATACATAAAGGCAAACTCTTTGGTACAGATATATACAGTTTATTTTCACTTTTTTTCCTTTAAATTGGGCTTCTTAACATGTCCTCTTGTTGAAACCTTTAGAACACTATATTCCTGAATTGTAATAGTTGTATGAGAATACCAGCCTCCCATGAGAATGAAAGATCTCATTTATTATAATTAACTAACCACACTAAGTACCAGGTGACAACGGATTTGTTATGGCTAAATAATATGACCTACGTTATCAGACAGTGGAAACTCTGTCTGGAAAAATGCTGTGAACATTACCACAGTCAGTGTAAATGTCAGCCCAGTGTGCAACTTTCTAAGCCTACTTTACAAATACAAAATGTATACCTTACATGTGTAATAGAAGATAAAATAATTCTTAAAAAAAAACAACACAGCACTAATGAAAATGCACGAGAAAAGAAGTGATAGCGAATCCTTTTTAAAGGGGACAAAAATGACCAAGAAAGGCTACATATCCTTGATTTGTTTGGGTTTTAGTGCAGGAGTGTAACAAACAAGGATGAGTCACTAGCAGTACAATAACAGGTTTGCTTAGTTGGGTGGGTGAACGGAGCACAGCAGGTTGGAGCCAACATGACCACAAAGTAATATAATCCACTGGATTCCTGACGTCGTCACACCAAGAGGAGAACCAACAAACACAAAGCAAACATACACAGAAGCATTAGTTCAATAACAAGAACATAAGAAATCCAAAACAAAAAAATAAAGAGAAATAAATATTCATCTGATATGCCCAAACTGGAAAGTGATCTGTTGCAGTCTCTGGAGAGAGTGACAGGGAGAGGGAGGTGCAATGGCTGGAGGTCTCCACTAGAGGGTGAGCCAGGGGTGACGCAAGCACTCCGCGGCTGTGGCTCTCTTCTCTGGGATCAGCTCCAGCATGGGAAGCAGGAAGTCAGTAAAGCACTCGGCTTCTTCACGGGGCCACTCATACTTGTCAATCAGCACCTCGAGCAGGCCCCACGGCTTCAGCTTGGTGATGTGTTTCAAATCACCTGCAGACGGACAGACAGCGCAGCATCAGAGAGCCGTGCAGGAACATACCACAGTTCCCCACATGTAAATTTACCATGAGCTAGTTTAGTCTGTGAAAACATATTCAAATATCTAGATATAACATACATTAAATATTTGAGTTTATTAACTGTTTTCCAGGACAGGCATTTCTTTTAAATAGTAATATCTAATGATGGGAATGTTTTAACAATTAAAGTTCAGGTAAAAAAACATTTTAAAAACTTCACACAACAGAAAATGTGAAAATATAGGTAGCTCTAAGCAATGATCTTAACGACAGGCAGAAAGCCGTCTCTCATCTTGACACTGATGCGTCTTTGTTTTACCTTTCTTGGTGAAAAAATCCTTGGAATATTTGCCGCTCATAATGAGTTTGCGTGGGACACTCCCCAGCAGCTCAATGATCAGCGCTATATGGTCTACACGGCAGCCGATTTCCAAGAGGAGAGGGACAAGACAGACAAGACACACAACACATTCGTCAGACAGTGTCCCAGTCACAGGCCCACTCTGGGTGTGTGGGTGGAGGGCTGAGGAAGGTCAGGCTGACAGCACACATACATATACGGGCCAGATTGTTGCAGAGGCTTGGGTGCGCAGACCTACAGTTAGAAATCACGTCATCAAACCTAGCCACCAGACATTACAAGTGCTCTAAGGTTCTTAAACTGTTTCCAGCTCCGCTCCAGCTACAACTAGGAGGGAATAATACTCTTTCTCACTGTAATCAGCCTTTAACTGATAAGCCTTTCCTTCAGTCTCAAAGCAAACACCTTCACTTACTCATACTAAGTTGGCAGTGTTTTTATCATATACACCTGTTAATACCTGCTGAAGCCTCATCCTAATTTTAAAGTAGTAACGCAGGTCTCGATAATTTTCTCACACTTCAAACACTTCACCATATCAACAAATAACATAAGAAATCAGCAGTGTTGGGGTCGTTACTCAAAAAATATATATAACACATCACTCCTTACTTTTTTAAAAAGTAATGCATTATTTTACTTTTTTTACTCCCTGAAGAAAGTAATTTATTTCACTTCTTGTTACATTAATTTTGCAGTACTCCGCAACACTGCCTGAGATGTACTGTCATGTTATCAGCAATTAAATCTATAGTACTGAACCTTACATGTGCCCACATATCAGCACAAATCCCCATCTTACCTTAAAATAAAAGTACATCTATAAATTAAATACGAGACTAGCCTTCCTGACATTGTTAGATATTGATGACAGATTTAAGAGGAGAAAAATATCTTTAAATGGCACATAAACTGCATTTAACTGGCCAAACAAACTCACTCGAGTCGTTCACTCACCAAACCATGGCTTCTTAGTAGACTAGTGCAGCTTATTTGACATGTTTATCACTAAAGCAGCGGTTATACCCAGTGAGAGTCTCTTAAATCGTTTCACAGACAACCTGTTCCTCCTTCAGTCAGTAACAGACTGCCAAGGCTAAAGAGGCTCTCCAGAGGCGCACTAGACTATCCGGCCATTATACAGAAAACTGAAGAACTTATGTAACGTAAGTAACAATATAACTGTTTGATTGGTAACTATGATGTGGTTGCTGAATTTAGGAACAGTAGCACATTGCATTACTGCATTAGACAAATGTAATAAGATCACAGTAAGGAAATCAGTGCACTGATTCATTACAAAGGTTATCTTATTAAGACTCTGTGCCACAGTGAAGGCAGCAGAGGGTTTCCAGCACAGAGACCAGGATTCAGGTTCAAGCCCCAGAAACAGGCATCTGCCCTGCAGAAGCGCTCTTGAACATGTCTGCCAGCTCCACAGGGGCCATCTGGAGCACAAAGGTTCTCAAACTATTTCAGGCTGGAGATCCCTTATGGATGAGGTGTTATTCCCAGACCCCTTCTTAGTTATCACAGTGTTACAAACGCTCATAAAAACTTCTGATGCCATTTTATATTCGGAAACTGATATCATACACATGTCTGTAATTAAAAGAAACACTGCTAGTTAAAAGCAGTTGACTAACCCATGAAGGAAAAAAGTAATGAGAATTTCCCCTACAGGGATCAATACAGTACTGGCAGCCAAGTCATCTGGCTACAACTAAGAAGGTAGTGAGTGTACCTCTGCCAGGCAATCTTTGGCACAACTACTGACACTTGTATCAATGTCTCATGGCACTGTTCAAAGTAAGATACATTTATTGGGCTGTATTCATTATTTTGCCCACTGGCCTGCACACACCAACAACTTTGGTAGAACTGAATGTGCTGACTCTCCCCCTTCACCTCACATCCACCGTTCCCAGAGCGAGCCACAGACAGAGGGGTGGCGTACCTCTCTTGGTGAAGTATTCCTGTGAGTATTTCCCACTCAGAGCATAGTGACGAGGAATTTTACCGAGCAACTCAATCATGAGAGCAAGATGGTCTGGAAATGAGGCACATCCGAGGAGGAGAGACAGAGAGTCAGAGGGTAACAGTTTCGAGGGAGGAGAGGGGATAGGAGAGAGATGGCAAACAGTTATGTGGAACAGTTAGGGCTGGGCGATACGGAGAAAATTAAATATCACGATATTTTTGACAAAATAACTCAATGTCATCCATATATTGCGGTAATATTGTAGGGTTGACTATCATTGTCTTCACAGTTACACAGTGAGATTTATGATAAATAATCAGTATTAATGTGGATAAATGGGGTCGTCTCCCACACCAAATTCTATTCGCAAATGTAACACTAATGTTTGTAAAATATTTTTCAGATACTTTTCAAAATCCACATGAACCACTCTTCACATCGCCATGAATTAAATCCACCACACAGCACTTATTTTAAAACGTGTCACTTTTAAATCTGGTTCACCTGTTACTCCTGTTATTAACTTCTTTCAAAACAGCGGCAAAGAACACCAGGAGCAGATACCAGTTGAGTTTTCATTCAAACAATTATGAGGAGTGTGTTAACTGCGTGCCAAATTATTCAGAGCACACAAGGCCAAAGTGCCTCATAAATCACCACGACTGGTGGCATGTAGCATTCAAAAGGCTTCTTCTTTCTTTTTTTTTTTTTTTTTAAACAGAGTCCATTGCAGTGCTCACACCACATAAAAAGCACCGCCGGGGCACATTATATCACTCCGAGCAAACTTCACTGACAACATGGTGGCAAAACAACATCACAATCTGCTTTAACCGAAAGCTCTCTGGTCTAGCTCAGCTTTAAACACAAAACACTGAATTTGTCACTCAGCACGTACGCGTGTTGATTACGACTGAGCCTGTTTGTAACCAGTCCCGACAACGTCATCTTCACTTCAACTTTTCAACTGACTGCGCCACTGCAGTTCATGGCAGTGCATCGCTGCATGACTGAAAATAGGGGAAACACTAGACTGGATATTGCGCATTATTGAAATATACTTTACAATAGTTTTTGGCCTGGCAGAGCACCAAGCCGTACAATTGTCAGGGAAACACTCACTGTTCTCTCACATCACAATATCGATATAGGATCAATATCTTGCCCAGCCCTAGTATCAATGTATTAGGAACAATGGATGATGACAGCCTACAGCGTATGACAAAAAGCACATCTATAGGACGTCTATATTATTTACATCAAAAGCTACACACATTTAAACACATATAGGCCATTCACTTTCATATAACAAAACAAATGAAATGGAACCAGACTGAAAATGAGGTTTAAAGCACAGCCAAAGGCATACGCACTAAAGCGTGAATGGCAGATATTGATACATGATGAGTGATTAGTAAAAAACAACAGAACAAGCTGTAGAATCATATTAAGCAACAGCATCATGAGTTCATGCAATGTAGGTGTGAGGAAGCCGATTAACAGCTGCGGGGCATGTGCCAATAAAACGAATCTTAGCACATACCTGACATGCTGCAGCAAAATCATGTCAGTACAGAAACCTCAAGCTAAGCAGCGAGCCAACATTAACATAAAGAAAGCATAAGGAGGAGAACAATGACACATGACCGAGAGTGAGTGAGGAGGTGAAGATAAGATGAGTGAGGAAATGAGAGATGGCCCCCTCTCCAGTGCAGTCACAGTGTGGTTTGAGGTGTTAGAGAGGAAATAAACACAGGAATGCTGGTACTCATCATCACATGATTCACACCTTGATTTCCTCTGAATTTGACACCATTTGAAATCACTGTAATGGAGTACCCCATTTAAGTGTTAGCACAGTGGGAAATTAAAGAAAGTGCACAGGAGCTTATTATGAAAACTGAAAAATTTGGAGCGAAGGACACAACTTGCCATGCTTACTGTGAAACTCTTATTTGATGTGTGGATATTTTAAATAATTCATAATAGCAATACAACTCCAATAAGTGCAAATTTCATACAAAAAAAACATCATGAAGCTTTTCACAGCAGCAGTAAGTGTTTAAAATTACCACCAATGATAAAGCCTCTTACCAGTAAAGCATACATTTCAAAAATACTGCTAAATATAGCACCAAGAAGGATTAATGCTGCGCAGTTATAACTGGATAAACCAGAGAATAGGCAGGAAGAGGAAGTCCCAGCAATACCTTCATCCCTGGAATAATCTTCCCCAGAATGTGGTTCAAACAAGTAGTCCCCTGTGGCGAGCTCAAAGGCCTGAGGAGACAACACAATCATCATAAACAAAGGAAAAGACACCGTATGAAGGAATATCTTTACTCCCACACACCAGCTGCTACGCTCTCATAACACTTCAAGGTACATTGGACTGTGATTTTTTTCTTAGGTTTCGACACAATGCAATAGTTGATTGTCAGTGCAGTTTCTCACCATGCAGGCTGTGCTCCATATATCGGCCGGTGTGCTGTATCCAGCACCAATGAGCACCTCTAAGGACCTGTACTGCCGTGTCTGGATGTCTTCTGTAAAGTGCTTGTGCTGAAAGAGAAAGAGACAGAGGAGGAGAAATAATCAAAATGTGTGACAGAGCTGAGTCTGAGAACTGAATCTGACTTTATCTGCCATTATATTTCAAAGCTTAGTTCAATGCAACACATTAAACAAAGGGCTGAAAGATTTAAGTATTTCTATTTTGGTAGCTAGATGACACTGCATGTGTCCCTAGCTGGAGGCTTCATCCCTAATCAGGAAATCCCTCAGGTCATTAGCAGGCTACTCACCACCCAGCAGGCGTTTCCCAAGTCTGCAATCTTGACCTTGATCTTGTCTGAATTGACTGGCTCAAGGGGGTTAACTAGCAGGGATCCTGCTGTGAGCTTGCCTATGTGAGAGCAGAAAGAGACAGAGAGAGAGACGAAAAGATAAGAATGGACTAAACATCTAATAAAAGAAGAGCCTAACGATCAATATTCCAAAGTTCACATGGCTGCGGCTTTATTAAACTTCAAAAGCAGCCCAGCCAGAGCAAACAGCTACTAAAAAAAACTCTTTGCACTTAGTAGATGTACTGATTTTGGCTGACTGACCGTTCAGTCTGTCGTGCCCTCCCTCATCCTCATCCTCCTCCTGCAAAATGCTTTGCTGCAGCTCTCCCTCCTCCCGCCCAGCAGGATGGTGTCTCTCAGTTTTTCCACTACGAGCACCCCTGCCCTCAGTCTCAGTGTCCAGCTCTGTAAGATCCGCAGAGTCCACACCATTGCACATGAGTTGAACAGGGGACTCCTCATGCTGCTCCTCCTGACTGGCACATTGCTCTGTGGGCTCTGCGTTGCCATTGTGTTGGTCTTCTTCCCTCCACTGGGACTGCCTCTGGTCTGACTCCACATGGCCATTGCAGTTCACCTCCGACAGTCCCTCTGGTCCCACCCTTATGAGATCTGCATCCACACTGCTCTCTGAAAATATCAGGAAAAGGCGGAAGACATTTCTTTACACTCGTGACTCATACCAGGGATTTTATTACTGTTTCACAGCTGTGACAGAACTTTAACCAACAGCAATAAAAAATTAAAAAGCAAATATTCCTTCTGTGACGTTGGCTTCTTACCCTCTATCTCCTCGTTAACTATCTCCTGCATAGACACCTGTCTGAGTGGAGCGCAGGCCCGTCCCTTTGGAGACTGCGGGTCCTCATCTTCATCCTCTTCATCCTCTCGTGGCTCTGTGGTCTTCTCCATCTCCTCCAGGTCCAGGATGCACTTTTCCAGCAGCTCCGCCTGACGCTTCTGCTTCTTTTTTAACTTCTTCTTCTTGTTCTTGGACATTTTTACCGTCTGTCAGAAAAAAAACAAAAACAAATTCAAAACTTTAGAGTTGCACATTTGTGGGACTGCTTTAAATGTGTTGTACTGAGAACATGGGAGGCTGATGTAGTATGCAAAAAGTAAATAATAAAAGGTTGTACCTGTTTTGGAGCAGGCGCTGTGCTTACTGAAAAGAGAATATCAGATGAGTACAACCTGTGACCAAACTGAGCTCATGAATGTAAATATGAACAAGTGTTTGTCTCATACTTGCTGAACCGGAGGGAGGAGGAGCCCCAGCCCTCTGCCACTCCGTGGCTTCAGCTGCAAGCTTCCGTACATAAGGCTCATCGACACTCATCAGGATATTCTCTGGCTTGATGTCTGTGTGGATGATCTGACACTTTGTGTGCAAGTAGTCCAGGCCTTGGAGTACCTGGAAAATGAATAAATGGGGATTTTAAAGGTTTAACTGTGTATCTGAGCAATCTGAGCAAACTAAAAATAAATCAATACTTAGTGATGTAAAATCAATTATCCAAGCATACTGTATCAACATTTATGAATCAGTTACATTATGACAAAAGCTCCTTAGCTGAAAAAAATGCAAGCACAAAATGCTCCGCCCTGACTTGTTTCCACCTGTCACTCCGCCTACAGTTTACCTGGCCCTTTTAACTGCTGGAAGCTATAACCAAACCTCCATCAGGAGAAACCAGCATACAAAAGCTAAATATTACCTGTTTTATGATGCTCTTCACACATGGCAGGGGCAGCCCCTGGTAATTGGACTTTATTATCCACTTTAATAAGTGATGCCCCAACACCTCAAACACCATGCAGACATCTGAAGACAACAACAGTTAAGGTAATGCAAGTAAAGCCACACTGAAAACAATTTCCTAAACATGCTAAGGCTCTATGGTCACCTCACCTACATGACAATTATAAACATTATTGGGTGGGTCATAGAAGTGCAAACACTACAGTGTTGTTAGGGAGTGTCATGTTACAGCTCCAGCTCTCCCTGTGGCATTCAGTGGATCTTACTCAGCCAAAGTGTTGTGATAGGTGGAAGTCTGTTTGGGACACACAAGGTTCCATCTATTATGCCCATCACCTGTTGTTTACATTGTTACTTGCATACTGCTTTCACAGCTAAATTTGACACCAGGGGAAGGAATGATCCTCTCCTTGTCAAAGTGTTTTTCTAAGAATTAACAGGCTTTAGTCTTCCCAATAGGAGGCAATTAAAGAGATCAAATCTGAATACGATCAGGAAGCATTAACAATATCTGGCTTTAAAGGATACGAGTTCCATTAATACCAGAGATCTTGAAGTCGTCTAACATCTGGACCACCATCTCCCGGTTGGGGTCATTGGTGTCTGAGTTTCTGACCTGGGAACAAAGAAGCAGAACAACACAACCACAACATTCAGGCTTTACACCTTACAGTGTTAGACTGGACCAATACAGAGCTGGTATGTCTTTATCTGTAGTCATGGAATACTGCTTGAACATACATGTCTAACATGCCGAATGTTGTTACACAAAACCATGGGGGAAGTCACAGATTATGTAAAGTCTGTAATGGGCTGGGCAACATATTGATATCATGATATGAGACTAGATAGGATCTTAGATTTTGGATATGGTTACATCATGAGTGTTGTCTTTTCCTGATTTTAAAGGCTGTATTGCAGTAGAGTGATGTCATTTTCTGAACTTACCAGACTGTTCTAGCTGTTCTAGTATTTATCTTTACCAACTTTATCATCCCAGTGTGTCTGCATTAATGTCATCAGTACATATTTGCATACATTTACTCCACTTCCTGATTTCAACTCACAAAATCTTCTGTGTGCAATTAACTCATCTACTCACGGATCTGAGGAGTTTGATCTCATCCACTGCTGTCTCTGTGTAGTGCTCCGCACTCTTCACCACCTTCATTGCAACAAACCTCTTAACCCTGCAACCACAGAGCAAGCAACGTTCGCTAACAGGAAGCACTGTATAAGGTCGTACCACAACAGTCTCAGAGTCAGCTGCTACTGAATCTGTATCCAACTTCAGGCCTCAAAAACAAAACAGTGCAGTAAGAAAAAGGTTTTCTCGTACTGGATGTCCCAGGCGAGCCACACGGTGGAGAAGTGTCCCCAGCCCAGTTTCCGGATCACATGGTATTTTCCATTGTAAAGGTCTCCTACTTTCACATGGTGGTAGCCACCTACAAGAGGAGAAAATACAGGCTGACTAAACAGTTTAGACAGTTTGTCATAAAATACCTTAACTGGGTTGTCTTAAATTAAGATTATAAATTGGCATAACTCAGTTACAAAGGAAGTTTATTTACTGTAAACCACAGCAACGCTTTCATCAAACATTTAAATCTGGTTATTTATAATAACTGGGTCACAGCATGTAGATTAACCTACTGAATAAGACAGGACTCACCTTTGCAGTAGTCATTGGGGTCTTCCTGCTCCTCATCGTCAGAGCCAAGGATCTCCTCAGGTTCCTCGGGTTCCTGTGGCGAGGCTTCTTGCTGGGGATGTTGTCGAGCTCTTGGATTGACTGGCTGCCTGATGGACAAACACATGCACACAAACATCATAGACTTCATAAGGAACAGAGTCCCTGACATATTCTTTCCTGTCTGAGAATGGAAGTTTTTTAAGTGTTTATCTATACAGCACTTGCTACCAATTACCTGTCATTCAATTATATGAATGCACTCCTATTAAACAACTATCTAACAAGGGTAACACAAATGTTCTACATCTTTTACAGAGTTTGTTAACAATAACTGTCATTAGCCTCCACCCCATGAATTTAACCACACCTAGATCCTGCTTAATGCATCACAGCTAATTGTTCCCAAGACAAAACAATAGAGCAGCAGCTGGCTTTATTCCCACAGGAACACAATGGCAAAGCTGCGCTGGCCAGACACCAGACCTTTAAACCTTGGACAGGTTGTTCATTTGCATCACGTCACCTGGAAGTTATGTTGTAATCTACCTTTAAGTGTTTTAGGTTTGACATTATCTGCCCTGACCTAACCAACAGAATGTATTACCACTTTTAATTAAAATGAATGTTGAACACCATTAAGAATAATCCACAATTTGAAGGACTTTGAACTTTAACAGCAGCTCAAACAAATACAGAAGGACGTCCAAAGCCAATCCAAAGCGAAACCAATTTTAATTGCTCTCTATCTGCTAGAAACAAAATACTCACAAACTTATACACAGCAGCTTGCACACTGAAAGAGACTGTAAGCGAGCAAAGGCAACTTGAGTTATAAAAACATCTTTCAGGTGGACCACGCCTGTGAATTGCTGCTGATGATTGATAACTGCATTGGAACTTCTATATTTTATTTATACTGGAGAAAAAGAGACGCTGTCAAAATCTCATCAAACTCTTCCTGCCACAACACATCCCCACTGACACTCCTCCTTACACACATATCACACACACAAAATGTAGGAAACACTGAACGAAATCTATGCTGCTACGCAGCTGTCAACACGTGTCTGAATATGAATGGTTTTTACTTATCTCAATGCAGTCCTATTTTGGGTTAAGTGTGCACTGTGCAACTGTGATACTATAATACACTGTTCAGTCAGGACTTCAGTACTCAGTATTGGTAGATAATGCATTACAAATTAATAGGATCTGGGTAAAAAAAACTGCAGCTGCATTAGAAAAGAAAAAAATAATGCATCATCATAAAAATAAAACATTTGGGTGTAATGCTGTGTCACTGGGGTGCCACAGTTACAAAGAGCTCAATTATTTTGTCATTATGTCGGGTTGTCAGATGGAAGAGACAAAGTACATGTAGAGCAAGCCATAAAAGACTGAACAAAAATTAAGATATTATAAAAAGAGCATTAGGAAAATGAATAGGTTTTGCAGATTACTACAGGAAAATATCATGTTTTAATGCACTACATGTCAAGAACCCAAAAAAAATAAGGCATCTAAGCGTCTGCACATAATTATGACTGACATTTAGCATAAGCATAAAGGACCTGTCGGAAAGTCTATTCATATTATTATTATTATTATTTTTTTTTTTTATTGTAGTTACCAGTGTTTTGACCATAACTGCAGCTAATAATATATCAATGCGGGGCATCGGTGGCTTAGTGGTAGAGCAGGCGCCCCATGTACAAGGCTGTTGCCGCAGCGGCCCGGGTTCGACTCCAGCCTGTGGCCCTTTGCTGCATGTCACTCCCTCTCTCTCTCCCCCTTTCACGCTTGTCTGTCCTATCAAATAAAGGCTAAAAATGCCCAAAAAAATATCTTTAAAAAAAAAAAAAAAAAATCAATGCAGGCATCAGTGAACAACAGGGTGGCCTAAGTGTCAATTTTGAATATATAATGCCTTTCTTAAGGGGGTATACCTGCTTTATAACGAGAACATACCTCCATTTTTAACGAGAATAATCCTGTATTCATTTGAGGTTTCATTAATTTAGTCATACAACTCTTTAAATGAGAAATTAATATATAGTTGTTCTGGCATTTCAACCAATCATGTTTGACAGCTGCTAATGTGTAGGAAAAATGAAGTGGCTTTACAGCTAAGGATATTTCTAATCATATAACACCATATTCAGTCATTTTATAAAGTATGAAAATCACATTGGCATTTGAGCACTTTGTGTATCTATGTGCAACATCCTATATCTGTGTTTGCCAACAGTTCAGTTCCTAATATTAACTTGAAAGCCAGGCAGCCTGATGTTACTTCCTCCACAGAGCAGATTAAGGCTGCTCATCACCACGGGAGCCAAGAGAGCTGAGATCACATTCAAATAAATTCCCAAACTGGTCTGTAGTGTCTCACAAATGAGCTGCTGGTTTCCACATAATCTACAACCTACTTATTCATGCCTGACACGCTTATTTGAAGCAGAGAGGTTTTTTAAGGCATGTTTGTGCACCAGAACAAACTGCGGCAATTAATTACTAAATCATTTGAACAGAATTTTGACTTTTAAATGAATGTGAAATGTATTAGCTACTCTTGCATAACGGAGTTTCTTGTAATTAATAACACATTTGTAGGAAGCAATCAGATTTGGTGATAATTAATCCTCTCATTTCTCATACTCAGTCACAGCTCTTCACTGACAATCAAAGAATGAAGACAGGGTGGCATCAAAGTAATATCATTACTTAAATGTGGAGCCACACGCTCTCCAATTAGCCAGATTTTCATGAAAGGAAAATACATGGCTGCTCTAATTTTGGGTGGGTGCACCTATTTCTTGGTGGTGCTTATTAGTGTGGGTGCGAAGGAAACTTCGTGTCTAATATTTGAGTTGTTCTGATGTATATTTTCCCCTGAGAGGCTTAAATTAAACTGATATTCATCCTGACAACTGATTCAGAGCTATAGCTGCTATGTCCGCAATGTCCTTCACTACAAGTGCTACTGCTCTTCTGTGCACATGGTGCTCAGCATGCAAGCATCACCGTTGCATGCAACTGTACTGTTTTACGTTCTAATTAGCTTCTTAATATCATATGATGATGAATGTTTCAGCTATGAGGATAACACTATCAGGAGGTGAGTATCTGCAGTAGTGCCGTTTTCAGTGAAATACCATGCTTCGGTGGGCTGATGTGGGCTTCTTCATTCTCTGGTTTTAAATATAGCTCAGGCTGTTATGTAACACTCCGGAGGATGCCACTGATGGCATGATTAGTAAATAGTTAGGTGCACCAAAACAATCAGTATTGGAGATCAACACTTGAGCGGTCTATTTCGAGCCCTAAATGTCACATTATCTTTATGCAGTCATTCATAAACTATTTCTATAGTAGGACATAGTCTTCGGGTGGTTTATTTCAGGCAATGCATACTGCACATTCTATACGGGCAGCGTACAATTTATATCTCATAAATATAACTGTCCTAATGAATAATGCTAATGCCCTTACTTGAACCTCCATGCAAAAATGGAAAGCTATGGAAACCAACCCAGAGTGCTCTTTTGAGGTATGTTAACCAGGCTTACACTTCCTTATCTTTGGATCATGCAGAGACCAAAATAAAATGCAAGCATGCAGTCAAGGACCTTGTGTTAGTTTCACACCTTAACATCTGGACCATGCACACACAGTGCATGTGTCAAGCTGTAACAATCAACCACCTCTGACTGAAGGGACCAAATGCATGCCTGAGGTTGTCATATACAAAATGAACAGATAAACTCACTTTTTGGTGGTCTTCTTTGCTTTCCCCCTCTTCTTCCTCGCCTGGAGTGCCAGAACTGTCAAAAGAAACCAGTGACCAGTTATCTTGCCATTGTCTGGAAGCCGTTTGTTGTCTGCTTGACACTCAAGACAAAAAGGATGACACTGTCCGAGGCAAAGCGTACAACTACCTCATCCTGCCCGGTCATTATGCACTGTTTTATCCCAGATTTATAATTTCCAACATCTAAATCACAATTACGGTGTATCTGTCGGGCTGCCAGTCACCCGGTTTGATACTGGAAGCCGTCTAACGTTAAGTAAAGCTACATCAGTAAGCTACCTACCCAGGTAACCGTTCTTCTAAACGACTGTAACGACAGTGTGACATTATAGTAATTTTACTCCGGTGGCTAGCTGCTCGGTTAACACAATAGCGGCTGTTTAATGTTGTCGGTGTTAAAGGTATTGGGGGTTACACGGACAGAGCTATAAAGCTAAACGCAGCTACATAATCCTGACATGTCCCACTGAAGCTAAAGCTAATGTCTAGAGAGCTAACGTAGCTCGCTCCAGCTCAACAGTGCATGACAGACGCGTTCAATTAAACCACCCTCTGAACGCATGCAGCTCGGCTACATTTTACATTTGTGACCGCGGAGGAACATCAACTGCACTGTCAACACACACACGGGCTATCATTGCTCATACAGTGTGCGGCGTGTCGGTGTAAAGATTTACCTTTCCTCTCCATGTTGGCTGGAATCGTAGCTTAGCCGTTAGCTACACCACCAGTGATCGAATGTTCCACGCATGCGCACTGGGTCGTTTTGCTCAAGGGGGAGCTTCCCCAGTGATGTCTCCACCTGAGCACCAGACCATCTTTCATGGTTTTTACTCCACTGAAGCTGCAGGAAAACACAGAGAGTGAACAGCCTGCTACAAAGAAGTGTCACATGTGGCAGTACTGATGGCACTGCCAGCTCAATATTTAACCTTTTATTTACTTTCAATGTGAGGCAGTGCTACAGTATATTGCCTTAAAGCAGGGGTGTCCAAAGTTTTATGAATGGGGGCCAGATTAGATCATGTGAGAATACCTGGGGGGCAGCTGCTTCTATCATTAAATGGATTATTTAAAATAAATCACAAACAAACGCTTCATTGATGGTGCCATGTCTGCTACCTAGTAACATCTGCTGTTAGGTAACCATTCCCTTTGCTTTGATGTGTAGCCCTGGGAGTTGCTTTATCTTCTATGTTTTTTTTTTTTGTTTTTTTTTAAAGATATTTTTTGGGCATTTTTTGTCTTTAATGGACAGGACAGTTAAGTGTGAAACGGGGAGAGAGAGAGGGGATGACATGCAGCAAAGGGCCACAGGCTGGACTCAAACCCGGGCCACTGCGGCAACAGCCCTGCACATGGGGCGCCCGCTCTACCACCAAGACACCGACGCCCCATCTTCTATGTTTTTATTCTTGTATGTTGTATATTGGCCTTGTCAAGCACTTTGTTGCCTATGTCTATGAAAAGCACTATATTAATACATTTGACATACTAACATACTTTCTTGCTGACATTATGATAATGATCATAATAATAAACTTGATTTATATAGCACCTTTCGTACAAGAAATGCAGCACTAAGTGCTTTACAGTAAGGGCAGTATAAGCACTGAGTGCTTCAAATGAAAATACACATATTGGACATAAAACAGACAAGGCAATTCAATATAAAATTACATTTAAAACAGTTTAAAACATGGATTAACTAATTCAGTAAATCATAGAGTTGTAAAACTGCAAATCATAAAGTCAAGTAAGATTTTAAAAGAGTTGGAGCAGCGTGAAGCATAAATAGAAAGTAAAAGTGTAAAGAGTTTCAGACCTGTATCAGGAGAGTCAGAGCTAGTTGAAGGCTAAAGTGAACAGATGTATTATTAGCGTCTTATTGTGTAAACACATTCCTTTTGCCTGTGTAGTTCCTTCATGATGCATGTCTACAAACTGTATGATAGTCCTGTCATTGTGAGGTGAAGACAAAAAATTCAAAGTGATCATGCTTGATTGACCAATATTGTTTGGTGGGCCACATATAGTGTAGCCGAGGGCCGTTTTAAATTGGTCGGGGGGCCACAACTGGCCCCGGGCTGGACTTTGGACATGCCTGCCTTAAAGTGTGTGTACAGTGTCAAATAATCTACTTGATGGAGGGTGAGGTGATGAAATGGTTTATCTGTGGCCTGTGTTAAATTTTAATTCAAATAACAAACCAAATGTCTGACGGTTCTACGGAAAAAAAAAAAATCCACTTTAGAGACTGAAACTGACAGTGGTGTGCAAAAAGATGCCCCACACTACCACTGCCAGCAGTATTAACATTTGCAGGGTCGTACTTGGGGTCCAAAATATAACCTAAGACAGCTGTTATTAATATTCTAAATGATCTAATCTTATTTTTCTGACATAAATTAAAAGAAGTGTCTAGAATAGGTTTAAAATATGCAAAGATGACCCCAAAAGTTGAGTGCTAGATACACCAAAGGAAATGGTGGGTCAGAAATCTACACTGACCTTGGCAAATCACCTGAAAACTGTAAGTAACAGCTTAGCCAATTTGCAAAGTATTCTTTTTTAGCTTCAGTGTCTATGCACTATTTTCAAATTACCATTAAGCTAAAACTTTGTCTTTTCTGCACTGGAATATCTGGTTATTTTTTGGAAAACGTGTCCAAACATCATGTCTGTGTTAAGTTGATTTCACCCCACCACAAAATATGCATTGGGATGAAGCAATATACCAACACTGACGATAACCATTTTAAAAATTATATATTGACATCATGTTAATGATACACAAGTAATCCAGTCCATCTTAATTCATTACGCTTTCTTCACATTATCAGTTTGTCTCCTTCCCTGAACAACATCTGGTTGCCTTTTTACTGTCCTGTAAGTGCAATTACTCTTTATTTATGATTTTGCAGTTCTGGTTACAGACACTCTCCACATCTTTACACTTGTATTTTGAGTACAATTCGCTTGCCAAAAAGAGAGAAAAAAAACCCACACACAATAAATAAAAGTTAAGGATGAATGTGACTGATAATATCTTCTTTTTTTTCAATTTTCCACAAATATCTTGATATTGTCATCATGAACTCTTTTGGCCATGATAATCATGTACTGAAAATCTGATATTGTGCCAGTCCTAACATGCACTCAGTAAATGTAATGACATATCATGTATTTTCAAAATACAAAATCACTATGCAGGTCATTGTCCTCTTGGTAAAATCATCCACATCAATTAATTTATTAATTATCAAGTGAAATCACTGAGGACTGGCACTGTTGATAAAAATGTCTTTAGAAAATAAGGAATTTAAAAATGACAACAACTTAGGTCTCTTAAAAATAAGTCTTTATTTTGTTAAACAAAGGACTGATGATAGTAGTTACTCTGCTGGACTGAAAATAGTTTAAGGGATCTTTCGATTGTTGTTTATAAATACCACCTCCACACAGTATAAATACATCTGAAATCCCTCTTTTACACATTTAAGCAGTATTTCTATTAGAGGTTTTAGCATGACACTTAAAATTCCTGTAAACCAACAACACACTCTCGCAAACGCACACACAAGTCTTTAACTGATGTACATACTAAAAGTGATTGCTTTAGAACATAAGCACAATAAGTCAGAGATTTAAAAAATTACGCACAGATATTTACATATTTTTGAGTAGAGCGTGTACCCATTACGAATATTTTTATTCCTACTCGGGTGTCTTGTTGAATAGCACTGTCTCTCAAACAGCAGAGGCTCAGATATTTCTGTGTTGCCACAATATGACTCACAGAGCATCTAAACTATCAAAATAACCATTAAAACGTGTGATATTCAGTTGGCGAGCACTGAAGGTCAGTGACTACACAGAACAGGCACATTCTCAAATTGTCAAATACCTAAAAACATCAAATTTACTTCTGTCACAGATATGAAACCCTTCAGAATCATCTCTTTTTAAATACAGGAACAATATAACTGAATCGTTTAACAAACACATGTGACCCAGTGCTATATGTGACAGCTTGGCAGGGCGAGTGGTAGACTAGCATATTCCTTTTTCAATTGATGGAAGCTTATTCATAAGTTACTCCACAGAAAATTTAAAAACACAAAATAGCACAGCTATAGGTCCAGGTGTTTCAGCATCTCAGTGTCACAGTGATGAGTCATCAAAATCTAAATTTAAAAAAAAAAAAAAAAATTTGAAGAATATAAAATGATTTCAGCTATTGGCAAGAAGTGACATTTCCCAGCAACAGACCTTCAACATTAGTGGTTCATAAATAAGAATAATGATAACTGGTCGAGCTCTTCCTTTCCCTGCGCTGGTAATGACCTCCTAACGAGAGCTACTCGTGGACAAAGTTTTCTTGGTTAATACAGACTGACAAAGGCTGGCAGGCACTCTGATACAAATGTGTCTTAGAGTTTAACACTAATGCACATGTTTGAGGTTGTTACAAATTGTCGGCGGCTGGGGTCAATGTGGGAAGCACGTCCCCTCACTCCATGTCGTCCTCATCAAAGATAGGTGGCTCAAAACTACACAGCTCCTCGTAGGTTAATCCTGCAAGAAATGAGACATTGTTCAAATACATATCAGGGTTTTTATACTGTCAGTATGGCAGACCCAGCAATTCATATTTGTTCTCCGTGGAGGACATGACACTGAGGCCTTTATCTCAAACACAATTCATGCAGTTTAAGTCCTAATGTACTGTGAGAGGCACATCCTGGGCTTTCCTGTGCAAACATGGGGGTGTGACCAAGAGAACATCTTCTGTCTTTTCAAAAAGTGGGGATTGAAGTTAACACATTTTATGGCAGTAAGGGACATATAAGATCAAATTTATAGATATATTCTGTTGTCTATAAGGATGTTCTTATGTATGAGAGTCTTAACTATATGATATAAAGATTTAAGATTTGTATGTTCATTTTAAGCCTTTCAAAATTCACGTTTTAACCTATGTCCTTTGTTGGGTAAAGGTAATCCAATCACAAGAGGACAACTCTGTCTGTCTGTTCACATCTGGCAATAGAATACATCCCCACGTGCGTCACAAGTGACGACTAGTGATCAGATCTTACTCTCCCACTTTACATGCAAATAAATATGTCCAAATGTGGCATTGTTTTTAAGCAGTGGGAGGTTTGTTGTGCATTATCCACACTCTTTACTAGGCTTTTAAAAAATGGGAAAAATCGACACATTTCATTGTAGACCTGCGTGCAGCCCACTGATTTGCTCAGCCCCCCCTCGCTCTGCTCTCTCTGTTTATCATGACACACCTTGGCTGCAGCCCCTCTGCCTCCCCACCCCTACGAGATTACTGCTGCGGAAGTGTGGGGTCCACTACGCCAGGGACAGTTGGTGAGAGTCCACCCGCACACACATACAGTGCACATCATTACACGGCTAACGTTATGTTACGGTTATTATCTGGTTTAACAACAGAGTCAAATGAGAGTTTGTTGTGACCGTTGAATAGCTGCTGCTGTGTTAGCTTGTGCTAACCAGGCAGATGTTGACCTGACTATTTGCAGGGAGGAGAGTGGCTCAGAGGACTGTATTTCAGCACTGCATCTGATCTGTGTAGAGGCAGCAAAAAATGGTTTGCTTATCCGATGGGGTGTCAGATAAGCAATGCAGTCAGCTGATTAGGTGGTGGCCCAGGAAACATTAGTCTCTGCTAAAAGAATGTGGCCATATGTGGCCCAGACCTCCTCCGAATGTGCTCTGACCAATCGGATCTCAACACACTGAGGATGCATTTGGTGCATTCAAACCTGTGTTTAAAGCTGTAATGTGAATGTACTGTACTGTAATCTACTTTTTGTGAAAAAGACTGACACAATGCCCACTACGAGGGACATGTCAGGAAACATAAATAACATTTTTGAGAAACAAACCTCTATATTATGTTTCTTGCAAACCAATCACTTAAATTATGTGATTTTTTTTTTTTTTACAGACTTTCTGTGTAGAATAATGACATACGTTTCCACTCTTCAATCTCCAGCTCGCGGCTCTCAAAGCTCTGGTCATAGGGCTCGGCCTCTGGCTCGTCGTCTGGGTCGTGATACTGGCCGAAGTATGGGTGAGCCAAAGCCTCGGCCGCTGTTATCCGCTTGTCTGTGTCCAGAACCAGCATTTTCTCCAGGAGGTCCACAGCTTTAAAAACATGTAAACACAGCTAAATATCAACTTGTCTTTGATTTGAGAGTTTTGACCCAAGTTTAGTTTAAACCAATAAAAACAAAAAAGAAAAGATTAATTGCAGTTAGCAGGGCTGTGTCACCACAACACGATAAAGCAGATGTCTGGTCTTACCGAGTGGGTTGGCACCAATGAACACATCAGCAAAGTTCCTCTTGGGAGTCTGTGCCAAGGAGCTGATGTAGTTCCTGGCCTGTGAAAATACACACAGTAAATCAAATGTCAGCTCCCACCAGCAGCAACGTGTCGCCCACATTCAGTACCGCCTGTTTCATAATGCTCACATATTTCCATGCTACCGATTCTGTTCAATACAGCCACCTGCATCAAATTATTACAGCTCACTTATCACTATGTACAGATCTGACTACACTGTATCACATAACCCTGAATATATAGAAATACTACTAAGAGTATATATGGTGGTGTCTGCAGTACACTTGAGGCTCACTTTTTTTTTTTTTTACAGATCTTCAATGAAAAATAATTATTTTCACCCTTATTTTCATGCCCCCACGCACCACAGGTTGTCGTGTTTCCTCGTGCATGATGACGCAGATCAGTGCAGTTTACAGTAAACAAGGTCCTCCTTTTACAATGAATAGTTATTTTTACTGTCTGCACTAAAATACAGTGACATAAACTAAAGAGGTCCACTTTTTTTGGAGAAGTTTCAGGTAAGTTTTTAGCGCCATGGGGTTTCTGACTGCTGAAGTGAGACGCAGGCAGTCATAAACACATACGCAGCAGCTGTTGATAGCTTTGCTATGTAGCTTGCGGCAAACGTGTGATTGACAGCCCTGACATGTTGCCTCACAACAGCAAGACAGAGAGGAAAAACATTGTGATGTGGCCCTCTCTGTCACTGTGTCCAGTTCAACGGTTTAAGTGATGCAAATACTATTTCAATATACAGTTTTCATCATGTTTTTTACTCTATTTTAGTATTTTTTAAATAATAAAACTAAATAAATGCAGTTCTTTTTCTTATAAATTAAAAACTGAAAACAGCAAGCCCCAAATATCCTGTAAAAGAGAAAATACCCTGTGAAAATACCAGTGAAAAAAGACAGATTTATTTATCTTACTCATTATGATTTTCCTGATAATAATTCTCACGGTATAAAAGAAAATTTTAGATTGCAGGCTGGCAGGTATTTTATCATTTGGAAAATTACACAAAAACATGTTAATAGAATCAAGAAATCAAGTGTGCAGAACCACAAACAGAAAGAAAACCACAGAATAAAGCATCTTCCACACAGAAAGTGCTGTTAGTAACTGCTGTATTACCAACAGAAAGCCTCGCTACAGCACATACTGTGCATGTTTAACTCTGAGGAGGTATTTTAATACCACCCGAGTGAAATGACAAGCACGCAAATGCCTTTACCACACACGTTCAGAGCCACTTCTGGCAGTCATTGTTACAATCTCATTCAGCGAGCGTGTCAGAGTACATACAATTACTAGGATTAAACTTGATAATTAAAATCTTACATCGCAGAAAGTAGCTTCTACAGGCCATGCTGTTCCTCACACCTCACTTGACCAAAGTAGTTTGAGTCAACTGAGTGATGCACTTATTAGTGTGGCCGTTAACACCTTCGTAGCCTTATCACTTAAAGGAATAGTTTGAATATTATTTTGAAGTGGGGTTGTATGAGGTACTTATCCACACTCTGTGTACTACCTACAGTAGAAGGCAGTCAGCACAAAATAAATATAAGTTTAGATGTACTCTATATTTAGCAGATTTTCGCCACTTCACCTTATTGTCAGTGAGCTCTTTCTGACAAGGAGATAAAACCATTACATTGCTTCCTTTAAAGCCACCATCTTTGACAAAAACACTAATTTTACAGACATGCTGGTCTACCGCTGCCTAAATCGCTAAGTTAGTTTGAGTCATTGTTTGACTTTGGGGATTTAAAGGGTTAGTTTGGATTCACTGAACTCCCTCAATAACACAACCTAACTGATTGTGGCAGCGGTAGATCAGCAGCTCCGTTGCTATGCTAGCGAAAATTACTGCTTTTTGTCAACAGGGTTTGGTGGCTTTAAAGAGAGCCTAGACGAGTTGAAGATTCAGCTCCCTGTCAGAGAGGGCTGTCTGACGGCAAGGGGAAGTGATGAAAATATCCTAGAGTACACTTAAACTGATGTTTTGCTGCTGCCCCCTGTCCACAGCAGTGTGCCAACAGCCATCTACTGCAGGTATTTACACTGACTATGGATAACACAGTGTCCCATTTACCTCGTGAGGTCAGAGCTGGGAATGACAACACACCCTAGTTGACAGCATTCCGGTACAACAAGTCAGAAAACCAAGTTGTTGACAATACCAGTTCCAGACAGGCGTGCCACTGTTAACAATATGAGTTGATGACAATACATTACACTGTATTTTGGGCATACAAACACTGTAGCAACATGTCCACAGATAGAAGTTGGACAGGGCTGTGTGTATGACAGATTTAATGAGACAAAAGTAACACAAAAGTGCAAATAAGCAATATATTAAGTTTCAAATACTGTTAGAATCTAACTCCCGGGTGCGTTCAAGGTGAAATTTCTGACTAGGAGCTCAACTTAAGTACCTCATACAACCCCACTTAACAGGTAAGACAATTAAAGTTTAAGAAAGATTAACACAGTTCAATCTTGGCATCAAATGCTGCTATTGTTA
The DNA here is from genome assembly GCF_006386435.1 of Epinephelus moara. Classification (NCBI taxonomy): domain Eukaryota; kingdom Metazoa; phylum Chordata; class Actinopteri; order Perciformes; family Serranidae; genus Epinephelus; species Epinephelus moara. Next base: position 24,158,486 of record NC_065521.1, read on the forward strand.
TTTTATATATGTTAGTATGGTCCCATCTTGGGTTAGCAGTGTCAGGATAAATATAGAACACTAAGCCAAGAGCTGCGTTGCTTTAAAAGCAAAGCAAAGGTTACATCAGGTCTGAGTGTCCTCCCACCGCGGCCTACTGTCTGGTCTAAAGAAAGTAACTGTGGATCCTGCTCACCTCATGGCTGGGCATCCTGTTTATTAGAGATGCTGGGGGCGTTCCTGTTAGACGCATTATCTGCTGAAGCTGGTTTATATCTATGAAGCTTGTGTCAAGGGGAGTATAGCGACAGAGCACAGTTGGTTAAGAAGCTGCTTCTCAATCTAACACTGCGGCTAAAAAGACTACATGATCTACAATGTTATACTGAAAAGCAAGCTTCAAGCTCTGAAGCAAAATGTGACAAAAAACAGTTAAGACTGAGAAGAATTACAGTCAATCAGTGAAAGCCAGAGCCCAATCACCTGGGTCATTATCACACACACACACATCATGACAAATGTAAATTATTTCACCCAGTTAAAGAGGCAGGAAGCAAGTCTGAAACCAACAACGCTGAAAGCTGGAAAACATGCTGTCAGTTTGGTAGCAGATACACCGAGGTTATTAACAGAGTGGCAAGATTAGAGGAGAAAACTGGTTAGAGAGAAACCTTGCACATCGTATGAACTCACAGACTCTGAAGATATTTTCATCAAGAGCTCAGGCCCTGGTGTCCCGACGAGCATCATGATTAGCTTCAACTGATCAATGTCTACCGGCACACGGTAAAGGAAGACCAGAGGCTGGACAAGGGACAACTTGTAATCTGTCTTCATCCTCCTTGTGAAACGTATGTCACTTAAAAACCATCAGTGATGCTAAATTTCACTGCATTTACTTTATATTTCACACATGAGATGCAAGAAAAGAAAAAGCCTACACACACACGTCTTCACAGAGCAAAGAAAGTATGTGAAACAAGTGGACAGCTTACAACACAGTAAAGGTTGACGCAGTGGACAGCCCTGTGGTACACTTAACGTACAAGCTCAGCCGTAAGTCTGAAAACGCTGGCAGAGGGAGAGAAAGATAAACAAAATATTGAGAACAGACAGTGCAGATTGATAGGCCCATACAAAGACTGGCAGTGGTGGCAGAAAGTGGACCCAAGCCAACGGTGCATACTGACGGTGTAGGGAGAGCTGAAGCACGTCAGTGGAAACATTACAGTGAAGGGTATGTGTCAAGCCAGAGGGAAGCGTGGAAACAGGTACTATCTGTGTTACATTTTTAATATTTAAATACACCTCAGGCAGCGTTGTGTTGGAAGAGAAAGCAGAAAAGCAGGTTTTGGTGAGAGGGCACAGAAAAGAGGCATTGCAGCTCAGTTTCTGCTACTGTGCGAGGAAAAAAAACATCCTAAATCAGCACTTCAGCAACAACATCAATGTGAGTTTAACCCCTTTGATTTGTTATGCAAATGATGTCTCTCCAGCTATGGGAGCTCTGAACACACTGTACTCTCAAATGAAAAAGGATACGGTCAGTTCCAGGAAAAAGAGTTTTTCCAGTAAGGAGTTCTGCCATTATACAGCCCACTGACCAAATATCCACTGAAACACAGAGAAGCACAAACATTAATATTCACTTATTAAACAGCTCATTTATCATGATAGATAGGTGCAGAGAGTCACTGAGGATGATCTTTTAAATGTAATTTACAATGTTAGATTCAACTGGGACATTTTTCATGGTTATCCCTGGACTGACGAGTTGAAATCATTAATTTAATTGAACAATTTGTCATTGATTTTACAGAACAGGTTAGTGCGTGTGATATTCAGGAGATCAGGGGCAAAATGTTAATCAAATATAAAGCAAAATAGTCTGTGTTTGATATACTATATAAACTTATTTTCACATAAAGAATAGCTACAGTCAGTGTAGAACTTTATGTGAAGTATCATTTATAAGACAAAGCACAGTTACACTCAGGAACACTACCATTAGTTCTAGAGACCAGCAGGTTTAATGTCACACTAGAGGAGCATAGACTTTTGTGTGTGAGCCAGGTGAAACTGAGAATGAGGTTCATGTTTTGCTTTAAAAGGACATAAGAAATGTGCGTTTTTGTAAAAATGACCTGATTTCTTTTGGCTAGATGACCACGAAAAACTTAAGTCATGCTTCAGAATGGGAGCTTTTGTGTTGCAGACTTTATTTGTAAAGCTTGGGAGAGAAGGCAGTATACTTAGTGTAAGACCAAGCTGTAAAATAACCTGTAATTTTGTAATGTAATGAAATGTTTGACCACTGAAACTGTGTCTTGTAAACCTATGAGGGTTGGTCACTTCATATGCATGTCACAAAAATAGGGACATATCAATCAATCAAAAAGCTACCTGTCATGTTGTAATGCATCCAGTTCAACATGATCTCTGGTGCGCGGTACCAGCGGGTGGCCACGTAGCCAGTCATCTCATCATCAGTGTGCCGTGCCAAACCAAAATCCAAAATCTGGGAGTGATTGAAGTGCAAAACAAAACGCTGTTTGCAAAATATTCACATATGTGGACTCAGTACAAACTGGTATTTTTTTTTATAAGAGCAGCAGCTCACAGACCTTAAGCTCACAGTCTTCATTCACCGCCAGATTACTAGGTTTCAAATCCTGTGGAAAGGAAAGTCATGAATGTGAATTAGTGTAATTTAAGTTCAGGAGATGCCCATAAAATTGGAAGGACAGCACATCTGAAATCTTAAACTGGAGAACTATTCCTATTTTAATGATGGAAATAAATCTGTCCCCTTTGTTGTTGACATTAAAATAGAAGCATGACATCATCAACACCATGTAAAAGTAAAGGTCCTGTTTACGACTTCTCTTTAGTGTTTGCACAAGGCACAGGCCGGACTCTGCCAAGTGGAAGCTGTCATAAACCCTGACACACAAAATCAGAGTCAAACACAAAGTCTGACATTTGTCAGACAAAAAACAAACACGGCACTTACTCTGTGAATGATGTCTGCGGAGTGGATATACTGCAGAGAGATGGAGGAGAACATGAGCATTAAATTCCATTATCAGTTTGAAGATGTATTGATTAAACACTACAGATAATGTCAGTACATTGTAGGAACCACTGATTCGTCTAACATTTTGAGAGTTAGATGAGACACTGTTACCACTCTCTGTTATCATAACTGTCTACTAAATACAGACATGAGGCAGTTCGCTTAACTTAGCATAAAGACTAGCAGCAGGGGGAAACCGCTAGCTTGGCTCTTTTCGAATGTAACCAACTTCTGGAGCTCACTTATTAACATGTAATGCCTGCACAAAAACCAAAGAGTACAAACTAAAAGTGGTGGTTTTAAGAGAGGCTGTGTGCCAGTCTACTTTGTGGCCGTGTGAAGGGACTACCCATGGTCTTATCTTCACTGTGGGGTTGCCAGGCAACCAGCAGAGACTTCAGGGCTCTAGTATTTATGCTGAGCTAGGCAGATATGAGAGTGGCATCGATCTTCTCATCCTAGGCTACATCCACACCAATATGTTTTCATTTTAAAATGCACAACTAGTGCTATATTTACACCACAATACTCCGGTGTTTCTGAACTCCGAAAACAGAGAATTTTGAAAACACTATAACCTAATTTTAGCTTGAAAACTGCAGGGTTTGGTTTTAGTCGTCAGGTGGATATGAAGCCTTTAGAAAAAGATGACAAAGACACCCACGTTCACAAACTGATTGAGCCCCAGCAGTCCCGACGTGTCAAGCAAAACATTAAAACTAGGTTTACATACCTATTGTTTCAGGTTAACTTTACTCCTTTCCCACTGACATGGTGTCCTACAGCAATGGATAATGCTTCCAGTACCACTTTAGTATGTCCCCCTGTTTTCTGCATCTTTGACCGCCTTATCGTGTTACTTTTATTTATTTATCAACTGTCTGGTCTCTCTGGTCCTACTTTTCCTCTATAATATTTTCTGTAACTGTGCAATCTACTGCAAAGTAGCAGGGCTCAACAATGGGGGTTGTTCGGGGCAAGTAAAATGCCACGTGGGGCTATTAGATCTAGCAACTCACTTGCTCGATCATCCAAGTGGTTAAAAAAAGTTAGTTGGTAGGATGTGGATGAAAGTCCAACTATATATTGCGCAGTTTGCCGCAAGTTTGAGATCAAGGTGAATAAAATGAGATCATTTTTCATGACAGTTAACTTAAGTCTTTATCATTATTTAATAACTGCCAAAAAATAGACAGTATAAGGGAAAGTAAAAAATGACTCGGCAAGGAGATTTTTGATCCAACTGTAAAGTAAAAAAGAAAATAACAAAACAAAAACACACTGACATTGAACTCAGAGTAGACAATCTGCTTCATGTTTCCACTGGCACCCCATGCCTAGTATACGTAAGGCCTTTAGGAAGTGCATCAGGCTTTAAAGCCAATTTTTATAGACACAAAACAATGGAATTATAACTTCTGAACTCGGTGTCAAGCTACTGGGGCCAAAAATACTTTTTCTCATAGACTTACATAGCTGAAGAGGTGTCCTTAAAATCAGTGCATACATTTTTGTCAGCGTCACATCAATCAATTCGGTCTGATAACATCTGAAAAGTCTAGAAGAGGCGCAAGATTATTTTATTTTATTGCTATTCAAGTTAGCTAAAGAGTGCTAAACCTTAAGCAGCTGCCTAAAATGGTGAAAGTCTCTCGTGCACTAGCTCTATGGGCCCAGTGATGCAGAGGCAGTATTTGTCATCTGGGGAATTCTATACATGGTGGTTTTTTACTTCACGCGCCACTGGGCAACTTTCATAGGAATGAACGGGATGACACCTCAAAAGCTGTATCCCGGTCTCTTTATATATCCATGTTGTACATGAATAGTCATTGTGTTTTCAGGTATAGTTGGTATGGACAGAGACCATTCTGTAACAGTGCTAAAATGCTTGTGTGTACAAAGACTGTTTTCATTTCAAAAGTCAGTAAAAACAACATATTAGTGTAGAAGTAGCTTAATTCTTGGCAAGAAGATAAGTGAGTGAGTTTTCCAAATTGTTGACCAACTTCTCTAAAACCTCACCTTTAACCCTCTGAGGATCTGGTATATGAGGAACTGCACGTGGTCATCTGTGAGTTTCTGACATTTCACTATGTTGTTGAGATCTGCCCCCATTAAGTGAGTCACCAGATACCTGCCAATCATAAAAGTTTAAACAGACACAAACATCAGAAAACATGTCAACAGTTTTTCACTCCACAAAAAGCCAGAAGGATATAAATGAATATATTTGCACTTCAAAAAAAATTTTTCCAGAGTTGTTTGCAGTGAAACTAATTTCCCATATGGCTATGTGAGCTTAAACCGGTTTAGCTGCTACTTCTTTTCACTCGCACTTCTCTCCAGAGGCACTGAAAGGCCAAGCCCTTCACAAATGGAACGTCATTTAACAGCACACCCAGATAAATGGGCTTAATGGGACTGCATCAGTGGATAATTCAAATCTAATCCCAGAGCTGTTTAAAATGCCCAAACAGCACTTGTGGAAGAAGGCGAGAGCAGGATGTTACAGCCAAAATACACAGAGCCATGTGCTGCTTCGTCAGTCTGCTGCTCAACAAATACCCTCTTCGTGAATACTCTTCTATTCTCACACAGCACACAGAGCGAGGCCTTAAAATAGCACCTGGTTATGCTTGAACTTGTGCTGAGCAGCACACGGGGACGCAGACACACTCCAAAGTTCACCCGCCTTGGAAAAAAAGGGATATAAATAGTGACCTCTGTTTTCCTCTCCTATAGAAACAGGAGCATGGCTGGAGGAGCCTTACCACAGCGCTGTGACTCAGCCTGTATTTTTAGAGCCAGGGGAGCCATAGTTACGGCACCTGCATATCTGGGATTTTTCCTAGATGTCATAATGCACTCAAAACATTTCCAATGTTCTAGCAGATGTGCATATAAGAGAGCCATATTTCTTTCTGACAACCTGTGACTCAGCATTTATTCTTTATGTAGTGTAAGAGAAGCTCCACACCACCTGTGTATTCTCTCCCTCCTCTTTTCTGTCTATTCTTCCTTTCTCTCAGGGGCCCAGTCTCACACACAATGTACAAGTGTGATCTTGTATTGCCTTCAGTCTTATATGACATGCTAATCTGCATTTCAACAGCAAACATAGCTTCCACTGCTCTAAGTGTGATGAAGAAGTATGTCTCTATGCAAAGTATTGTTCCAATTTGACATATAAATGCTGCACATTAATAAAGAACTGATTTAGAAATGCACTGCTGCACAATGATATCCTCAGAATGGATAGTTGATATTATAAGGATCAAAACTGATGCATCAGAGCCAGAAATATAGTCTTTCCTAATCCATGCATTCTTCTTTCTTGTCTAAAGCTGCTGTCTACATTACCCACAATGCAATTAAACTGCCAACAATTAAGTCAGAGATTCAACAGTGTTATGCTTGTAGCAGCTAATGTTGCCTCAAGTCACTAGCCTCGAGCAGAGGTGAAGAGCAGGCTACAGATGTCTGTTAAGATTACGTTAGTAACTTCACACATTTTCTTTTTAAAACTTGCAGTCTTCAGCCTCAAGATGCTGACTCAAGTGACATCACTTGGGACAATTTATCAGGTTTCAAGCAGCTCCTATGCTCGTGGCAGTAGTTGGTGTTAAACAGTGTTGGAGCATGCACCAGTCCCACACTGATAACATTAGTTGTGCACTGCCCCACCATTGTTTTGCTTTTTAAATAACTATCAGTGTCCACATTCTTAAAAGAAAAAACTCTAATTTGTAAAATGTGTTATCAATACTTGGTCAGACAACAGATGCTACAGCTATAAACTGTGAGTGTCTGCTCTGTGCAGCAGCAGCAGCAGAGTCACAGCACAGAGCTCCAACTCTAAAGTGTGGATGGCGTGACCACAGTGAGCTCTGCCAGAATCAAACATGTGCCAGGCAGCATCCATGGACTCGTGCTACCGGGGTAACTACAACCCGAAGGAGACCAGGAGGATGAAAGAGGAAGAAGCAGTGATCTTTGGGTGGAGAGCAAACCCTGTGGGAGAAGCGGGAGATGAAGAGGAGGAGGGAGCTGCTGCCGAGCCCAAAAGAAAAAAAAAAACGTAAGCAGGTTTATTAAAAGAAAAAATGTTGTCGTTGCTACACCAACACCAAATGTTCCTGTTTTGTTTTGTTCAAAGCAAGGGGAAGATCTCCAGATCTAAAGATCAAAGTAAGAGCTCTACAGATATCTTCCTTACTGTGAAATGTCCCATGTTATCAGTAACGCCGGTGATGTCACAAGTTTAATTTCCTCAAGATTGCATCCCTCGCAGTTCCCTTCCCAAAATAAGTTACGCCACTTTTTCACACTAGCAGTAACACTCCTCAAGACCTATAAATAGACTGATGGATAAATCGGCGGAGTTCTCCTTAAAAAAATGTTATTCATGAAGATATCAAGTCTTATAATGGACATTTGTAAAATATGAAAATGCCATGCAGACATGCTGCATGAGAGAGATGCTATTTGGAGACATGACTGAGGGGAAAAAGGTCAACTTTGGTACGGTACTCTACATCAGCCCAAGCTTTTTAACATTTTGCATTTAAATGTATCTTGGATGATCTGACAGTGAACAGCTCTCAGTGCAGGCATGACTGCACCTGAAACACAACCGGTTCTGAGGGTTCAGGGAGGCTTGAGACGGCCTAGGTAGTGCAGCATGCATAAGGGTTTTCCTGCAGTATTTTACAGCAAAGGTGGACGTTTAAGAAGTAAATTACTAGAGGACTGCCAGAAACAGCGTATAATACTTGGGATGTACACATATCTACATCATCTCTAGTGGTCAGGGAGAATGAAATACAGCCTTAAACTCTAGGGGGAAAGAGCAGAGGCACTCTTTCAGATAGCAAATGCCATACAGTGTATTAGAGTGTGGAGACCCTGCATTGCAAGTATAACCCTGACAGCATTCTCAGACTGTCTTCATGTGACACAAATGTGAATATATTTGATTTGCATATAGCAAACTACTCTGAAAAGGCTTATAAAAAGTCCTTAGTCACAAAATAGCTTCTGCATATCCTCATCTGTAGTTATATAACTAAGCTCAAGCATGCAACATTTTCTGTTTCCCAGTGATTGCAGTTTCCCCTGGTTAAAAATCAAGGAGCACTGTCTCCAAGTTCCTGTCCTCTGGTAGTGGGAGTTGATATTCTCCCAGTATTTCAGTGGGGTTCCTCCCACACAAATGACATGCATGTTAGGTATTAGAAATAATCCTGCCAATGCAGTTGACCAAGGCCTCAGACATGAGGTGGGTCCCCTGATGCTGCACTGCCCTCTCCCACACAGCTCCCAAATAGTCAGGATGAGTCAAATCTGGAGGAATAATTTTCCATTAGGGCATGTTAGAAGTATGAAATTAAAAATGAACGGGGCAGTGAAATCTGACTCCAAGCGTGTAGTTGAGACACATTCTTATGTCGGCTGTCGACTGAAATCCGTCACAATTAGATCTTGATACAAGTCAGTCAGTGTGTAGAGAAGAGAAAAGAGGCATTCCACAAAGGACGGGGGAGGCAGCAAACACGTCTGAGGATTGACTCACAGTCTAGATGTCCACTTCCCTGTTCTAACAACTTCTAACATCAACAAACAATAACTACCTGTTTTCCAGCAAAGCAGATCTGTTTCACAAAGCCAGAAAGCAGGAAACAAAGAAAAGGAAGCTGGTGGTGAAATGACTCTTGTGGCAGCCAGCAAATGAATAACTAACATAGTTAACAGCCGAAGAAATGTTCCAGTGTATTTAGTCAGCTGGCCTGTGTCCAGGTGTTTCCCAGCTGCAGCTAGCATTGTCTGCTGCAAAACTAAAGGCTGCAGTCTGTTGAACACTGATCATGCACAGTGTCGCTGAGGTAAACACATTCAACTTACACATCAGTGAATTCCTTCAGACTCGTTGCAGGGCTGAAGACATCTAGGAGGCCAATCACCTGCAAAAATATGAAAACCAGTGTAGAGTTAACAACACACAATAATGGGCAGTTGTTGTCCTTAATATAAGCATGTATGCAACATAATAAGCAAACACAGTGTGAGGTATTGCATAAGGAAACAACTTATATGACTGTTCACCATTAGACAGAAGAAAAAGGAACAGAAACAAGTCGACTTACATTTTCATGTTTCATGTGCTTCAGCAGCCGCAGCTCTCTGTACGTTCTCTTGGCGTGGATGATGGACTGAAATGGCCGAGAGAGCTTCTTCACAGCTACCTTGGAAAATGATGTCATGTCATGTGCCGAACTGTTAAAAAAAAAAGAGGTGTAAGTGTAAGCTTTAATGTCATCAGTAATTGCACACTTGTTTCTGTAGCCCCACTTACATACAACATTTTTTGTCAGCATGAACTGATTTAAAGAATAAAACCTATGTGTGATTAAAACCAACACTCTGAACTGGAAATTAACTTGACATGAAAAGTAGGCTTGTCATTTTTAGGCAGATGAGAAAAAATGGGCTGAGTTTGCACTCAAAACCAAATGAGGTGCAGTAAGAGCTGCTGAAGGCTGCGGGAAAAGGGCGACATCAGCAGAAAATGTCATCTCTCAGCAGATTGGGAGCAGCCCTGCCTGCAATCTGTCCTGCACTCTGAAGGCTCACTGTCTCTAAGCCAAACCCAACACTTCCTCCGGCTCAGCTCACCTAACCATAGTCACAGCCAGTGGACAGCCACTGGTAACTACTGCTGAGACTCAAAAACCAGTGTGAACAGGGATGCACCAACAGCACAAATGCACATCAACCTATACCTACATGTTTTTCTCATAATACAAATGTAGGTGCATGTGTCAAGCTATTAAAGCATATGTATGTTTCTGAAAAAAACTGTATCTATAGCAAGAGCAAATCCACTACAACCAAATTAGGCTCAATATGGATAATAATTTAAGAAAAAGAATAACAAATATGCATTTCAGAGAGAGAAACTGCTCGACCTCATGGAAATAAGCTCTCAAAGCAGATTAAGGGGCTTCCCAAGGCATCTGGTCAAAATGTGTCAGCAATTATATTTTAATGAAAAATGAAGCTGCACAGACACTGACTGCTTTGACAACTTTTTTGACCCTGATAACTAAATATAAGGCTGGGTGATATATCAATATTTTATCTGTTTTGTGATATGACTCGATATCGTCTTAGATTTTGGATATTGTATGGTAAGTGTTGTCTATTCCTGGTTTTAAAGGCTGCATTACAGTTAAGTGAGGTCATTTTCTGACCGTAAATTACGTACGTTCCAGAGTGTTCTAGTTGTTCTGGTATTTGCCTTTAACAACTTATTCATCATATCCACATTACTGATGATTGATGATGATCTCAGTATGTAAACATTGTGTGAAGGCAACAAGAGTCAACTCTTCAATATTGGTGCAATATTAATACTGATGTATACTGTGTGTGTGTGTGTGTGTGTGTGTGTGTGTGTGTGTATGCCTGTGTGTGAAAAAGACTGGTGAGCACTTTGGACAAAGTCATTGTATGAATGCAGTCCATAATGCTTATCGAGATAACCTGATATCATTATCAGTGTTTTCTATAAACTGTAAAATGTTCAGTTATGTGCCATCTCAACAGTGAAGCCACACAGTTTCAGTGTAAATAAACTTCACAGTGCACTTAGTCCATCATGTAAACACTGACAACATAAGCCAGTGAACTGTTTGGAAAAAACAACAATGCCAGTCAATGCACTGGTGAGCTGACAGTAATCTGACCAGCAACAGATTATCCTATTGCCCAGCAACAGCACAGCTGTCCGCTTCCATTTGCAAAACAAACATCTGCCCACTAAATCAAGTGTACCACAACAATGTTGTGTCCTAGATAGTATCAGCACAACCTATTTAATCACCAGGCCAATGCAAAGGGTCTATGCCATGAAAGCTTATACTTTGCCCAGATGCAGCATTAAGGAAATCCACCTCAGCAGCAGCTCGGCTAAAACAATCTCAGGCAAGATTTCATGTGCACTGTAAATGCAAATGATTATGTGCTGCAAATGTATCTGTCATAACTGAAAACATTAATTGCAGAACCCCCTAAAAGAGACATTTTCATTAAAGTTGTAAAATAGGACACTGAAATGACCTGTCATTAATTGCATTATCAACCAATCAGTCTTTTTATAATTAACATAATTATAATTTAATCTATGCAATAATAGAAAACTAGCCAAAAAGTAACGATATTTAATTTCCAGTTGTATAAACAGAAAAACAACAAATCCTCAAGTTAAAGTAATTTTCCCAGCTTGATGACGATTAATCAATGCTCCAAATTGTTTATGCATTTTTGTCAATCGACTCATGAATCAACCATCAAAACAAAGTTTATCTAACTATTGTGCATGAGTGAAAATACCTTTGAAATCATTAATCTTTTGGCCACCTTATCAACACTACTAACACTATTTACACTTAGATAATATCAGTTTATATTACATATGTATATGAAAGCAACAATAACAGGAATATAGTCACATGATCAAAAACATTTGCTCTCGAGATCTTTCCAAAACACATTAGCAACACCCAACAGTATCTGTTAACCTCATCTCTGCTTACTCAGATTACATCACCTGTTGGTGGGATCTTGCACTAATTATGTAAATTAAGTCTATCTTTCCAAATAAAAGTAAAAGTACCCTCTGAAAACAGGACCTGCAGCTGCAGTGCGTGATTACAAATACTGATCGATTAGTCATTTCTGGATCGTAACACTGCTCAGATAAAGACGCACGTACTTTTTTCCCCAACAGTTGAACATTATAGTTAGTGAGCAGCTTCCTGCAGTGCGGCTTGTGTGAGTAAATATGCACCTAGACATATTTAATACAAGTTTTACAGGTGGATAACACGACATAAATAACAAGTCAACAGGGTTTCTTGTTCGAAAGCACATCGTGGCTCCACCTTGCTAGCCAACACTCGGGACCAGCTAACCTAACTTTAGCATCTGCAGCGCAGGCCTCGTCTAAATGAATGGAGGTTAAGTTAGGTGACTAGGCTACACTAACGTTCACAAACTAACATATAAAGTGACTTACCAGACGGAGCCGTAGGCGCCAGAGCCAACCGGGGACAGGTTTTGGTACCGCTCTGGGACTTCCCATATCGTCTTGTTGACCTCCTGTCGATAAAACTTGGGTCTCTCTTTCTGCGACATTCCTGCAGAACCAACTGCCGACCACCGACCTGACTTTCTGCTCCGAGGTGGGTACTCCGAGCCGTGCAGAGTTTAACTTCCTCCAAGTTACGATAAGAGGCGAAATTAAACGTTTATCGTCGATAGAGAGCTTTAAATAATCGAAAGTCACGGTGCTGCCTTCTTGCGAAATGTTGCAGAATCACCGTCTGCTAAATGCACGTTTTTAAATCTTCACGCTATTTGTTCCTTCAGACAGCTCCCGAGATTTCACCCCGCTTGCAACACGTCGCGAACTCTCGCGAGAGAACACAACTTGGGACAGCCGAGCGCGGCCGAGCTGAGCCCGAGGACAGAGACGGAAACTAAAACCAGTGCTGCTTTCAGGTGTTACCGGGAAAAAATGAAACACCCTAATCGAAACAATAATCGAAATCATGGAGTTATAAAACGACAGTTTGTGGTGGAAAGATTATTAAGATTCTTAACTTAAAAAGTGGCAGAAAACATGTAAAAAAAAAATCCAATTTATTCAAACTTACTTATCTGCAAAAGTATTATCAACTAAATGTACTAGAAGTATCAAAAGTGAAAAATATTCATAATGCAGCAGAATGGCTCATCAGTTACATTATTTTATAGTATATTTTTGGATTATTGATGCATTAATGTGTAAACAGCACTACTACACTTTACAACACTTTACTTTTAACAATTTTATACACTTTTTGGTATTTAATCTAAAACAATACATATTTTATAAGATTATATTGCTGATGCTGGTGCTTGTTGCTTTACATGGCTTGAGAATTTCTGTTTTTTGGAGTTAATGCTGTCTTTATGGCTTACTGCTGTTTTTATTCTGTGATATTTTTTTTATTGGTATCAAAACATCTTGCCAAAGGACTGCAGGTGAAAATTAGCCAGCTGGGAGGAAAACCTTAATGTGCAAAGTAATTAGTAACTAACAGTGGTCAGAAAAATGTAAAAATGGGTAAAAAGTACAATGTTTTACTCTGTATTGTAGTGAAGTAGTAGTACCAGTGCAGAAAATAGATACTTCAGTGCAGTGTTTCACTTAATGTTTGTAGTTACATTCCACTACTGCTTATAGTGATACTTTTATGATTTTATGTGTTTCCATGGAAAATTGCAGAAGAGAGACATTTTTGATTAAAATTTTGTATTTCCGTTTTTTGGAATCATGACACGCAGATTTAAGTCTTTGGTTAAATATTTAAAACATTTATTACATGTGCATGACATTAAAATTCACATTTTTTTATTCTTAACTAAACCAACAACCACAGAAGAAATACTCTTTATATAAAGCTATATTTTGTTTCAATCCAAGGCACATGACAATACACATGAACATATGAAGCAGTAACATAAAAGTATCATATAATGTATGTAACACAAAGTGATTTATTAAGAAATTTTTATGCTTTGGAATATGGTTTTAAGGCAGCATTTGAGGTTATTCTTAATTTCTCGAGATGGACATTTGTGTTGTTTTTTTATTGTAGAAAATACAAAGCAAGATTATATCATAATCTTAGGTGCAGCATAAAAGGTTATCAAAAGCTGTAGCACATATAATTCACATGTTGCCAGTAACTTTATAAGCCTGAACTGGGTGGCTGGTCAAATAAAAAACAGGATAGCCCAAAAAAAACCAAAAAAAAAACAAAAAAAAGAATGAAATACACACTCACAATTATGTAAAATGTACACAGTCTGACACATGTACAAAAATTGTAACTTTATCCACGGTTTGGTTCTCATCTAAGTTTGAAAAACACAATTTGGCTTTGAAAATACAGAATATCCCCAATATGGAGACTTCCTATTGCAATATTAGGTTCGGCAGCCTAACATATGACAAATAATACTCAATAAAACTATCACTCTATTCATTAATTTAAAAAGTCTGTTTTCTGTGACTCCGTCTGTTGGATCGGTTTGTCTTAAAGTTTGATAGAAGAATCTGTTCGTCCTCTGAATTAATCATCAGAGTCTTCCTCCAGTATTTGATGGTGTGACGAAGATGATTTGAGTGGAACCGAGTCAAATCCATCTGATGTCCTCTGAAAACACATGGATAAAAACATAAAGCATGAGACGCTGCCTTATTTGTAGCTCAATATGTGTGAATGAAGGGGTCACTGACCTCTCGTGAGAAGGACCTAATTTTGGTGAAGAAGGACTTCTTGGTGAGGTCCATGAGGTCGTCCTCTGCGTCCTCTCCCTCCATTATTGCACAGCTGTCTGCAGTGGGCAGCTCACACTCTTTACCCCCGGAGCTCATCATCAGCTTGGAGTATTTATACTGCAACCTGTGGAGATTGGGAGAGTTGTTTTTTTACTATGCTTTAATCTTATTTATTAACATGACATATCAGTGCTTTAGAAAACACCAAAAGAAATGCTAAGCTCCGAAGTCTCACTTGCGTGTCTTCTTCCAGAAATAGCAGCTGATACTGATGAGCAGCACAGCAGCGATCGTTCCCGTGGAAACACCAAACTTGAGCCAGAAATCCAGAGTCACACAGGCATTGACTTTTTGTGGCGGTAGTGACTCTCCTCCGAAACACTGCAACGGCTGCTGCCACACATAGGTGGTTCTCTGAAACACACACACACAGAGACAGTTAGATTTGCCTCAGTTAAGGCTGGGCAATATGGACAAAAATTCATATCTCTGTATTTTCAGGCTGACTGGCAATACACTATATGTACTGTGGTATTTTCTACAAAATGGGCTACATGTTCATTTGCAAGCGAAAGCCACGGTCAAGATGTCACAAGCAGTTTTATAAAAACAATACGCAAAAGACTACAACTGCATCCTGCATTCATGTGCAGATAACTGTTTATAGAGATTAGACAAAATCACAGGCGCGTAGAATAGGATGTGTTGTTGCTGGATATCAGCCGGCTACATCAGATCAGCTCAAAATATTGGCCATCGCCCCCAGAGGATTACCATCCTCAGACTGAAAGCTGATGTGTTCCAAGATTGATCTTCTCATCTCTGCCAGAAAGTGAATAAGTGTTATTTCTCAAAATGTCATACTATTGCTTTAAATTTCCCATAAAAGTTACTTAAACATTATATATGTGTGTTCCAGTGTTTCACTGTGTCGGCATCATGCTTATAGTACCTTCAAGGAAACACCACCTAAATAAAGAATTTCAATATGTTACTTCCATGACCTAGGAAAGTTCAATCAATGTCTGTCAACATGGGCTTCTCTCTCTCAAAGCCAGAAACATGAGACCAATCAATAGGAGACTGATTTTGTGGAACCACAGTATGTTTATTTTCTTTTTTTATACCCAGATGAGCTTTATTCTATTGTAATGTTCTCAGGTCTGAAACAGAAAATACACCCATATACTGAACATTCCCCTGGTTGTTCTCAGTGTTATCTAGAACAGTGGTTCTCAAATGGTGTGCTGCAGCAGGCACACTGGTGTGCTGTGGGATTTTGTTATAACCACACATTATTATTGCAGTATTCAACTGGGCCTATACAAAAAGTGATGAATTAATTTTTAGCTGGCTGTATCAGTATGCTGTGTGCACCCATTTCCTCATAAAGAGGCAAACTCTAGCTAAAAATGTAATTTAATTTAATCAAATTTGAAAAAACCTTCACAGGGAATCTATTTGTCGCTATTCGCAGGTGGGAATTATAAGTGTGTGAGTCATGAAAAGCCCTGATTGGCAGCCAGTGTGAGGGGTGATAACATTTAAAAGGAAAAAGCCGCTTTATTGCAAATTACAACAAAGCACCAGTGAAGACAACCTACCAACGAAAGAAAAGAGTCAGTAGACAGTATTAGGAAAGCTACCTGTCTTATTTTTTCTTACTTTTATTGTCTTATGTCATGATAAGAGTGATAACACAAGTTATAGCAGCTATTGTGCACAGATATAAATACAGGTGTGCCTTGTGATTTTGGCTTTGCCTTGCCGTCTTTCCCAATTCATTTACTGTGGAGCAGCTCCAGACTTTAAACAAATGACATCTTTGAGGGATTTAGCACTGTAGTTTTTGCATTTGGGAGAGAGTTGTTCATTTTTACTAAGATTTTTTGACTGTCTTAGACCATAGTATTCCTATGTATGAATTTGGGTGTAGTTCCCTTTTAAAGAAATGCAAGACACCCCTCTTTAGAGTTAAAGTGTCATATAAAATGGAAATTTTGTCTTGCAAATGATATTATCTTTTTTTTTTACCCTGTAATTCAGTCTGACATAATAGAAATTTTAAACATTTCAATATTTCTCTCCAAACAATGCAAGTTTGTGATGGATCTGTGATGGGTTTGTGGGGTTGAGGAGGTAAAATTATTTTTGTCAGTATGACCGTGCCTGTGCAGCTCTACCTGTATTCCTTGGACACAAGCGCTGACAATCTCTCTGTAGTGGTCTTTGGTGCAGAGTGGACACGCATGCTGGCTCTGCCACAGAAAGTGGAAAGTACAACCATCACACGTCCCCTCTGAACAGTTACTATGGAGGAAAACACAGATAAGAGGGATGATTACAACCTGTATGTGATGAAAAAAAATCTCAGAGGAGCCTCTTTGTCCACAGCTCAGAGCTCAGTGTGACTGCTGTAATACAATATGTGTGTAATATCAAAAGTTTTCTGAGCAACTCTTGTAGGGTCAAAAGTTGAGCTTGGTCGCAGTGAAAGCTACCTTGGCAGCGTGATGTGGTCTTTAGCAGTCACTGTGGGGTTACATCTCAGCCTGACGGTGGTCGACCTGCCTTGTTTACAGGCCTGAGTCGTCTCACTGGACCTGGAAACATCACAAACATAAAGATCTTAACTTCCAATATGTGACAAATTTCACAAGCATCAAATATGTACTCTTAAGCATCACAGTGGATGAATGAAAATAAATAAATGATAAACTGTGATCTTATTTACTTGTAATAGAAGATGACATCTGGCAGGCCGGACGCAGCGGGAAACAGCCACTCTGGAGATGAGATGCCGTTCAGGGTCGTGTCTGTCGTCACACCTTCAGAATAAGAAGACATGTAACATATTTATCTGATCTATGACATGTACACAGTGTAAACCTGCAGTTCCAACTTCATCTTCTATCAGCCCTAAGAAGCGACGTGTATTTTGACTGTTTATTTGACTGTGGACCTGAGGAGGTAAAACTACACTGTAAGGTATCAAACTACACAGTAATGAGACAACAAGTCTGCAGCCATGCTCACAGCTTCAGAGGCTGTGCTGTGTAAAGGTGGGGGACAAAAGACCATTAAACTGTTTTTCACCATTTCTATGTCCAGGATTTTCCAGGTTAAAAGCCTGCTGGATGACGCAATGAAGCACAAGAACTATCTATTAATTTAAAGATTAATTAAAAATGGCCATTCTGTTGCAGACTAAGAACTAGGTTGATTTTCGGGCAGGTCAATAACCTCAGACTCCAAATGTGAATCTGGCTCTGATAGCTTAAACATGTATGGTTGTACAAGTCCAATGAAGCTGCTAGATGGAGCGTCCATGGCAGTGCTACAATTAAAAGAGGCTGCAGCTTTACTGCGAGTGAGTGGGCATGACTAGCGTCTTAGAGCATGTGGCTGGGTGCTTAATAACACGTTTTCTTATGGTGTGACAAACTTATTACACATATTTATTCTTGCTGTCTCTGAACATTAAGATCTGAATGCCTCTTTCACCACTGCAAAAAGTTATAATTTAAAAACAGCAAGCTGTCACACACTGACAAAAAATAAATCATGCGTAGAAA
Source organism: Epinephelus moara (assembly GCF_006386435.1). Taxonomy (NCBI): domain Eukaryota; kingdom Metazoa; phylum Chordata; class Actinopteri; order Perciformes; family Serranidae; genus Epinephelus; species Epinephelus moara. The sequence goes on from NC_065521.1 coordinate 24,176,508, forward strand.
TAAAAAAAAATGTGATGCATCAATAATCGTCTTATAATTGCATCACAGCCCTCTGAATCAGAATGGAATCATAAGGTGCCTAAAGATCTCCACCCCCAGTACTGTGGTGTAGTGGTGCTATGAGCTAAATGCTAACATCAGCGTGCAGAAGGCTCCCAGTGAGAATACTGACGTTAATGTTTGGCAGGTCTAATGTTTGCTATGTTCACCATCTTAGATTAGTGTGTTAGCGTGCTAACATTTGCTAATTAGCACTAAGTACAAAGTTCCACTGACGCTGATGGGGATGACATTGGCTGGTCATAAACTGAAGTGTTTGCTCATGGAGGTGCAAGTGGAAAAGTCAGAGGATCACCGAAATCATTATGATTCAACCTGTTGGAACCATGAATGTCTGTACAAAGTTTTCTATCCAATGGTTGTTGAGACGTCCCAGCAGACTAAACAATATATAATACAAATGATAAAACTGTGTCCCCTTAATTAAAATCAGGGCATTTTTAACAACTGTACTGCAAATGACAAAATCTGGGGAAATCCTAAATATTTTCTCCTCTACAGCAATAGGTGGATGCAGCATTCAGTCCATACCGGCAAGTGAGTCACCGATGATGAAAGGCTGGGTGGACACCACGCTCTGACTCCTGATTTCAGAAGGAACCACAGTGGCCCTACAGACGTAACCTTTGACCTCTTTCCCACTCGCTGTCACATTGTCCATGCAGGTAGCCGGTACTCTGCCCTGTAAGAGAGACACAGCAGCTTTAACATCAAACTAAAATTTTATGAAAAACACCAGTCACCAGGATCACAGCTTCTCACCTCTCTCCCACACAGGCCAAAATTAAAGCGATGGAAATATCTCAGGCCTTTGTTGGTGAAGCGGGGGCTGCTGTGGAAGCCGCTGACGTTGGACAGAGGAGAGAAGTCATAGTGCAGCAGCGCGCCTTCTCCTGTCTGCACATCCAACGTACAGTCACTGAGACAAGCTGTGTAGGCCTGGAGGATGGAGAGGAACATATTGTGTTTTCAGTGGGTGGAATAATCTCATGTACCGACTGTGGGAAACCCAAAGAAGACAACCAGGAAATGCTGATATCAGGTGGAATATAGAGGTCATCCTACCAGTAAGTCCTAAATTTATTTGGTTTTTGTGTTTTAGTTCTGTGTGTTTTTGTTTTGTATAGAATTACATTAGTAAAGGCTACATGATGTGGGTCGATATATATTGGTAAATTTTATAAAACAAGGCAAGTAGGAGGCACATAGTGAAGATTATTTCTGCAAACTAAAACAGTCATACTTAGAGAGATAAAGTCTTTAAAAGTGTGAAAATTAGCCTTTAACATCTTCCACTGTGTATAATAGTAGTAGTAGTAGTAATAGTAAACTCCTCTCAAAGACATGACCTCTATGTCCTCAACAGCTCTGCAGACATTTGTACATTGATCAATTAAGTCAGGAATTTGTATTTAGAGATTTTAGTGGTCAAGATTTTGTTCCCATCACCTTGTTTCTCTGTGTGTTTGGTCCACACTGAACACAAGCAGCCTCTCCGACAGGCTGACCGGCCCTGATGAAGGTGTTTGGCGGGCAGCTCTCACACGCTCCAGTCTCGCTGACCATGTAGTGTCCCGGTGGGCAGGGAACACAGGCGGAGTCGGCCATAGCGGAATTAAGGGCACAGCGGCTACACTCAGTGGCCACACCTCCGATCACATTGGTGATGTGGATGGAGAAGATCTTTGCAGAATCAGAGCTGTATTTCCGCTCCTGAGGGAAGAGAAGACAGTTTTAGTCACCAGATGAGTCACTCTACACACAGAGTAGTTATCTGTCCTTTTTAGGATTTATTTTACGTCTATTCATGCTTTCTTCTCAGCTCTCAGTCAGACTATGTGCAAAGGTCATTCAAAGGTTTTCAAAGTAGACACACAGCTCTAGACTGCCCTCTAGAGTTCAGTGCAGCAACTGGGGGAAACTCACTCTGCAAAAGAACTCCACAAATCTGAGAAAGAAAACTTGACGCCACAGCAGTCTGACATAACAAATTCTAGTGATGATTTGAAACATTTAATGACATAATTTGTAAATAAATTCACCGTATTTATTGTTAAATTTGGTGCTTCATCTTCTCACTCTCTTATAAATCTAATGGAGTGTCAGACTTCCTCTTACATGTACCTGTAGTTCTCGGCACACTGTTTTCACATTTACTGTCAGAGATTACTAGCAAGTTTTTTCAGGAAACATAATGCATTCACTTCAGAAAAAAGCCCAATTTTTTAATTAACAACATTATTATGTCATTAATTCAGAAAAAAGAGCAGATTTGTTTCCCCAAATGAATGCATTACTTCTCTGTAAATTTTCACTTTGATGAAGCACAGCAAAGAACACATAGAGGGACCTAAGAGGTCCAACTGACTGCCATGAATTAAACGTTAAAAACATTTATTTCCTCTTAACTTTTGTGCTATTTATCAGTCTAGATTGTTTCAGTATGAGTTGCAGACTGTTGGAGATATCGGCCGTAGAGACGTCTTCACTCCAATATAATGGAACTAGATGGCACTTGGCTTGTGGTGCGCAAAGCGCAAAAAAAAAAAAAACATTTGAAAAACTCAACAGCAATGTGTCTTTCCTGAAATCATGACCTGGTTACTCAAGATAATCCACAGACCTTGTTGCAGTTTCATGTAGGAACTACTTTATTTCTAACAAAATACACCTATCAACTGTATCACCGTGCAGAAAACATGTGCATCTACTGCTAGCTCACCTAGCACCACTGAGCTAGCTAACATTAGTGCCATCAATGATTTCTTCTTGCACTGTCACAAGCATGAGCCTCTCGTTCATGAGTAGATGCACACTTCCTTCTGCGGCGTGATATGTTTAAGGCTGAGGGGGTGAAGCTGTATGAAGGTCACAGATGAAGAGTGATTTTGGGTATATATGACTGCGTCTCACCACGTTACGTTCCTCTGTTCTTCTAAACGTCCAGGTGAAGCTGGTGGTGCTGTTGCTCTGGATCACATAGGAGTATGACTGTTGCATGTTGCTGCCTTTCCAGTGCTCCACCAATTCGTTATTCCACTGATTGTAACCCTGCAGAGAAATACACTCACATCACATCACCCGCACACATCATAGTGATGTCAAGCTTTACTTTTTTATATGTGGGAACATTTCTCCTCACCGCCAGGAAGTAAAATTTGCAGTCAGCTGTACACGTGGTCTTAAAGACGAAGGTGATGCGAGAAAGCTCACTCGTCTCGCTGTCTTTGGCCACGGACTGAGGCAGCCTGTGGACACAAGTGACCTTTCATTCAGCATTTCCAACTTGGATATAGTACACATATAGACATTTAACTCCTTTAAGAGACATGTTTGACTTCACCTGTATCCAGGGACATCGAGCGTGAGCATTAGGTAGTCTGTGTCCTGATCCCCGGGGGCAGTGTAGATGTACTCTCCAGCCACCTCCCATGCTGTCATTACAAACAAAATAACATTTAATATCACAACTAACAGTTAATTTCTCAGCTTTGACATAGCAGTTTGACAAAACAATCCAACTAGCAAGGTTTATATGGTTTATATTTTTTTGTCTGCGGTCCCCAGATTCCTCGCCTTCCCACTGTTCGTGCCATCCTTCAACCTCTAGCTGTTTTCGGTCACCCTTCTTTAGGGGTTTTTTTTCTGACTATGATGGTTATCATTTAACTGCTGTGTTGTCTGCCCTCTCCATCTACACTGTGTTGCCCAAATATTACGTTTCTCACCCGTGCTGTGTTCAGATTCGCCGAACTCTCGGCGAAAGACAGTGCTCTTCATGTTGCTCGGCATCGTGTTCCACCATTTGTACTCGTAACCCACCACTGGCTCTGTTCCAACGGGGCACTCGTTGCAGGCTGTGAGTAAATAATGTGTTATTTTGTCAGAGTATGCATGTGCTAAAAAACTGGAAAATAAAACAAGAAACATCAGTCAAGAACATTTGACTCTTTGATAGTTTAATGTACTAATTTACATCCATCTATTTTAATGATCTTTATAGTGCTGCTGTGGGACTCTTATTATCACAAAGGCTGTAGATTAGCGTTTATTATTATCAATATACTTAGTATCAAATGTCAAGGTCTCTGGTATGTACACATGAATGAAAGTCTGACATGCATTTAAGGAGGAGGGTAATGATTCTGCACCTGTGCCATTTGAGAAGAAACCTTGGGTGCAGGGTTCACAGATGGAAGAGTTGGTGACAAAGAAACCCGGGTTGCATGGAGGACAGGTTTGCTTCTCCCCTGATGCAGGCAGCTTCACGGCTTCTTTGACAGTCTCACAGCAGATCTTCGGCTCGATCCACTTGTACATTAGCTGAGTCTGAGACGCACAGCAAGCCAGACATGAATACATGAAAGAAGGCACCAGATGCTCTGTGGCACACACAATCAGCCCAGACAATCCATATTTACAGAAACCTAATAGTTACACCAGATGGCTGCTGGCTGTTTCAAGGTGAAATCTGTGTGTGTGTGTGTGTGTGTGTGTGTGTGTGTGTTCACCTCTACTAAACCTACATTACCTTTCCCTCAGAGTCACAGGGCGTGTGGGTGTAGAAGTAGTCACTGTTTGTACACGCAGGTCTCGGTTTGCAGCTCCCTGAGCCAGCCTCTGGAAAAATACAAACCAAGCCGGACGAGGGAAAACACACAGCTCACATTAAGATCCAGAGATAAGACAAACCTCACACACTTAAGCAGTAAATGCAGTATTTGCATGCAGAGTACTTTGCACGAGTGCGACAATATGCAAATGCGTAACAGTTGTAAGTTCAGATATATGTATGAGTTAAAGCGTATGCTGGTCAGTGACACGACTGGTGTTTGTGGACAGAGCATTAGAAATAGAAACCTGAGTATTTGTCTTTTTCACACTGATGGCAAACGGTGGCACCCTTGTTGGAGTAGGTGTCAGCAGGGCAGGGGGTGCAGCGGGCAGATCCTGCTTTTGCACTGTGGGTGCCGGGTTTACAGTGGAAACACTCTGAGGTGTAGGACACTCCTGGAAAAAAACAGCATCAATCAACTTGTAATCATTAACAGGAAAGAGCTGAGGAGTGACTGCTGCACACGACACACTACAGAGATAATCTACCTGAGATGGCGATGTTTTTTAACAGCACGGGTTTGATAGTGCTGCCCTCCAGAGTATACCCAGTGGTTCTCCAGTACAACACATTGTTGCCGCTCTTAAGCTCAACCTGCACAGAGTGATGTGAAAATGAGAAAGGAACAAAAACATTGAAAGGTCTTACAATCTGAATTCTCCGGCAAATGAAAACCAGACGCCAGCAGGTGTGACGAAGACCAACAGTGAGACAAACCCCGTGTTTGCTGAAGAAGCTGTCAGAGATCTTCATCCAGCGGCTCTCAGAGTCCGTAGACTGACACTGGTCATTCTGAACCTGCAGGAGATTTGAGTCAGAGGTGACCAAACATCCCCCTCTAAAGACAGCCATCTTTGTCAACATCAACAGTCGTCTTAAAGCACTTACAAAGAACTCAAAGTAAATGTTGCTGTCCGGGTAGAAATAATCAAAGGTCACAGTTCCAGGTTGCTTCAGGCTCACAGCATACGACAGTGTTGCAGTGCACTCGTCTGTGTTTGAGGCTATGTGGTCACCCTTTGGCGTCCAGGTTGAGCTGGAGAAACAGCAGCAGCAGAAACAGTTTGATGAGTTTCTTGAAACTAAACTAAGATGATATGGAGAAAAACAAATATCACGATTTCATTGACCAAATACCTTGATACTGCAATGAAATTCTTGGGTTGACTATTGGTGCTTTCACAAAGTATGTACACAATGAGATTTTCGATAAACAATCATCAGTAATGTGGATATAATGACTAAGTGGGGTAAGAAAATGACATCACTTTACTCTAATGAAGTCTTTAAAACCAGGAAAATATAACACATATGATATTACAACATCCAAAATCTGACAATATCTAGTCTCATGTCACAATATCAGTATAATACCCAGCACCACTTGAAACTAAGAAACAGTGAGAGCTTTGACTGATCAGTAAAACCTGCTTTTAAAATCATATTACAACTGAGGCATATACTGACTTGGAGCAGTCTGTGTGGGAATCCCCGCCATTGCCGGTCACCCCGTGGGTGACAAAACCAGACGGCAGGCTGTCCCACTCATCAAAGGCCACGCCGGTGCCCAGCGAGTAGGTGCCTGCAGCACACTTCTGGCACTGCTGCGACTGCATGTCAAGGAACTCCCCCTCACTACAGGAGAAGGCTGTGAGAGGAAAAGAAAGAAAGAGGCCACAGTGGAAGAGTATCATGAAGATGTGGACAACATGGCAAGATACAGAGAGAGGATAAAGTGTGGTGACAATATTTACTCATTAAAAGTCCAGTGTGAGATTAATTAGCCTCTAGAGGTGAGGTTGCAGAACTGAAACTTCACCCATGAGCCAAACATGTAACTATGGTGGAAGATGCGAAAACATGAATGACCCAATCTAAAGCCATGTGTGTTTGGTTTGTCTGTTCTGAGCAACTGTAGAAACAACATGGCGGATTCCCTGGAAGAGGACCCTCTCCATATGTAGATATTAAAGGCTCATTCTAAGGTAACGACAACACTATGACTCTTATGATCATATACCATTTCTGCCAATAGATGCCCCTAAATCCGACACACTGGACCTTTATAGCTGTGATACAGATTGTGGATGGTGGATAAAATGAGATATAAGAGTCGGACACTTACTGCACTGTGTGCCTTTAACTGGATCGGGGAGGCCTGTGCATATGTCGGCTTTGTTGGGAACCGCCACTCTCCATCGTGACCCGAGTGCGTCACACTCTGTGTACTCAAAGTGATAATCTGACTGCAGAGACAAAACACAGGTGTTAGTTTCACACAGCTGGATAAAAACACACTATATGCACACCATACATACAAGAAGTACATGACATAGATTTTATTGATACACAAAGATGCAAGTCAATATGCAGGTAAGGCTGCCTGATATTAGGAAAACTATGACTATGCAATTTTCTCTGATGTTTCCTTTTTAACATTTGTGGACTGAAATGTCTCAACAACCATTACATTGATTGTAGTTACATTTTGTGCAAACATCCATGGTTCCTAGTGGATTAAACCTTAATGACACTGCACACCTCAGCTGCACGATATGCAGAAAATATGCTATAGTACAGTGTACTCTGTTCTGCCTTTCTGCTGCTTAACATTTACTGATAAAATACAACAAATTGCTTGTTTAGTTGGAAAAATGAAAGGAAATTATTTTATTGAACAAATTGAACTGACCAGAAAAGAAACCAAAAGAAAAGAATGATTGTTGCATTTTAAAGTTTAGCTTTCTACTAATATTCTTTTAACCAAATATAGATTTAAAAAAAAACAAAAAACATTCCAATATTGATGCACCGATATCAGCAGCACTGTCTTGTTCTCTCTTTAGTTAAAGCATTTCATTGAGAGTGGTGTCAGTTTGCACAGATCATTAGTAAATATATACAAATAAAGAAATTATTGGTAAATATACAAATGCAATATATGGAGATAATTATCACATTTACACAACTAATACAGGCACCATTCTCTTTTAGAAGTTATATTTAAAAAAACACAACAGAAAAAAAAGGAGAATAGAAGAAAGAGATAAAGCACCCAACCTAGACACCAAAACAAAATCAAAGCATCCTACATTAAACTGGTAACAAGAATCTGCAAATGGCACCACACCGTTATCCTCTCCAGATATTGAATAAAATGTTGCCAGATGGCATCAAATAAATTCACCCACTTATTCTAATACATCTGATCCTCTCCACCTCCAGAGTACCGACATCATCGAGCCACATATTCACATCAGGGATATTTTTACCCTTCCAAAACATCAGCGAGCACTTCTTAGCTGACATAAGAGAATAGTTGATGAGTCGTGTTTGAGCTGGTGTCAAATGTCTCTGAAATATCAATAATAATAGTTTGTGGCTCAGGTTTAATTCTTGAATCAAGAATGTCTGAAAAAGGGGCGTTGGTGGCTTAGTGGTAGAGCAGGCGCCCCATGTACAAGGCTATTGCCGCAGCAGCCCGGGTTCAAATCCAGCTCGTGGCCCTTTGCTGCATGTCATCCCCTCTCTCTCTCCCCCTTTACCTGTCACGTGGATTAAAGGCAAAAATGCCCCCCAAAAATATCTTTAAAAAAGAAAAAAAGAATGTCTGAAATAGTGAGGAAAATGTTACAGTACTTCTGAATCTTAGGACACATTATATGACAGTGTATGAGAGAGGCTTCGTTAGATTGACACTTGTCACAGAGAAGAAACAGAGGGGAACCATCTATGTATCTTAAATTTGGAAATATGAAAACTATGTACTATTTTAAACTGCATTAGGCAGAGTCTGACATTAATATAACATTAATTAATCTGTTTTAAACTATGATTCCATTGTTTCTCTACAGTCTGGATATTTAAATCTTTTTCCCATTTCTTTCTAATATGAGAAGTGTCCACTTTTTCATCCTGCAGAGCTGTATAAAGGATAGATACTAAGCAGGGAGTGAATGATTGGAGCTTGACAATGGATCTAAGTGTGGAGTCAGGTATAGTCTCATAAGATGGTATGAACTTCCGAGCGTAGTCTCTTATCTGAAAGTATCTGAAGGAGTTACATATAGGTAATCTGAATTTGTCAGCCAGTTGTTGGAATGAAGCCTTTGTCATTGCAATGATGATGGAAAAAAGGACATGTTGTGCAGCCCAACATGCTAGTGTTGTCAAAAATATTGATTTATCGCTACATATTGAACATCTGAAATCTAAAATGATTTCAATATTCATTTTTTTTTGCAATATCGATGCACTGATATCAGCAACGCCTTCTTGCTCTCTCTTATTGTCAGTGTTTGCTACAGTCATTCTGCTGTTCTCTGCTACTAACCAAGAAAAGTCATCAGTGTCATGTTATGGCCTTGTTATATCTATGCTTAGTAAACACATGTTTATTGATTTTAAACATTTAACAAGTTAAACAGATACAACCCCACCCCACCAAGTTAGAACATACGGCATTATATATAAAAACATAAATAATAGTTAACAAAATAATAATCATAGTAATTGTAAAAAACTAAAAATTATTATTGTTACTATTATTACTAATGATAATACAGTAACAGAAATTATAATAATACTGCTGTAAAACAAAAAACATATAATTTAAGCACACATTTAAGACTGGGTACAGCCGACTATCCTCATCCTTTATCTAAGCCTTACATTTTCATAGCATCTTCATTGTCATCATTTTTTACAAATTCCAAAAACATTTCCCAAATATCAAAAAACTCTGCAGCCCTATTTCTCACTATAAAGGTGAGTTTTTCAAGAGCCAAACTCACTGTTAAATCCGTCAACCACCAGCCAAGAGAGGGGCAACACACATTCTTCTAGCAGAGCCTAATTGAGCTATGTAACAAACATAATTCAACCATCATCTTCTCTTTCCTAGGCGGGATAAAACAGTCTGGAAACATGTCTAACAGGCAGAGCCCAGTACTTAAGGTATTGAGGATGAGGTCATCTGAGACACAAACTGCAGCACGGACCTTCAGACTTTTTTGATCTCAACACACTCTCATAAGCAGTGATACAAGGTCCCTTGATGTGTGTTGCACTTATATAATTGGTCGTGAATATTCTGTTTTTGTAAAAATATATTTTATACCCTCAATGTCAATTTTCACCATGGTAACAAAAATAGTAATGCCAATCAATATTTTTCAATGTATTGTATCTACGTTATAAATTCCAGTAGTGTGACAACACTGCTACATGTGAACAGAAAATAGAGCTGCTATTAAATTAGGCCACCAGATTGTTTTATACCTCTGGAATTTCTGTTCCCAAACCAGACAAGCCTCTTTTCCAAATAAAAGTCACGGCTAATATTTGCCCAGGAGGCCGTCTCAACTCTTGTTTTAATCTCACTCATCAAGGATGTGCTCCAACTCTGCACCGGTTTAACTCCCTTCAGGGTTTATTTACTCAGCCAGGGGGGACAAATGCTGATTCATCCGATCCTTTTGTAAACATGTAATTTTCAGAGTTGTCACAGGACTTTGGAGACAGCAGGAGCTCAGGTGCAAAGCTTTTGTTGTATTTGTCTGTCGTGCTTTGATGCCTTCTGGAGATACTGACAGTAGGTGACTGACAAACACTGCTCCACCCACACTGATGTAATTTGGGATGTAACATAATGTTATCTTGTTAATCTAACATCTTCTGAAAGGAGGCGAGAGCAGGCATACGGAGTAATCTTGGTCAACAGCAGGCTGTTATATTCCAAGGAAAGTCAGACTAATCTGAGCCCACACTCAGCCCTTTGGGATTAATAGTTAACAGAAACAGAGCAGCAGCAGCAGCAGCAGCAGCAGCACTACTCTGGGTCTGTGTTTTCGATTAGAGCTGCAACATTAGCTGTGGTTAGGGTGTCAGATGATGAACATGTGTTTGGGTGGGAGGACGTGATGTAAAAATGCATCAAACTGGGGATGTGCTGGAGCTGAATCGCCGCCTTTAAACAAACATGAGGGAACCAAGGCAACAGGACATAATGACCACTGAGCCTCGTGGTCAATAGACTGGCATGGAAACAAACTCACCTCCTTCCCCAAATCATCATCACCTATAAGCCCAATAGACTCAAATTACAAGACCACACATCCCTTGTGCTAACTTTTCCCTTCTCTGGTATCTTAACTCTACACACAGCGTGGTAATGTTCAACGTATGCTGATAAAAAAGAAATGTTTTAAGTGTTATCAAACTGTACTGGTGTTATGCAAATGGGAAACATGTAGCCTATAAGGGTGAGGAGCAGAAGACGTAACATATGGAAGTTCTAGTAAACACTGAAGCGAGCACTTCAAGCACTTGTTAGTAACATATGTTCATTTCCCACTCACAATATGTGAAGGAGGCCAACATTAGTCTTACTAAAATCAACACTGTTGGATTGTGCCAATTTAAATGTGCCATCAGAAAATGCTTCATGTCTATTTTCTTTATTATGTGTTGAATTTTAATGCCTAAAGTCAAACATAGCACTTGAAGAGGGTTTCTTGCATATTCAAACATATGTTCAACTGGGTGAAGCAGGTCAGCCATCTTTTAAAATGTTCAGAAAGTTACATGTGTCACACCTCAGAGCAACAAATTTCATATTTTGCTGGCTTTAAATTAATTCTGGCAACTCCTCATCCATAAGAAATGAATCATTATTATGTACATTAAACTGTTATAGCTGGATCAACTGACATTGACATCAACTGACACCTAATTTCAGTTTTGGATGGGTTGTTATTCATGAGGTAGAAAAGGCTACTTAATAAAAATAAAATGAATGTCCTCACCTCTTTGCACATGGGCAGCTCCGCAGAGGCTTGTGCAAAAAGCAGCCCCAGTAAAAGGTGTCTCAGATGCATCGTCGCCTCCTGTCAGTGCTGAAGTGATGGGGACGGAGGAGCAGAAGGTTGACCTGCGCCCTCAGGTGCTGCCCGCCCGGCGGCTGGGGGCGGGGCTTCACTCTGTACGGTGAGCAAATACTGGGAGGTGATTGGCTGTTCTTATTCTGAATCATCGTTTAATGTCTGACTGTTGAATCACATGAGGCTGAGATGTATTTTACCTGCCTTCTGCTAGCATTTTAGGACATTTACTGTAGAAGTGAGTCGTTTCCGGTAGGCTGTTCAAGAAAATAGTTAGTATTTTTAGCGAGCGACGGCTATAGTAAAAAAAACAAAAAAACAACAACGACGTATTTATTTCAAGGTAGCAAGTCAATTCGACATTTTTACAAAAATATATAGCAATTAAATGCCTGCGAATTATTTGTAAACATTGTTGACCCACAGCACGTGGTAAAAGGGAAATATCCGCCAACAGTCGTTTTCTTTTGAAAGGGTTTAACCGGAAGTTTGTGGTTGCCTAGAAACCAGGCTGTGAACATTCTAGTAGGGTTCCTCATTAGCCAGAATAGAGGCTAACAGCTGCAACTAAATTATGTTTTTCGTCTGCTGAGCTTCGTGTTGTCAGTAAATATGTCAAGCCGGGATCCTTTCCCCTCCAAAAAGTTTGAGAACGACTTCAGTCTGAGCGGCTTCCGGCTGCAGCAGGTGGGTTTAATGATTTAAACTTAATATCTGTGTGGTGTCCGTGTTACTTAGCTTAACAAAATATAAGCTAAAGGCTAAACCAAATGTTACTTAATGTGCTGAGATTTATTTCAAAATACAAATATTTTGGTACGTCAAAAGGCACTTTTCTCAATTTAATTTCAATTTAAATTCAATTCAAATAGCTTTATTGGCATGAACAAATATATGTTATTGCCAAAGTTATTATAATTTTCTCTATACATTAATTATTTTCTCTATTTAAGCAATCTACAAGGGTCAGATGTCCAACATACTGTTAACCAGTGATACTCAACTTGCGTCCTTTGGGCCAAATCTGGCCCCTGGTAGGCAGCTGGTTGGCCCCCCAACCATTTTCTAATTCACAATACAAATAAATTGATTCACACTGGGATTTTTTTATTTTATTTTATACTTCTAATATAACTACGGTGCTTGAGTACATACAAAAGTATCAAAATAGAGCTTGTTTATCAAAGAAGGTTCCTTCCATGCCCAGAATGTCCTTAATTCCTAGAAACACCCCTGCGTTCACCCTGTGTGGGACTGCTGTGACTGGCCCCTGGCCTCCTGTCATTATGCAAAAGTGGCCCCAGTTATTTTACATGAACATTATTGAAGTTACTAAATTTTGTGTTTTCTTGTCAGTTTGATACTGGGAATTAGTTACATGGCCTTATTAACCTCAGGCAAAAATATGCTGATGAGCTCTAACTAACCCCCTGCTAAAATATTACATGGCCCGTGGTTAACTGTGTGATATTTTACTTTAACACAAATGAGTTTAGAATCGTAACATGCAAGCACAAAACTGAAATAATTAAGCAATATCACACGAGAGGGAGTGATGTTGTACTGTGATATCGTCACGGCTGTGATTCGGTCGTAGGCACGAGGCCGCAGGCCGAGTGTCGAAGAATCAGCTGTGAGGCGGAGTGATACATACAGAGTGAAATAACCGTGATGTTGTACTCCAATATCATCACGGTTTTACTGTCTCTCGACCAATCAGATTGCAGGGCCGGAACTAACTGTTGTATAATTAAGGTTTTAAAACTGGATCTTGACACAGGAACTCACTTCAAAACAGGGCTTTAAAAGAATACCTCACCCACAAAATGACCATTTGTTTATCAGTTAGTCACCCTAAATTCACCAAGAAAACTTGGTATTTCTTGCGTGCCTCCACGGAAAATGGTGAATGTACTGATTTACTGATTGATTAGGGACTGTATTTACCTACAGCAAAACCATATGAAAACATCTGTTTGTAAACTGTCACACAACTGGTGCAGTGCAATCAAAGTCTCATTTATCCAGTCATGTGCTCAGGACTTCCCAAACATGCATTTTTGTGCTTGGGAAAGTACTGAACACACGACTGGATAAATGAGACTTTGATTATACTGCACGAGTTGTATGAGAGTTTGTAAAATTGATGTTTCGATAGAGTTATGCTGTTGTTAAATGTGGTCCCCAATCAACAAATCAATATGTTGACAAACTATATATGACAAACTAATTTTTCCTCATAAATACACGGCAATACGGCATGACTAACTGATATAAAAATAGTCATTTTTTTGGGTGAAGTGCTCCTTTAGGATCATTTAATTAATCTGGTCCAGTTGCAAGGCTCTTATCATATCAATTGAAACTGTGCCTTAGTTGTGCATATTCTAATCACATATCCCCAAAGTTGTATTTAAATCTCACAAACTGGTTGCCAACAGGACCTTGCCCAGTTTATATCTGGGCAAAGTATACCTTGGGAAATCAAATGATGGTGTTCAAACAGCACTTAGCAAATGGAAGAAAGTATCTAAATGTAAATATACAGAGTATGCACATGGTTAGCCTTGTATATCCTGTCCCCTATACAGTCACAAAAACTCATTTCTCCGAGGTTCTCATTTAAGCAAACTATATTTCCAAGCATTTTAAATTTTTCAAGAAACATTAACATTTCTGAAGTGTTTTTGTTCACTATAGGTTATAGCTAAAGCAACATGCTTGTTTGACATGTTTGAGCTCAGTCATTGTTTGCTTATTATGTGGATTTTATTAATTAAAGGGAATTAACATCTGTGGTAAATAAATAAGTTTGTCATTAATTTTTCCCCTTTCCCACTGTGCAGAGGAAAACATATGATAAACCAACTCACCTCGCCCAAACAGAGGAACCCTGGAGTCGCCTCCATGATACAGCCACTTTGTCCAGCTCTCGGCGGAGTGTTATGCATTATGAGCATCAGGTAAAATCCATTGCTGTGACCTTCACTTATGAAACCAGAAAGATATTTCAAGGTCAATACTTTGTATGCACCACTCTTTTTTTCAACATCAGGCTCCAAACGACAGCCTCGACTTCCACCTGAAGTCCGTCTACGATCACCACAAGGACTTCTTCTTGGGAAAGAACCAGATATTATACCAGAAGGAGACCGTCACTGAGGATCACAGGTGGGTGTTTGTGAATTTAGGTTTGTGGCCTGGCACAGTACAACTACACTGTGTTATAGTGGCATCTCAGGAGTCTAATTCAACCGTGTTAATCATTTTAAATGTTAACTTACAGGAAGGAGGAAAACTCAAAGCAGGACATGCTGGAAAAGGAACAAGAGACAGATATCAGAGTGTGGGTCGATCCACAGAGGCGCTCCATTTACAGCATTAAGTGAAGCACAGGTGACGTTTACTTATATTATAAACCCTAATAACTGCAGCAGGTGCGTGTGGAGAAACTAACATGAAGAAACCCTGAACATCTGATTTAAGTCCCAGAGTCTGACTCCAGCGTACCCCCACTAATGTTTTTGGGAGAATCTGGGTATGTGTGGAGTAAGGTGGGTCCAAAATAACAATACATGTCCTTTTTCCTCTCCACAGGGCTTGACCAGAGAGAATGATGGCAGCCTCTATTCAACACTACTACTATCTCTGCTGCCAACATGAGAGCCCCGTAAATAAAGGAGTTCTTTCAGTGATTTTTTTGTCCTGCTTGTGTTTATACAAACGCTGTGGAATGCAAATACAGTGATAAAAGAGATGCCTTTACACTGATGGTGTCAAGAATACAAATGAGGGAAGGTCAGATGTGAACATTCTAAAT
The DNA here is from genome assembly GCF_006386435.1 of Epinephelus moara. Taxonomy (NCBI): domain Eukaryota; kingdom Metazoa; phylum Chordata; class Actinopteri; order Perciformes; family Serranidae; genus Epinephelus; species Epinephelus moara. The sequence continues at coordinate 24,191,884 of NC_065521.1, forward strand.
AAAGTTAACATAGCCATTTAGCACAGAAACAGCAGTATTTTATTAAAATATAAAAACGTTAACTGTTGAGGAAGAGATGAAACAGTTGCACATACAGTATTTTGCTTTCTCAAAAGTGGTTCTGCATTAATAGAAAAAATGTCTACCGCATCTGGACATAGTGTGGGGCTTGTCAAAGACTCTTTCCAAGGTCCATACAGCATATTCTATCTGAAATAAAACAGCTGAACACAAAATATTTATAATAAATGATAAACGTCAGTTGAATTTTTACAGTTGTAGAACTGGAGCTCGTTGAACTGGAAACTAATTTGCTTAGGTCAGGACAGGTCGGACGGTAGGTTCAAGCCCTGGCTTTTCGTCGGAGACACCGTTTGATGAAAGCCTTCTCGTCCCATTCGTTGGGAGGAAGCATTTGGCCACCGTTGTGGACGCAGAGGACGGTCATCTCCTCAGCGTACTTGAGATTCTGCAGCAACTGAGGAAAAATACAGCAGGCGCAAAGGTTGAGCAAAGTTGAGGGGTGACAATATAATACAGCAGATATACACATTCACACAAAACATGTTAAACCGATTATTACCGATGTTAACAGATTATTTTAACCACCCAGGGACAGCAGAAACAAGCCAAGAACACAAGACTGACATATCATCACCTTTTAAATTTATGAATATGTATATAGCAAACAGCTGCTTATTTACAAATACAGCAGAACCACACTTGGCATTAGCATTTATACAGAGTCATATTTCTGGCCACTTGATGACTGTAAGTCAATTCCTGAGGAATATATCTGACTCTTCAGCTGCTAAATGCTGTACTATATTCATCAGCTGGTCGCTAAATTTGTTCCTTGGTGCAGAGTAGATAGTTTACAGTGGGTTATTAGAATAGCTGAAAACAACGATAATAAGAGCAGTGAGAGTGAAACAAAACAGAAAAGTGGAAGGTCATAAAACCAAAACAATGAGCTGAAAGATGTTAAAACATTCTGTAGAGCTGAGGGGAACTGGAGAGTTGGGTGATAATGTTCTGTCCCCCTCTATCTCTCAGTAGTCATGTGATCCATTGTTAATATAAAAATACCAATTATAGCCACTTAAGCAGAATGCACAGCAGATGTACACAAACACACTCAGTGAGATCATCAGAAGGTACAAACACTCACTTTGGGAGTTATGAAGAAGTACTGGGATGTCGTCTCTTTGCAGGCTGTGCGGACCACAATGTCAAAGACTCTTCTCTCATTTACAGGATCCATTCCCTACACATAAGGGAGAAACAGTCTCAGTCACATCCACATACGCAAGCAGGCGTATATCAGGAGTATATCAACTTCACCTGTGTGTGTTAATGGTTTGCGTATGTGTAGAAAAAGTGACAAAAAAGCTGCTTTGCCAGCAACTTAAATAAGTGAAGAGAAAGGTCAATTTGTTAAATCATTAACAAACATGCAAAATCTTCAGAGGACAGAACAAATGGGTCTGGAACATGCTTTATCCCTGCATGTCTCAAGGCCTTTACACACCAGGGTTTTTTTTGATGGGACTAATTCACAAGTCACAAGAATATACTTTAACACAGAATGTGAATATTACGTGGCACAAAAGCAACAGAATTCTTTTCAGAGCAATGTACTGCTGCTGATATGAATAGTTTTGATGTAATATTTGCAGGCGAATATTTCCCATTTTCATGTCATTAATTCGTCACACCCCGGTGTTTAAAGGCCTTTAGTCTGTTTTATTATCTGAAGATGTGCTGCATTATTACCCCATTAATACCTAAATCTGGTGAAATGTTAGAACATGGGTTGAGGATCCAGTGATTAATTGCTGGTGTAGGTTGGACCCTAGAGCACCACGTCATGGCCAATTATAAAGCGTTTAAATTTTGGCTCATGAATCCTAAAATGTGAGACTAAGAACCCTTTTTCCTGGACTCACTGTATGTCTGCTTCTTCTGCAGCTCTGTTTTAATGTACATGTTCTCACAGAAGAAAAGCTGTTGCGACTGTGTGTGTTTAAGTGTGTGAGTGTGACTACCTGGTTGATCTCATCCACCACTCTGAAGGGGCAGCGGTTGAGCTCCTGCAGGGCCATGAGGTAGAGCATTGTGGAGACGCTGCGCTCTCCTCCGCTCTGATGGTGGGCGGTCAGCTCGTGGAGCTGAGTGCTGCTGTGGAACTTCACTCGAATTCGGATCCCATATTTGTCATACTCTTCCTGCAATGACAGACAGCATTTAATGGGGGGAAAATTCTAATTGTTACAAATACCAACATCTTATGTGAATGATTAATTATGAGCAATACTCATCGCTTACATAAAATACAGGAAATGACCACTGAAACTGCACTTTGCAACTCCCACAAGATGTCAGCGTGTGTTTTGTTCCCTGCGTGTGAGCATTTACCTCATTCTCTGAGTGCAGATCAACCTCTCCTGCACACTGCATGGAGCGGAAGAAATCACTGAACTTGCCATTGATCTGTTCCACCAGCTGCTTCAGCGGGTTCAGCCAGCGCTCCTTCGCCTGTGAGACACACACACACAGATCACGTTATCAAGGATGGCCTGCTGTCATAAAAGAAATCACAGAAAGAACCACATTTCTTAACCAAAAAAAAATCACTTAAGGATCACTGCAGTGACAGATCATGTACCTCAGATATGTTCTGCCGGTAGGCATTCAAGGCGTTGGTCTTCTCTTCCAGCTCTTTCTCCAGATGTTTGATCTCCTGCTCTCTCCTGTTGTACTCCTCGACAACCTTTGAAGAGAAGGAGAGAATTAACGAGGGTACATGACAAGATGTATTCACACTCAAAATTTATGTCCAAAAAATTAAGTAAGCCAACAATAAATACACTGCTTAGAAGAAATTAATAAATTACAATAAAACAGCACTTTCCTACAAAAGGCTGTTTCTAGTGAACTCTAATATTTAAAAAAAAAAAAAAAAAAAAAGGACAACACAGATGGTTTGAAATCTATCTAATTCCTGAGTTTGCTTTCTGAGAATAAAGTTATGATTATACAGAAATAATTTCAGCTGATTCTCATGTGTTCTTACACTTTCACTGAGGCCAGTGAAGCACTCAGCTCTGGACCGCTCCTCGTTCAGCATGGCATCGATCTCGTCCAGCGTGTCAGGCAGTTTGCTGAATGCCTGCGTCCATGAAAAATAAGAACCGTGAACATTTGATTAATTAATATTACTAACATTTTGTGTTCAAAAACCTCCACAGCAGTGACTGGAACACATGAGAAGGATAGTTTTATTTAGCAACATAACAAACAGTGATAAAGACTAACATTACGCAGGTCTTCAGGTAATGACTCATCAAGTTGCATCCTGCAGATCGTTTTTGCTCTCTTCAGAAGGCCTTTGCATTGTTCTGTCAGCTGGATCTTCCTCTGCTCCAGACGGCCGCATTTTTGCTACAAGAACATATGTGATGCAGAACAAGGAGTAGATCATGACATACAGGAGTTAATATCACGAACAGTCCACCAGGATAGATGTATATAAAGGTGTGTGTGTTACGCTTACATCGAGGGTCTTGAGTTCAGAAGCACCTTCTCGACAATCATTCTCCAGCTTGGCCTTCTCAGCTGTCAACCCCACCGTCTCCAAAGCCAGGTGCACCTTCTCCATGGTCAGCTTGGCTCTCAGCTACAGACGATGGAGAGACAAGGGAAATGGAGGGCGCAAGGAAAGTCAGCAAAATGGCAGAGGCAGATTATAAAGGACAGGTGTGCACTTTTAAATGTTAAATGTCTCCCCTTTTGTAATGGCCGCAAAAAGTTTTTATGCAGAACATTATGATGTCACAGTGAAGATGACCTTTTACCTTTTGGATATAAAATGTCATTACTACATCATTTTATCCTATGAGACATTTGTGTAAAATTTTGTCATAATTAGCTTATGAATTCTTGAGTTATGGCCAACAACCGTTTTTGTGGAGTCACAGTGACCTTTGACCAGGGAGGGAGGGACAGACATACTGCCTCCAGTCATGGCTTCCACCAGTGCTGAGGCATAAAAATCTTCTCTAAATATCATCCTACCACAGCTATCAAATCTAAAGCAGTTATGGTTCAAAGTCTTCATGTATCCGTACCTTCATTTGGGCCATGAACGCTGCGACTATGGACACCTTCTGGGCATTAACAGCTGCGATTTTTTCTTTAGTCTCCTCTTCAATCTTCTTCAGGTCAATAACACTCCGCTCCATCTGCCTCAGACTAAACACATGGGAAGAGGAAGTTAGACCAATTAAGATATATTTGCATTCATCAATCTAACACAACTCTACAGAGAAAATTTACTAAAAGTATTTCAGACAGACTTGCCTGTCCTGTTTGGTGCTGATTTTCTGCTCCAGTTGCCTCTTTTTGCCCTTTACTTCAGACAGGTGCTTCTTCTCTGCCAACAGTTCGTTATCACGGCGATCCAGTGCAGCGGCCTCTGCCTGCAGGGCCTTCAGCCGCTCGTCGATGTCTCGTAACTTCACCTCACAGGCCTAGTCACAGAGGGGTTAACAGTTAAACTCTAACATGTTAGATGTTTCAAGGTATACTCGAAGGAGCACCAGATTTATGAAATGCTGCAGTTAAAAAAAGGAAAGGGCTATGCCTCTCTCCCTCACCTTCATCTGCTGCTCCAGCTGCCGTTTCTGTTCGGCGTCCACGGTGATGGTGAGGTACTGGGAAGGGTGAACTGCGGAGTTACTGGTGCTGATCTTGTTGGAGTAATGGGACCTCTTTAATGTGTACCTCTCCTCTGTTGTGTATAACACCCTGAGGTAGGGCTCCTCAATCACCTGTGAGAGAGAAAATGACAGATGAAGATCGAGGTCAGCAGTGGCGCCTTTTTAATAAAAGAAAAAGACAAAATACAAACACTGAGAACTCCTCGCAAATTCTCTGAACTTCAATGATCCTGCTGGGAAATGTCGGGAGAAGAATGTACGGCTGTCAGATATAAAATACAGACATAAAATACAGTACAACTAAATCAGACAGTGATAAAATGCATCTTTAATTGACTAAAAGCACTTGGTCCAAATAAATAATTGAATTGGGTGATTATATGATTATTATGGGTGTCTGCATCTCAACCTACAACAATTCTCTTCACATCCAGCAGTAAATTCACTGCAGAAGTTTAATTTTAAATGAGATTTACTTCCCTAATTCTCTGCTGTTTGTTGTGGGAAGTTGAATAATGTGGGAAGAGGCACGTACCGTTTTAATCATGGCTTTAGTCTGGTCATTGCCCACAGGGACATCATGCACCTTGTACTGGTGACAGAGGTAACTCATCACCTCATCAGGGGCGTCAAACATCTCACGCAGGTAGGTGAAGAAACCAAAACGCCTTCGAATAAGTAAGAAAATTAAACATCAAGTATGTATAAAACTAAAAAGTAATGATCACAGACACAATTACAACAATAATAGACCATAAAATAAATACAGTTGATGTTGATTTCAGGTTATTAAGCCTCAAGTAAAATAAATTTTCTCTCACTTCAGGGACTCAATATTTAGGGATGGCTTCCTGCCAGAACACGACTCCACTGGAGCAGAAATGGAGTTCACTTTCAAGTTCATCTTGTCACGGACCTGAGGGTCGGGACAGATCAAACGAAACTTCTTATTTGGGAGGGTAAAGACTGGAGGTCACACACAAAGTTCTGGTTTGTCTGACAGTTTGGACAGAGAAGGATTTTCATCCTCCACCCAGAGTCAACATGACATCATAACCTGCAGCGCACTGACCTCAGTCATGAACTTCTCCATGTCGTCTTTTCTCTGGAAGACAAATGCCCGCAGATCGTGGAATGAGATGTGGTTCTCCACGTACTTAGCATAGCGATGATCTTTCACATTGATCTGAGGAAAGAGGACAGGATTATCATGTGGACTATGCAACTGAAACAGAGAGCATCACACTCACAATACTGACTGCTGTCAAATGTTTTGTGAGAGTCACTACGATGAGATTTCGTAAGAATAAGAATAAAATCAAGAAATTAACCTTCTGTCAGTCTGCTTTATGTACTTGCTGTGCTAATACTTTATTTTAACATTTATAAGCACTTCATAAACGGTTTATAATACACTGTAATGTAGTTGTATGCAAATGTAAGGACATTTCCCAGTGTTAATTAATGCATAGCGTTTGTCAACTATATCGTCATTAATAATGTGTTTATTCAGCCTTAAATTATGGTGCACACAGGAGGAGTTATATCTACATTATAGTGTTACAAACATTTTATTAAAAGTTTATATTCTGCTTACAGATTTTAATGGGGTGGGGTTAAAATAAAGTGTTATCCACATGATTTAGTGGGACTCACCACCAGCATCATGGGCTCATGGACATTTCCATGAAAGAGATGTTTGTGCTGTCTGAGCCACTGGAGGGCAGTGTGTGTGTCCTTGTGGCGTCCTCGCAGCTTCTCCTCTTTGGCATTCATCATGTTGTTCATGTCCCTGAGCTTTCTCTCCAACACTGGCAATTAAAATAAATACACATCGTCCACATGAACCACATTCTATGCTGTAAAAGTAAGCAGCATCTTATGTTAAAGTGGAAATAGACAAGCTTTCTGCTTTAATTTATCATTATGAAGTTTATGTTGATTGCACAATGTTATGGCTAAAAAGTTAGGGATGCACCGATCCCATACTGACATCAGATATTGGGCCAATAGTGACACAAACAGCTGGATCAGTATCAGTAACAATGGGGCAGATCTATTCAGATAAATTCTGCATTAATGTCTGGTTACACGTGTGTGTACTACATCATGCGTCAGCAGTGTGACGAATAGCTGAGGGAGCTAACAACAATCTCTTTAATTAAAAACTGGTATTGGACTGGTACGCTGTACTGGCTGACGCCCAAAGCCCAGGTATCAGTATCAGGACTAAAAAAAGGTGAAGTGGTGTGTCCCCGTATAGACACCACTGGCATTTAGAATGGTTCTCTATACACCTTGCTTTCACAATGCCAATTTTGTCTGCCATTGAGTACAATCTGCCGGGAAAATGAAGGCTCAAGTTACGGCACAAAGGAAGGGCTTCAACCACTGTGCAACCAAAACTGGAAGAAGATGGTGCTTTTGTTTGCTCCCAGTAGCTGTGAGTAGCAACCCTCGGTAACCAAAGAGTATCAATGTTTGTTCTTTGCCGTTATTATCCCCAGTAGCAGAAATGGTGGACGGTGAACACCTAAAGTAACTGTGGGAACTGTGGTAGCTGTCAGGCTCTGAGGAAAATGGAAAACAAATCTGTTGTCTTTGTGACAGCGGCATCAACAATAATACCACTCGTAAACGCTATGGGGGGAAAAGTTGTATGTCTCCACTTTAAATAATTAGATTTATGTAACCTGCATAGTTTATGAGAAACTCACTTTTGTACTCAGCATGGAGGTTGTCCTTCTCCCTGCGCAGATCGGATTTCTCTCCTTCGATCTTGGCTCTCTCCTCCCGCATGTTCCTTAGCTCGACATTGACGGCATTGATCCGCGGTGTCACATCGGGTTGGTCGCCAACTTTGGCGAGCTCTGCCTTCAAGTCATCAATGGTCCGTCTGGTGTTGCTGATTCTCTTCTGGTGGTCTTCCTCTTCCGTCTGCTTCAGCCTCAGCGCTTGCTTGATATCGTCAATCTTTAGAGAAGAACAGGGAGAGTTTTCATTCATTATAAACGACAGCTGCAGATAAAGTCTACCTTAATCTGTGCTAAAGTGTATTAAAATAAGGCATTAGCTAAAGCTATTAAAGAAAATACTGATTGTGTTATTTGAATGGCAATTTCTGTTATCATCTCTTCTGACTTGATACTAAGCTGGCAAAGCATTATTTTTAAATTAACTGACTCATTTGGGATCTTTCCCCCCAAAAAATAATTTGCTGTAATTAGTTAAAGCAATCAACAAATGTGGAGTGTGAAGGAAGTGTAAACTGAGCCATGAAAAGATAAAACAGGAGGACATTCTTGGGTGCAGGGTCCCACAAGGCGTCTACACGTATCAAACACTTAAATTTAGTACTTTTTAAGCCCATTTCAAGATAATTTTCACCAAGTTAAAGACATTGCTAGACTTTTCAAGGACCTGCAGCCTCCCTGTCTCAGATAGAAGTCCTTTTAAAGTAAAGTGGCATGTTCATTGTCGGCTTGTTACAGTGGATGTCAACAACACTGATCACTTGTTATCAGCTGTGAGGGCTGTAAGTTTTCTAACTCTTTCTGAGTCTCACCTCTTTGTTTTTTCGATCCAACTGATCTTGTTTCTGTTTGCACTTCTGAGACGCGTCTTTGATAGCAGCAGTCTGAAAAACAAAATGCTCACATTATCATCATAATTCTATCACAAACATTATATTCAGGTATTCATTCTACTGCTAAAAAACATGCTCAAAAATCCTGGCATCTCATTTTAATTATGACATTAAACCTACTTTCGAGAGGTTTATAACTGATTTTGATTACTACTGCTTCATATTCAGTGAAGATGTGTTTTTAAGGAATGAACCCACACTACATCATAAATAGCTGGCAGGATTCTCAAGTGTGCCGCTCTTTAATGTCTTAATATTTTTATTATGAGTTTCCGTGGGCAGCATAATGCTCTGATTCATTTAAAAGGCACTTAATTCATGTGTAATCCTCATGGATGCCCAAAGAGGCTTTTCATAAACAATTATAAGTGCATCAAAACTATGAGTGCGAGCTAACGGCCAGACCTCTCAGCTACATGAATACACACAGATCATTAATACTAAGTATGCTGAAAGTAAAATACAAAAATAAATCATTAATCATGTTCCTTCTTTCAGACCTAAGTGTCGTACTGTAGACCTATCAGAGAGTAGTAACACTTGTTTTTTCACCTTAGCCTTTATTTGTGCATCAGTTGGTTTCATCTGGTTGTCAATCAGATGGATCTTCCTCAGCATGGGAGCCTGGGACTGCTTCAGGGCAGAGAGCTGCTTCTTGGCCTCATCTCGCTCCTTCTTCACACCCTCTTGCTCCTTACGGGTGGTCTCGTACTCCTAGCATCGGAGGGACAGGATCAAAACAGACACAAGAATTCAGTTTTACTCTGACTGCGCGCTGTGTTTATTTGTCTCTCCCCCTCATACACAGTGTGTAATTTCCACCACTCACCACCCATGGTTTCTTCTTGTCAAGCAACTCAATCACGTCCAGATGCCTCTTCTTTTCGTAGTAGCGGTTCACGTCATGTTTGTTCCTCTCGTTCCTCTGCTTGGCCTTCTCCAGGAAACTGGCCTTCTCCTTCACAACATTCTAAAAAGAAACCAGCAACAATAATGGAAAACCTAGAAGAGCCCGAGGTCTGAAATGCTGCATTTACATCTTCTAAATATGGGGAAAAGTTAAATAATGGATGGTGCAACTGTGATATGTTTTTTTTTTTAAACATTTGAGCTGTGACAAAAAGAAGGAAGGGGATGTTCACTGAAAGGGATTCTAAAAAATCCACAGCTCTTTGAATTGCATGAATTATATTTACCTCCAGTTCTCGTTCTCTGTTGCGGAAGTTTTTGAGCTCACAGTGATACTCGTACATCTCTGGTGGTCCCACTGACTTCTCAGTTGCCTCCAGCAACTCAATTTTGGACATCTTGGCAAACTCTCCCACTTTTTCCTGTATGGATACACCAACCACATCAACAGGAAATCAGAAAACAGTGAGAAAAGTATTACTGGGGATAACATTTAAGGCAAGTTAGAATTGTTTAAGTAAAGATTTGCATGCATAAAATGTGACCCACATCGGCCCACTGACCCCTTGATTAAATACTGACAAATACATTTGAAAATGAGATTTATATAATTCACACAAATGATACCTGCACTGTGCAAATATCCCATAATGTGACAACTCTACTTTAACAGCCTGACCCAATGGACAATTTCAGCAGCTATTTTAATAACTGGCACAAACATACCTGAGGCAGAAACTGGCAGAGGTTGCTGACTTGGATACGCAGAGCCTTGACTTCTTCTTCCACTGCTTTCTGGTTGCAGTGTCTTCCATTCAGCATCCACAGCGACTGATTGTTCTCCACATGGATCTCTCGGTTAATCACTACATTACCACCAACCTTGTGCCTGGAATAACAACAAAGAATTATTATTCCTAAATCATTAAATAGCTGTAACACCTGCTGGCAAAACAGTGATATCATCTTAGGTTAAACTGTCTGTATTTCTAAAATGCTGAGTTATGTTAGCAAGATTAATATATCATGATTTCTAAATTGCTTTATCTGAAATTTCTGAATACATGCAACACAAATGTATTTCACCTTTATAATAGCTTGATATTAGTAAAGTAACTCTTTCACATAACTTACAGTTCAATCTCAATGAATCCCTTATGGCACCCACGTTTGACATACAGCCCAACCTACAGAAAAAAATAAACAAATAGTTTCAATAATCATCATCAGATTTGTAATTAATTTATCTGTCAGCTTAAACATCTTTAAAACTATTTGACTATTTGACAGCAAATTGTATTATTTATGGAGAGTTTGGTCGAAATAATTTAGATTTAAAGGTAAACATGAGAATGATTAACTTTTGGGTACATTTAATTAGTCATAATACAGCAAAAATCTCTTTGACTGTGTTTATTGTTTTCAAGACTTTGTATGATGACAATATTTTTCAGTGTAAATGGATTTCCAAAGTTAAAAATATTCTTGATGATTGTGGTTTATCGTACTTATGGCATGACGCTGGACGGATGAACCCTAAATATTTAAATTAATGATCGAACATAGATTATCTGACATGGAACTACAGAGATGGCATGAGAAATTACAAAGTAACCTTTTAGGTGATAGTTATAAATTGTTTAAAACTGATTTCACTTTTGAACCATATCTGATTATGTTAAGACCTGCTGAAAGAGTTTGTTTGTCTAAGTTTTGGTGTGGAAATCATAAGTTACCTATCTCTGAGCGCAGGTATGATCGTGAAAATGTCCCCCGGAAATGTACTCTTTGTTTGACTGGCAATCGAGGAGACGAATATCACTATGTACTTGTGTGTTCTTTTTTTGATAAAGAGAGAAGAGTTGGTCGGACAGTTCTATAGAGCAAATCCAAATATTTATAAGTTTCAAAAGTTAATGTCATCTCGAAAAGTAAAGGTCTTGTCAAATTTATTGAAACTTTTAAAGAAAATCTTGAATAGTTTCTCTTGATTTGTTTTGACTTGTATGTATGTACACAAATTCTGTTTTATTTATTTTGTTGTGCATTGGCTGCCGCCTGTTCTGATTTGTTATTTTTTTTGTCTGCCCCTTATACCCCGGGGAGGGGTCAAAAGGAATAAATGAAATGAAATGAAAACTGACTGGCACTGGTTCAGGGATCTGAGTAAAACCATTACAAGCAGTGTAAGAGGATAACCAAAGACACTCAAATATCAGTGCCTACTACCTACTGCAAGCAGTTGCTATCAGCTGAAAACCTTTAATGTATTAACCCTTATATCATGCGTTTTATTTAATCACTGGTCTTTGGAAAGAAATCAAAGTCGGGCCAAGTCCAGAGTACTTCTACCAGTGCTGTTTACCTTATCACCTCTGCCCAGGATAGCAGTCTTGCCAGCCAGACCCAGACAGATGGCACATACGATGCTCGACTTGCCAGTTCCATTGGCTCCAACAATCATGTTCAGATTAGGTCCAGGATACACCACAGAGTAGTCATAGGTCCTGTGGGAGCACAAGGTAGGTATTTAAGGTTTCCCTGCAGGGTCTTACAACAGAGGTGGGCCACCTCCACTAACATCCAAAAATATTATAAAACTGAAAAACTTTTACAAATTAAATTTGTGTCCCATAAAAGTACTGATGAGAGCGCTTTCTGTTTTAACGCCCCTAAACTCTGGAATTCGTTATCTCTGGATATTAGAATGGCGAGCTCCCTCGATATCTTTAAACGTAAATTTAAGACCTACCTTTTTAATCTGGCTTTTAATATGGAGTTACATTACAGTCTTGATTCCTCAGTTTTAACCATTGGTTTTTCCCTTCTTTATTCTGTTTTATTTATTTATCTATTTACTCTCTTTTTATTCCGTGGAGTTTTAATCATCTTTTTTGCTTGGTTTGCTTTTTAATATTTTATTGTTTTGTGTCCAATTTTGCCATGTGAAGCACTTTGGGCTGCATGTTTGTATGAAAGGTGCTATATACATTAAGCTGAGCTGAGTTGTTTAAAACCTAAGTGGAAGGCAGGGAGTTCAAGCACTTACAACACAGACAATCCTTCAAATATTTAGCACCCAGGGAGGTCATCTGGTTGTACTAGTTGAAGCTTTTTGACAGCCACCTTGCTGTGGGTGTTGACTCCAAGAGGCTGTAGTTTGTGGTGCAGGTGAAGTATATTACTCCATACTAAAGGTGTGTCACATTTAGTGTAGTCTATTTATTTAGTAGGACAGACTGCTCACTTTAGTAAATGAAATATTTATTCAGTCTACCCTCTTTGTTATAAAGGGGGTGAACAATATAATAGAAATACCTTTTGGTATAAAACAGGTGAACAGCATCACAGTCAGCAACCAAAATGGCCACGAGTAATCCAAACAAAAGCTGCATGACAGAAGTGTTGCACCATACTGGTTTTAACCAGGTGTACCTAATAAACTGACAGCTGGAAAAAAAAGTGAACATTATTCAAACGTTAGCCATCATAGAGACTTGACTTGGACTCCTCCCTTAAGATCCTGAAGATGATTTAGTGTCCAACTCAAGACTTGTATTTAATTTGTCACTTAACGTCTTTAATTGGAGCTAAAATATATAATATTTAGACATGATTTGGTGACTTACAGTGTGAATACATCGGTTTAACATGACACTAGTGGAGCAACTGACACACCCCTGGTTTCTAGCATATAAACTCAGTGGGTTAACGGTTTGGTCATGCTTACACAGATACAAACAACCTTGAATCAGTGCCAAGTTAATGTGCAAGCATGTTTGCTAGCTTAGCCGTTTAGCTACCAGCAGGGTCTATGACACTGTACCAGGCTGGCGGCGGTTAAGTTTCGGTTTGTAGATGTCGTCCTGTGTGTGGTTGAGTGACAGCTGAGCAGCAGTAACTTACAGGAAGTTTTTCATGGTGAGCCGAACTATGGATCCCTCCACAAAATTGCCCTCTCCTCCGTTTCCGTTGGGCTGGCTGCCTGTAAACACGCTGGCCCCGCTGCTAACGGTCTGTGAGCTGCTGGTGACATGACTGGTTCGTCGTCTTTTGCCGGACGAAGCCATGGTGAAGATAAAAAAGAAGCCTGCCTAGGAAACTACAGGCAGGCTCGTTCACCCTCGCGCGCTTCGCCTAATGGTTACTGAAAGCCGGTTGGACAAAAGAGATCACGTGTATACACAAAGACCAGCGTCATCAACAAAACTAACGTTCATTATCGCGAGACTTTATTTACAGCTTGATAAATACTCTTAGGAATAAAACGTTTCTCAACTGCCCTCAACCATCAAGTCTTATGTGTTATTTGTTGGCTATTGGCACTTGTAAAAAATTTACAAATAACATAATTGCATATGACTCAAAAAAATATATTGATGTGAATGTATTATATAAATTCAGCTGATTGTTAATAGTGATAAATATTGTGTTGGTATTAAAATAAGAGATATCTCCTGAAAAAGATGTGTAGGAGGGATCTAGTTCTTTGGAGTACAAAAAAATCTATTTGTCATGTGCTCCTGCTTTATATATACAAAAATATCCTGGATGGAATTTAGGATTATTGGTTTTATTAATGGGGAAATTCCATGTAAATATAAAAATATGACTGACTCCACATGTAATATGTTATACAGTTGCAGCAGTATACCAGTTTCAGGGTATACTGTGGTATGAAAATTGATGGTTATACCGTGTACATTTGCTTACCTACAGCTGATCTCCTGCACATGCAAATCTCCTTTCCTGCATGACGGCCTGTCAGACTTTATACACATACTTCCATTATAAAAATGTTTTGTGTCAGTGAATATAAAAGGTCTGTCAAACCAAAATTAGGCTTCTGTATTAATTCTTGTAAGGGTCAAATGGTCATAGTAATTGTGTGATACCGTATACCGTGAAACCATATTTTCGGAAATGGTTATTGTACTGTGAAAATCTCATACCGTTGCAACCCTAGTTGCAAAGAACATAGTGAAGACTTATCCTTTTATTAGTATTATTTTATTCATTAGTTTCCTTTATTCATGAATAGTCCCTGGTTATATCCCGATTACCAGGTCTGATGTGATGTGTGATCATATGTTGTTTTTTATGAAACTAGAGAGGTGTTGATTCATCTTTACAGTCATTTTGGAGAATGTAATTTGTCGTGCTGTGGAATTGTTTTATATTATCATACCAAGAGATGTTTTAGTATTCATTCTACCCTCATAAAGTTAATGGAAACAGATCATTATGGTGGGGTTTATTGCAGGTTTTTTTTTATTAAGACTTAATTGGTGTCGGCTAGGTGTAAGCCTTCCTAATAAACTGGCCACTGAGTGTATACATAGACTACTGTTCCTTTTATTTGAAAAGACAGATAAACAGGAGGGAAGGAGACAGATGAGGTTGAACAAATGAGGCCATGATTTTGCTGTGAGACATAAGAGAAGAGGTTCATATTTTTTTCAAGTCCACCTTAAAACAATAGGCCGCTGACATGTCCATGTAGGCTGCATTTACAGAGGATGAAGTGATTCCTCCTGATGCCCGATGCTCCGTGCAAAACTGCACTATGAAGTTTAGCTGAAGCTAATACAATGCTTCGGCTGTTTAGTTAGTCAAATGAGGTGGGGATCTACCAAAGTTATGTTACATTTTACATTGTTATTCTAGCACAAACTCCCACCTTGTGTGTCCCCAGTTATTTGTTGCTGGTGACACTGAGAGGGCGTTTTAAGCTAAAATACACGGCATACACAATTTGCTTAACCGGGACTGCAAAGGTCTCACATGCATTGGTGTAGGAGAGGTTTTACGCATGCATACAGGGTATACCAACCTCTTTTTCTGGACATTCTACAGTATACCCACCTATCACCCAAAAAGGTCACAGGAATAAACAGGAGAGTATACCCACTTCCTTCTCAGCAACATACCCATCTACCAAGCAGTACACCTACCTCATCAACTACCACTTGCTTGAGAAATTTCTTTATAGCCAGTATGGACAGGAACTATTACAGCAGCCAATGATACTTTCAAGGTATATATGACTATGTATTGTGTCAACACAGGTTTAAAAAAATGTGAACCTATCCTTTAAACGGGAGCACAGGCCATCAACAATAGGGAACCCTGAGGTGACGACACATGTAGACTGTAGTCAGGTAATTTGCAACTATTTTTGGTAGATTACCAAGAAAACCACATCAAATTTTGAGGACCACCTTGAGTGGTACTTTAACAACTTTTTATAGTTCTCTGCTGTATTTCGATAAAGAAAATATGTTGCCAATTTGGACCTCCAAACACATCAAGAACCCCTACCTCACTTTGATAACATGTTCAGGGACAGCTAGTGAGATAAAAATTTAACAGTCATGTTTCGTCTTTAAACTTATAAATCAGTTTATCAGTTTAGTCAATGACTCATACACATAACCTGTGGCTATTCAATAAAAAAGACCGTTCACTTTTCTCCCAGGCTATCCCTGTTTTATTTTTATTTTTTGCTGTCTTGTTTCCATGGTGCCATATGGTCATACAATGGATGTGTGTGTGTGAGCTATGTTTAACAATGATGGCAAATTCTAGACTTCTGAGACTGACATGGCCTCAATGCATCATCTTTAAGATTTTAGGTGACAAAATACTAAAATGTCTATAATGTGTTGCACACAATGTCAGAACTTGTGATTTTGGCACATGGTTGCCTTAAAAACACGCTGGTTTCACTAAAGAGAAATGTCCCATTTTACCGGATCGCCCTGACCCTTTCCTATACAAGGTAAAGTGTATTGTGAGAGAATTGTGATTCCAAGTTAAACATTTAATGAAATGCAACATCCTACAACCACTTGTGTTGATGTACCCTGATTGTTTTAGCTTCTGTAGCCTACTTTATTACCAAAAAGAGAAATTCAGCATGCCACATGGCTTTATTGTTGTGGGACCAGTGTTTTCTTTCACCTTTGGTGTGCCTTTACTAGTTTTCACCAACAAAAATAATGTTTCATGTAAAGCTCATTTGTAGCAACGTGTTTGATGACTATTTTTCAAGAGCCAAAGATGTAAAAACTTATGTCCAGTATTACCTGACTGACTTTCCCCTACTGTAGGCTCATGATTTCCACTTAACCACTTAGCTTAAGCCCTTATATGACGATGTAGTCTTAAGGCACAGTGGCTAACTTAAAATAGCTCTTACAGGTCTTTATATACCTTTATGTACGTATAGAGTGCCTATAAACGTTTGACCAGCTCGACCAAACAAGAGACGCTCCTCAAGTAACCACGACATCTTTTTTAACATATAACTGAACAATGAAACTACTTCAGACGGAAAGTGTCTCGTGAACTAAACGCACGTTCTTTTAACCGCTCAAACCCGTCCAGACCTCCTCCTCCTTCTTCTGTTGTGGTTAGATCAGAATCGCTTCTTTACTCATTGTCCACAGTGACGCTTGAGATGAACCCAAGCTCACCCAGAACTAGTATATCTGATCAATTCATCACCTCTGACCACAACATAAAGCGTGGAGGCCCTGTAGGTTAACATCTCGCCAACTGCTCATCGCCATGGAGGCTCGCGAGCGCTTTTCCTATCATCTCCGGTCGGAGCAGAGCCAAACTCAGACCAGATCAAATAAGATCACTGTGTAGGTTTTTAACAGAAATACAGACTCACACAGACAAACACCGCACATTTACTCACACAAACACTCGCCAAACACTCACACACACACGCCCCACTCACACGCCATTCACACTATGAAGCAAGAACATCCGGGTCAGGTTTAAAAGCTGAAAGCCGCAAGGAATCATGGGACTTTGAAAGCATGAAATAGTTGGGGTGTCGACCTCGTGTGGCCATTCATGGAAATTACCTTCCCTTATTTCTCCTGTGTACTTAATATTTCTTGCATTTCTTGCATTACCTGTTACAAGTAATAATCTCATATTATTTAAGAACCCTACTGTTTGTTTAGATAGATAGATAGATAGATAGATAGATAGATAGATAGATAGTAGTCAGATATTTATATTAACCTTTGTTCAGCCTTATCATCCCTGTTTTTAACTGTACGTCTTTTTCTGTGTATGTGCAGACAGTGTATGTGCACACACTTAATTGCAAAGTCTTAGGGCTGCTGTAAAATGTTTGCTACTGTTTTTACTCACTATTTTTCTTTTATTGTGCACAGATATCTTAAATAAACAGACTATTTTTGCATTGATCTCAGCCTGCGGATGTTTTTGTAGCTTTCTATCCCAGTTACATTGGTGTGCAGGTGTCTCTGCCGCCCTGTCTAGTTTACACACTTACTTGGTTATTAAAGCTGATTATGATTTATTTATTTTTTAAATCAAGTAATAAGTAATTGGGCCTATATGAAGTAATATAAAAGAGGAACAATGAAGTTAAACAAACACACCAAAAAGTGATGTTACAACTAAATTATATAAGTATTTTTAGGTATTGTTTTGTTTTGATGCCTTCACAGTTCATGCTAAAGGTGGATTCAACAAAATGTTTATAAACAATTCAAAATAAATGAAACAGGGGCTCTCAGTTCAATATCATTTGGAATTATAACACAAAATCCCAAATAGAAAAAGTCATTTTACAGTATATTTGTAAAATGGATTACATTCAAATAAATATGGTGTGGGAAGGATTAATTTACAAAAACAAAGTGTTTTTAGGAGCAGCTACTCTTTTCTCTGAATTTCTGCTATTATGTATTTTAAAACATATAAAAAGTTCGGGAAAAAAAAATCTACCTGCAAGTTGCTCTTTAATTGACCGATAGTAAACACAGTGTTTTCCACAATCATAGCCATAATCATAAATGGCTGGAAAATACATAATGAGATCTAAATTAGTTTACACTGATAGTATACATTTACAGTAAGTATATGGTTGTTTCTTCAGAACAGGTTTCCGGGAAAAGACAGCACTCTAGTGGTAAATAGGTAAAAATAAATAAATAAAAAGTAAAATCTGCCATTTGAACTACGAGCAAGTTACAGTACATCATGTTTTTGAATAAAAGGTTCATAGGCCACCTGAATTACTGTAAAAACATAATCAGAATTTACAGTATTCACTACATAGTTGAAAAACAGTGGCTGAAACAACAGAAAATAAGACTTTTAATGAGTTTTTAATGACTCAACAGTGGTCATATATATGTACATACACACTTACACTCACACACAGACACTTTTGCACCTACTGTTTGGTCTGTTCTGTTGTTGAATTTGTTTATTCTATTCATTTTCTATAGTTGATTTAACCCTTAAAGGCCCAACCAGCTTCATATTAGCTTTAGCTGGACGGTGGACACCCTATATACAGCACATCTGTTGTATTTCTTTTACTGATCATTTGCCTGTATTGTCCCATTAATTTAACAGCTACATTGCCATATAATTTCAGGCTGTAGTGCTGCAAACACTGAGTACTAAGGGAAACCACATATAAACCAAGAGGGTCTGTTGTAAAGGTATGTCTCCATCAATAAGAACCAGTGAACATCAAGTGAAAAATCTTACTGCCTCCCATTATATACAGTATGTTGGCTTGCCGAGAACCCTTTGTTGTCGTCGACTGGTAACAGTGCCGTGTTAGGTTGGTTTTAAGCTGCATTTGTGTCTGTGGCAATTACCTAATCTAGCCTCCAATACCCTGTGGGGGTTGTGAGGTAATCTTGAAT
Organism: Epinephelus moara; assembly: GCF_006386435.1. Taxonomy (NCBI): domain Eukaryota; kingdom Metazoa; phylum Chordata; class Actinopteri; order Perciformes; family Serranidae; genus Epinephelus; species Epinephelus moara. Next base: position 24,210,873 of record NC_065521.1, read on the forward strand.
GGCGTAATAAGATTTCAGTGTGTACTACCACTATTGACTACTGCTAGACAGCACATTGAGTCTGAGGAGCCCTCGTCGACAGCAATATGTTGCACTTGGCTGCAGCAGGGAAACAGACATCAGACAGACTATGTAAGGAGGTGTGATCCCTTTAAACAATGGACTAAAACAGGAACACTGTTACTGGACAGAAACAGTGGACCTCCGCCATCCTGCCATGGAGGGGTCAACTGCAAAAAAAGTGAGTTGTTTTCTTTCACCTTTACTGATGTCTGGTGAATGAGAGGACATCGTCCGGTCTGGTGGCCATCTGTCACAGGCTCTGTCAGGCTGTAAGTGTAACCTCAATGAGCTTACAGTCAGGGTTTTTATTGAATTCTACATGTCTAATAGAGTTTCGATCTCTCTTCATATTATGTACATTATGGACAAAAATAACACACTATTGGTGGGACAATCTATCTATTCAGTTATTGAATCAGATGTCCAGAAATGTTTCAGTGCATTAAAGCATGAAACTGCTTTAGTTCAGTTTGATATAATACACAAAGGGGCCCTTGAACATAGTAACCATCAAACTGACATGGTTGGAAACCAACATAAATGCAACACAAGCGCAAGCATTATGTTATACTGTGTCCCTTGTATTAATAGTAAAATAGCCAGAAGCTCATTTTTCTATGCTACACTCTTCTTATAGAACAACCTATCCCTGCATATTAAACAAAGCCAAAGATCATTTTTAAAACAAAAGTTAAGGAGGATTTGTGGGGAGGATTGAAGGTTCACCTTTGAGGGAGGGAAGTTAAACCATGGGTTGTGAGTTGGACGAGGGTTGGGCAGGTTTATAGTGAAATTTGTGTGTTGTGTGCAATGATTTGCATGTTTCTATGTATTGTTTGTTGTTTCCACTGAGGGCCGCCTTGGAAATAAATGTTTTAAGTAATGTTTTAAGTGCTATCCTTAGGGATTTTTGTCTGATAATTCTCCTTTGAGTTGGTGTGCTTTTAAATTCCTAATAAAAAAACTTGAAGTTATACTAATGAACGTGTTATTGCTTTTCATGCGTACTTAAATGGTCCATTGATTCTCAAATTATTCAGTGTACTTCAGAACAAAATCTTTACATTTTAGGGAGTTTCATGTTCCAATACATGTTAATACTGTTGATGTTTCTGAAGGTAAGATGATCTCAGACAGTCAGCAGGTGATAGAACAATTCAGAGTGTCTGTTCTGGAGAGAAAGAAGAGATTAGGTGGAGTGATTTTGCTGGACTCCATCCCAGCCCTGCAGGCTCTGACTGGAACAATGGCTTGCATCAGGTCAGACACCCGTCAGGTTATTTGTCAGCTCAACCTCTCTGCAGGGGCCCGGGGAGGGACAGGATCTGGAGGCTTATGTCTGTGACAGGAACAGTAAAAGGCACAATCCCAAACACGGCTCTGAGCTCCAAGAATCCCAGGAGCAGAGCTCAGGGATCTTATGGTCAGCTACAGGGCAGTTTACAACAGAAATATATGACTTCGTCTGAGAAAGGCTTCCTCAGATCACTAACAACAGCGTCTACCATCTGTTACCTGCTCAATATGATCCCTTCCTCCTGGTTATCTGGTTTCAGGGGGTGTGGCAGGGAGCTATCTGCCTGATTGTCCTACAGTATGTCTATCCACTGTTGTACATTATTTTCCCTTTTAATCACTGGTGGAACTTTGGTCATGTTTTGCCAAAGACAATCATTGTCTGGCCAGACCTATGTCACTGACAGAGCTGTTACGTCACCTTCGTGCTACAAGTAAACACAGCTCACCTGCTTAAGTTACACAGCGGGCACTGTCCCTTCCTGCTCTTACAGTATCTAATTATACCCTCTGTCCTATCAGGTGAAGATCAGAATAAAGACATTTTGATACATCACTGTTAACGTGTTTGGTTCAGCTGGTGGCTCTGAAATAATAATGTACGTGACAAATTACTAACAGGGTGCTTCTTCTTTTATATTATTTTACATGTTCTGATTGGCAGAAACCAGGATATGGACATCACAAAAAAGGTATCTAAAGAGAAAACATACTCTGAAGTTAAAACAAACACTTAATGATACTGATGATTAGAATATATGTTTAATAGAAGTGTCACTCACATGTCACCAATCAAATATTTGATTGCTTTATCTATGTGATCTCCCAAATTGATGAATAAGTCTATTAGAATGATTAACTGATCTATCAATCAAATATTTGATTAACAGTTTATTTGTATAGGCTAAGTACTTACCTGATTGTTCAAATTACTGTTGTTTTTTCCATTTTTAAATGTATTTACTTTGTGACTGAAATCTCACATTAACAACATTCAGTTGTGTCAAACGATAATATTAATCTAGATCAAACCTGATCAGTTAGAAGTTAACAGATGGTCAACAAGTAGTGATATAAGTTGTTTTGTGTTGCTCAGAGACGTCTATTGGCCGCACATCTCTGTCCCGTCAGTCCACAGCAGACTGCAGTGGTGACGAGCTGACTCAGCCGAAAAAACTTAACGGTTCCTCAGTGGAGCTGCCGAGCTACCATAACCTGCACCGGGAGCTGCTGCTCAGTCATAAACGGTACAGGAAACACCTCTCTCTGATCTTACTGTGGTCAGCATGAAACAGAGCTGTGCATGGTGGATTGTGTGTGTAACTGTGACTCTGACTGACCCTGCAGTGGCCTGCTGCTGGAGGAGAAACCAGAACTGAAGCGAGTGTTGGAGCAGCGCAGACTGGAGCTCCATAAGGGAGAGGAGATGGCCCGACAGCAGCCCTCAGACCTGGAACAGGAGCTCCGCAAGAGGCAGCAGAAGCTGCAAGAGGTACATAACAAACAGCTGAGAGACAATCAGTCATGAATAAAGCAATGGTAAATACAAATAAATCCAAACACACAGGAGGTGTTTTCATTGTTACCACAAGGCTTTGGGCATAAAAGAGACTCTAAGGGCCAATATGGAGAGTAACGCAACATTTCCTCAAGTACAACACAAAGTACAATTTTAAGATGAAATTGAATTGAATGGATTTTTTCATTGATAATATATATTAAAAAGTATATACATTTATAGATAAATAATGCATGCACTCCGCGACCAGGAGGCATCACATATTTATACAATTTTGTCAAAAGGGTACAAAGCTGTATTAAGATGTGATGCTTCCTGGTGATAAGTGCATGCAATAATACTCCCTTTTAACAATTCAATTTCACCTCAAAATTGTGTTTAAGCACTGAATCAATGTACTTAGTTACCTTCCACTAATGACTATTGGTATTGGCCCTTCAGGTACTTTTACACTACTTGAGTATTTCCATTTTCTGGAACATTACACTTCTACTTTATTAAATTTTAAAGGAAAATATTGTGCTTAAAGGTCCAGTATGTAGGATTTAGGGGCATCTAGTGGTGAGGTTGCAGAACTGAAACTTGCTCCATGATTCAGGAGTGTAGGAGAGGTGGCTGAAGCGAAAACGCAAAAACATGAAAGGCCTCAGGCTACTGTAGAACGACATGGTGGCCTCTGTGGAAGAGGACCCACACCATATGTAGATATATATGTCTCATTCTAAGGTAACAAAAATACAAGGATTCTTATTTACAGGTGATTATACACTAATGACAACATAGCTGTGAATATAATATACATCCATCCATTTTCATCCATTTATCCGATGCCCAGTCGCAGGGGCAGCAGGCCACGCAATGCACCCCAGACGTCCCTCTCCCCAGCAACGCTTTCCACCTCCTCCTGGGGGACCCCAAGGTGTTCCCAAATGAGATATGTAATCTCTCCAGTGTGTTCTGGGTCTGCCTGGGCCCCCTATCAGTGGGACATGCCTGAAACACCTCCAGTGGGAGGTGTCCAAGACGCATCCTGATCAGATGCCCGAACCACCTCAACTGATCCCTTTCAACGCAAAGGAGCAGCGGCTTTACTCCGAGCTCCCTCTGGATGTCCGGGTCCTTACCCTATCTCTAAGGCTGAGCCCAGCCACCCCACGGAGGAAACTCATTTCGTCTGCTTGTATCTGCGATCTCATTCTTTCGGTCACTACCCAGAGCTCATAACCATAGATGAGGGTTGGGACGTACAGTGGTGTGAAAAAGTGTTTGCCCCCTTCCTGATTTCTTACTTTTTTGCATGTTTTCCGCACTTAAATGTTTCAGATCATCAAACAAATTTAAACATTAGTCAAAGATAACACAAGTAAACACAAAATGCAGTTTTTAAATGAAGGGTTTTATTAATGAGGAAGAAAAAAATCCAAAGCTACATGGCCCTGTGTGAAAAAGTGTTTGCCCCCTAAACCTAATAACTGGTTGGGCCACCCTTAGCAGCAACTACTGCAATCAAGCGTTTGCGATAACTTGCAATGAGTCTTTTACAACGCTGTGGAGGAATTTTGGCCCACTCATCTTTGCAGAATTGTTGTAATTCAGCCACATTGGAGGGTTTTCGAGCATGAACCGCCTTTTTAAGGTCATGCCACAGCATCTCAATAGGATTCAGGTCAGGACTTTGACTAGGCCACTCCAAAGTCTTCATTTTGTTTTTCTTCAGCCATTCAGAGGTGGACTTGCTGGTGTGTTTTGGATCATTGTCCTGCTGTAGAACCCAAGTTCGCTTCAGCTTGAGGTCACGAACAGATGGCCGGACATTCTCCTTCAGGATTTTTTGGTAGACAGCAGAATTCATGCTTCCATTTATCACAGCAAGTCTTCCAGGTCCTGAAGCAGCAAAACAGCCCCAGACCATCACACTGCCACCACCATATTTTACTGTTGGTATGATGTTCTTTTTCTGAAATGCGGTGTTACTTTTACGCCAGATGTAATGGGACACAGACCTTCCAAAAAGTTCAACTTTTGTCTCGTCAGTCCACAGAATATTTTCCCAAAAGTCTTGGGGATCATCAAGATGTTTTCTGGCAAAAATGAGACGAGCCTTAATGTTCTTTTTGCTTAGCAGTGGTTTTCGTCTTGGAACTCTGCCATGCAGGCCATTTTTGCCCAGTCTCTTTCTTATGGTGGAGTCATGAACACTGACCTTAACTGAGGCAAGTGATGCCTGCAGTTCTTTAGATGTTGTTGTGGGGTCTTTTGTCACCTCTTGGATGAGTCGTCGCTGCGCTCTTGGGGTAATTTTGGTCGGCCGGCCACTCCTGGGAAAGTTCACCACTGTTCCGTGTTTTCGCCATTTGTGGATAATGGCTCTCACTGTGGTTCGCTGGAGTCCCAAAGCTTTAGAAATGGCTTTATAACCTTTTCCAGACTGATAGATTTCAATTACTTTTTTTCTCATTTGTTCCTGAATTTCTTTGGATCTCGGCATGATGTCTGTAGCTTTTGAGGATCTTTTGGTCTACTTCACTTTGTCAGGTAGGTCCTATTTAAGTGATTTCTAGATTGGGAACAGGTGTGCAGTAATCAGGCCTGGGTGTGGCTACAGAAATTGAACTCAGGTGTGATCAACCACAGTTATGTTTTAACAGGAGCTGGGGGGCAAACACTTTTTCACACAGGGCCATGTAGCTTTGGATTTTTTTCTTCCTCATTAATAAAACCCTTCATTTAAAAACTGCATTTTGTGTTTACTTGTGTTATCTTTGACTAATGTTTAAATTTGTTTGATGATCTGAAACATTTAAGTGTGGAAAACATGCAAAAAAGTAAGAAATCAGGAAGGGGGCAAACACTTTTTCACACCACTGTAGATGGACCAGTAAATCGAAAGCTTTGCCTTCTGGCTCAGCTCCCTCTTCAGACATCACTGCAGAAGCCGCAGCAAACTACCGATCCATCTCACACGCCATCATACACTTCATCCATTATATACAGTTTTTGCCAATAGATGCCCCTCAGTCATACACTATAGACCTTTAATATTTCACTACCTGACAGCTGAAGTTTCAAATTTAGATTTCTTTGATACGCTTATAAATACACTGCATTGTTAAAGGTGAAACCAGTGTCTCCCAAATTTTTTGTCTTTGACCCCTTAGAGAAAAGCACCAAACGTTTCAGATGGCTTCATTTAAATAACAGTTCAACATCCAAAGAGGTCAAATTATTCAGTATTTCGTTAAAAAAAAGCAAAGGTGAGTGAACAGTCCAAAAGAGTAAAATAAATGTGTGTAGCAGAACTTTGTTTTTTCTTCTTTCTTACCGGTTTCAATAGATTTATCTTGTGATCCCTACACCGGGGACACAACCCCTAGGCTGGAAACCAACAACTACCTGTGTATATAAGTAATTATTAGCAACACCTTTAAATCTGTGTTTATGCCAAAATACTATTTAACCACGGTGACTCAAATTTTGTTACCATACTGCCCTTAGTCTGGACTAACTGGATGGTGTATGACACTAACTGGCTGAGAGCTGATTTGTCTTTTGTCTCTCCCAGTATGAGCAGGAGGAGATCAGGCGGCGAGAGAACCAGCAGAAGATCCCAGAGTTTGTCCGTGTGAAGGACAACCTGAGGCGGACACAGACGTCTGAGCAGTGAGGCCTCACGGCTCCCATCAGCCCCTGCAGAATCTCACCATAGTGGCCCTATCTTCATGTTCACTGTTTGCTGAGTTACACATAAAAAAATCAAATCAGGCACCAGCTCACTACACATCTCTTAGTGAATTTTAAATTACATTTTGAGACATCAGAATCTGTGTGAGGAATCATGTGTACCAGAAAACACATATTTAGAAAATCTTATAACTTTGTCACTGTTGTGTTTCTGATGAGGGAGTGGAAGTGCTCATTTTTTATTCACAATTATGTGGTTGAAGGAAAGAGGATGGATATTTTTTATGTTTTTTTATGGTCATTCATTTTTTTTTTCAACTTCTCATGCCTCCTCTTGGATTAAAGAAGTATCAGGGTGTTTTATTGTTTTTTGTGGAAAGGTCACACAAGTCAAATTCTATAAGACCACTACATGATTATTAACAGAGACATTTTTCAACAGAGCTGTTTTGTAATGATAGAAATCCCCCACAAGTGTGCATGTCTGTGTATTTGTTCCTGTCATGACTTTTGATTTTTAGTGTATCTGCCGTGTGATGTGGAAATAAAGGCTCTATGGTTTGCAGAGATGTGTTGTTTGTTGGACACAATGCAAAGCACTGGGGGCTGATTTGCATGCAGCTCTTCTCCCTGAGGACTCTCACACTTCTTTCACATGGATATGTGACTTTGTTTAATTAGCTGATCTTTTCATTCCATCACGGGATGAGAGGAGAAAGCACAGGCCATCTGGAGGAGGCTTTTCAGGATATAGAGGCTAGGAATCCTCAAGGGCCTGGTTAAGGCACTGGAAACATTTGGGATGGTCAGGGAAGCCACCGACTGCAGGCAAATAAAAGTAGCCTGTTTGTTATATCAGAGTTGCATTTGGATTACTTTAGTAGCTCATACACAAATTAGACACAAATTGCGACATGTACTTAGTGTTGTAAGACATAATCAGATCTTCTAAGTCAATATATTCAGCAAAATAAAGAATCAAAAATAAAAATACTTGCATTTTTCTGTTGTAGCTCATTGAGGTGAAGCTGATTTGAACTGCTTTATATACTGTTAGCTCAATATGTAACAGCACAAGATATTGTCTGTCAAGAGTGCTGGTTTCATTTCAACATCAGGGGTGGACACATATGAAACTGAGGTGTTGGGGGTCCCCCACCAAACAAATTCTGATCATCAAACACTTAATTTCCTGCATTTTGGTAAACTTTTATGAACTGATTTTTTTTATTTTTCTGGATAACTTCATGATGTAAATAAATTTAATTGTGTCAAAATAAAAGTCCTCTACAACTGGCATGTTTTTTTTGGAGGGGGAAAATGCACATGTTCAGAATCAGAATCAGAAATACTTTATTGATCCCCGAGGGGAAATTATTTATGTTACAGGTGCTCCTTCATATTCATATTGAGGGGGATGTGTCCTTTACCCACTCACCCACCCCAAAATCTACACCAATGTTGTACATGCTCATAAGATCTAAGATCTAATCTGCAAATTAAAAAGAAACAGTGGCTGTCAAATAAATGTACTGGAGAAAAAAGTATGTTTCCCTCTGAAATGTGTAGGAGAATTACTTGTCAAGTAGCATAAAAAATAAATACTCATAAATGTTTATCAAATTTGTACAGCAAATGTTACTCTTTACAACTGCACATGATATAAAAAATTAAATAAGGCAAAAAATTACAACATCAACTTCAATTCTGAGCATCAAACACTTAATTTTCTGCATTCTGGTGAATTTGTATCCATCAATTTGTGCATTTTCTGTATACCTTCATGGTGTAAGTATTTCTAATTATGTCAAAATAAAAGCCCTCTACTACTTTTATGTTTTTTACTGGAGGGAAAAAATGCACATGTTCTAAATACTGAGGGGAATGTGTCCCCTACGCATCCACCCCCTGAAATCTACACCAATGTTGTCCATGCCCATAAGAGATTTATAATTTCCCCTCAGGGGATTAATAAAGTATATAAAATCAAATCAATCAAAATTAAAAATTAAATCTTAATCTGCAAATTAACTAGAAACAGTGGCGGTCAAATAAATGTAGTAGAGTAAAAAGTATGTTTCCCTCCTAAAGTAGAAGAATTAGTTGTCTACTAGCGTAAAATAGAAATACTCATATAAGTATACAAAATTTGAACTTACATACAGTATTTGAGCAAATGTTACTTTTCACTACTGTTTGTGTTACAGAAAATAATAATAAATGAATAAACAAGGCAAAATATTACAAGATCAAAATAAACAAATTAAACATCAAGCTATATTTTATATATATGTGCCTGAACAGAATGTATGCTATCAGCAATCAAAAGTAGTAACATCTGTCTCTAAAATATAATTAGGCAATGTTTTAATGTATTTTTGGACTAGTAACTGTAACAGTGGCTGTCAAATAAATATAGTGGAGTAAAAAGTACAACACTCCCACTGAAATGTAGTGGAGTGGAAGTAGCCTGTTAAGTAGCATAAAATAGAAATACTCATAAAAGTATATCAAATTTGATTTTTTATGTTGCCTGTTCTTGGGTTAATGTGTGGCTCATCTTGTCCCAAACACCACTCTTTGGTCTTTTTTCATCATGATGGCGGAAGGAAGAGGTGACTGTGGTCTTGTTCACCACCACCACTTATTCACTTACTCACCAGCTGTCCTGGGTTTTACCAAAACTCCTCTCCCTCTGCCTATTCTTCTTTTGTGCCTCTGCTCAAATTAAAAGCCCCTCAGTGAGTCGCGTGCTGCGGTGTCAATACGCAGAGCGTGTCTGGAGAGCAGCGTCGGACCAAACCATTCCAAAATGACTCTGGGGAGTCCCGCGGCACCACTAAATGTACATTTCCCCGTTAAAAAAATTACGTAAGTGAAAATGAATCATCTTAAGAGAGTATACAGAGCAAACAATACGTCTTGGAGTAAATATAAGGAGATATTTGTCAGCAAATAAACACTTTAGCTGAAGTCAGTTAAGCGCTCCCCCCTCACCGGGACAGTGGATTTGACTGAAACAGATGTCCCAAGCGTCGCTCTCTGACCAGAGAAAGTCTGAACTCCTCCTGCTGCTGAGATGCTGTAGAGGAGCTGATATACTCTATTAGGTGAGTACACCAGACTTTCTGTAAGTAATAATATGATATACAAAGAGAAAACATTAGAATAACCAGTTTTAAGCGAGGGTGAAGTGGGTGAGGCGAGGGATGCTGTTGTAAGTCGATAAACTTTAGATAGCCGTTGTAGGTTAGCTTAACTCAATTTGCTATTTGGGCTGTATGTAACTCTTAAAACATGTCATTAAGATAAGTGTTCACTCCTTTTCAGTGTTTTGAGTACATTTACTGAAGTTATGTACCTAACTACAATCATGAGGTACTTGTAATTTAATGGAGTATTTAATTTTCTGCTACTTTCTTCTTCTTTAACACCTAAAATCAGAGGGAAATATTGTACTCATTTGACAGTTATAGTTAGTAGTCACTTTACATATTAAAATGTTAAATGCAAAACATAAAAATATGATGCACATATTTTTGGTACTGTATGTTTCTTTTACAGATAATACCTCTACTTTTATTTAAGTAAAATCTGACATGCATGATTTGAAGTGGAATATTTGCAAAACTTTGTTAAACATCTGTTAAATAAAGGTATCCTTATACAAACAATCAAAACCCCTCCACATTACAGCAATCAGACTAAGCGAGTATGATTAATGAAAACAAACCAGCTACTATCTGGAAGACTGTGTTGAGTCACTTGCAGTTCAATCACATGCTCTGTGTCGCGCCGTGAATATGAACAGGTTGCTTTCACTGACAAACAACTCCTCAGGATTTATGTGGGGCGGCAGGCTGGTTGGTGGCAGTTGTTTGTGCCCACAGGAGCTGAATAAACACAATCTCCTACAGTCCACATGTTGACAGGCATGCAGTCCTACTGTGGTGCTAAAGACAACACCTCAGTGTTGCTGTGCCCCTGGAGTCCCCCCTGGTCTTTTGTAACCGGTGGGTAGTGTGGGTGAAAAGCTGGAACCACATCCTGCTAAGAGCCTGAGATGACCATCAGTGTCCATTCAGAGGCCTCAGAAATGATGACTCAGAGGGACAAGGTGTCATGATCCCCAGTCAGCCCTTCAGCCTGTGGAGAACAATGGAGCATCTCTTCTTGCCCTGTGTATTTACGCTGTCGTTGGGCTGTGACAGAGCTTGTGTGTCTGGCCAGCATATGGCCTCCAGTGACTGAGAGCAGGCCGATATGGTGCTTATTACCCCTGTATTGTCTCTGCTGGAAAACTAAGACCCCTGCACTCCTTAACAATGTTGATCTGACAAAGGAAAGAGGCTGAGAGTGTTTGAGTCTTTGATACAGACTGCTCATAACCTTGGTTTTTTATGTCATCACAGCCGCTTGACTGCATTTTGCTGCAGTCTGTGGAGTTTCCACACTCAGCACTGCTTCTTAAGACAAAGATCTGACTCCAGTGACGCGCTTTGTAACACAACACTTCATTTTTTTTCCTCCTGCCGCTCCCCCACATTGATGCACTTCTCTTCCAGCAGCCCATATTGTGCTCACAGTGGATTCATTTTGCTGAATGGATTTTGGCTTTTCATCAGACTCTGAAATAAGGCATGCTGTAAAGTCGTTTGGTTTCTTCCATAGTATCAGCATTCAGTGGAGAGTCTTAATTACAGGGTTTGAACAGGCCTCGGTCTGGTTTCAGGCATCCCTCACTGTTTCCTCGGCGAGGCTGGTCCCCATCGGTAATTCCAGGGCCGACCACAGTGGTAATGAGCGCGGCGGTGGTGGCTGCATTCCAGGAGATCGCAGCTCCAAAGGCTCATGGGAAAGGGTGGTGGGGGAAGTCTGTGAGACAGTGAATCCACATCATGATCTCTTGCAATAAACACCCCACTTCCGTAGATGTTACTCTATCACGGTCTGGTGAACAGCGAGGATGGGTGGGATGCTCAGCTCCCATCCCTTACACTTTCCTAGATAGTCGTCATTAGCGGTGATCACATATGCCGCAATTAAGATGTTATGACTACATCAATCACGCTGGGTGGAGACTGCTATCAGCAGCTATCCCTCCAGGAAATGGATTGCTATTCCTGTTACACTCAATCAAGAAAAAGTATTGTTTTTTGGCTCTCCGCAACAGTATGATTTCAACGCTGCCATGTCTCCAGGTTTTTGTGAAAGCTATGACAAATGGCATCAACGTCTTGGCAATAAGCTGCAACTTCTACTGAGATCTGCTGTTTTACGCGAACCCACCCACCCACCCACTCACTCAGCCTAGACCTCCGACCACAGACTCTTGTGAAAGTCTTCAGAGAGTTATGGGGTGTAAGTGGGTAAATCCCACATTACCCTGCCTGTCTCTGATTACCGGACTGGATTTTTGTTGACGTCTTTAGGTTTAGATTGCTGCAGTGTGGAGCCATGTGTCTGAGAGTACAGCAGGCCTCGACCTTGCACAGTAAAAACTCAGCACTGTTCCTCTCCCCACCTCTCACTGCAGCCTTGTCTCAATATTGGCCCAACAACGCTGCTCGGGCCTGAAGCAGAGTTGTCAGCAGATATTGCGCCCACAGCAGATTATTGAGGCTGGTTGGTGGATACAGGGCCTTTGTTGCAGTGTTGTTTTACTGACTCAAGCTGCCCTGTGCCTCATTGTGCTATATGGCTGCTCATAGCTGCGTCAGTTCACATGAGTTGTGGAATTGAATGGGTCAGGCCTATGGGACGCATAATAATATCCTGTCTATCTGTATCCTCCCGGTCCATACAGGAAAGGGCCTGATACCAATCTGCAAACATAGAGGATGAGACGAGAGTTGAGGATTACACACAGCCGCCTTAGAAACACACTCATGCATGTGGTGTCTGTTTTCATCTCACCTTGCCCTTCCCCTTTATTCCTGACACATCATTTACTTCTTACATGAGCCTTGGTTGCATGATATTAATACAGAAACTGCTGTAGGAGTCATCAAGTTCATGAACTATCATTTTATGAATGTGTGGCATTGAAGCAATAAGTGAGGCTAATAATATCCTGTAATCATGTTAGTGCCTGTAACGCTGTCTCTTGTGATCTGCTGGCGTTCTTTAAAAAAAAGCCTAGGGTAGAGGCAGGCATGTGAGATCCAGAAAAAATTAATTGACCTAAAAAACTGGAAATAAGGGCAGTAAGTTCTCTCTCTCTCGTCTCATGGTGATATCACCAAAACAGAAACACAAACCCCCCCATGCTGGGTTTTAAAAGCCCCGTCTTATTCCTAAATGTTATCTCCAATTTGTTGTTGTCATTGTTTTCCTCTCCTGGCTGTCGTTCCTCTCTGCATCTCGTTTTTTTGTTTATTAGCAGTCAGATGTTTGGTGGACAGCAACAATGGAACAGAGCAGGCCATAAACATGCCTGTTTGTGAAAGTGTGTTAGTGAAATGGGCAGCATTGCACAGGAGTCAGCAGGGACCTTGTGATCTGATGCTGTGCGGACAAACCCAGCATTGAGACATTCTTCCACTTCAAAGCCCCCAGAGGGTTTTCTGGACACTGGTTGAATGGGAGCGAAGGGAGGGGTTGCGTGGGGGGAACAGGTGCAGTCCATGAGTGGGGTAATTCCTGCTGCCATCTGCTTTTTTTTTCGGGGTCTGGGCTCTTTAAACGCCCTCTGACACGCCTCATGGCGACACGCTCCCCTAGCCAGCCGCACCATGCCCCGTCACCATGGCACCACGATTCGGATTAACCCCTGCACATGTGCCGAGTCAACCGTGGGGTCTGCCTCTTTTGTGAGGGAGCATGAGAAGGAGAAAGAGGTGGAGGAGGAGGAGGGGGGAGATGGAGAGCTGCATGGATAAGTGTGTGAAAGGACACTCGCCGGCCTTTCACTTTTGTTAAGTAAAGCAGCAGGAGGGAGCGTGAATGAAGCCATGTGGTAGGAAGACAACAGGGGAATCTGAAGTCTTAGAAGTGATCAATTTAATTTTCAATAATCACTGTGAAATGTCCTTATTTCAACAGGTACTTCTAAGAACTGAAGAGCAGACAGTCAAGATGACGGCCATCGAGAGTAAAGAGGAGATCAGTGACACTGACAGTGGGATTATTGTGCACTCTGGTAAGAACATCAACACAAAATACAGAATCTGATTTCCACTTATGTCATGTAAAGCTTTGACTTGCATAATCAATGTAAAACACAATGATACTCCTGATATTCAAACAGCAAGCTAAGGAAAATGTTGCATGTCATATTGTTATATTTATTTATTCTAACAACACACCACTAGCTCATTTTAAGATTATTAAACATTTAAGAGGAAGTCTTGAATAAACTAAATAAATAATCAACAAATTGCAATAAATTCAAGGCAGATGTAAATTTTGATTAACTTTATCATCCCAAAGGAAATTAGATTCACAATGTAGGCACAAAAAAATAACACTTCATATATGTTTGTTTATAAATGTAGTGCCAGATGGGATGAAAGAATTCCTGGGTCATCTGTAAGAGGCATATAAATTATATATAGTAGAAATTTCTATGGCTGATACAGATCCTGATGAGGAAAGCCTGATCTGATCTCTTCTGTGTTCACTGCAGGTCCAGACAGCCCCACGTCCCCGGTGAAGGACCTGACCACCAACACCAGAGCCCTGAAGCTGAAGCACCAGTCTCTGGAGGAGCGTCTGGAGCTCTGCCTGCTGGAGCTCAGGAAGCTCTGCATCAGGGAGGCAGTAAGTATTGTGTAGATGATAACATGTACACATTATCAGTATATTATTTTATGCTTTGATTAGTTACAATGAACTTTTCAGTACTTCCAAATGAGCTGCTGATTTGCAGAAATGCATTTCATTACTTTTTTGTAACACTTTTACTTTGAATTCACAGGAGCTGACAGGTAAACTGCCCTCAGACTATCCTCTGATGCCTGAAGAGAAGCCACCTCGCGTCAGAAGGAGAATTGGAGCCTCCTTCAAGCTTGACGAAGGTCTGATCCATCTGGATAAACAGGTGCGGGCCTCCATCAATGTTTAAAGATAGAGATTAAGCAAAAAAGACTTCAATTAATCAGCCAAAACTAAATGTCAGCATTTATTATTGACCGTAGGATTCAGAGTTGCAAGTGCTGGAAACTGACTTGGCCCTGCAGCGGCAGATTTACGAAGCGGCCCGCAAGCTCTCCCTGGAGGACAATCTCAGTAAGCCACAGAGGAAGAGCCGGCTGCAGCAGTGCAAGAGGGAGGAGAAGAAGGTGAAGACGCTGCAGGAGGCCGTTTTCCAGCAAAGGATCAAAAGCGAATGCAACTCACCGTGCATCAGCATCTCAGCCAGCCAAAACAAAGGTGCTTGACACTGCTGCCCTCCTCAGGCCAAACTGTGCACTGCACTCATGAACACATACAGAGGGGGTTTGATGCACACTTTTAAAATGTTTCCTTTCCTGTTTGCAGATCTGAGCATGTCTGACGACAGTTCCCTGTCTGATGTGGTGGCCCTGGATGATGGTGAGTGGGGAGTACATTTATACATGCTTTGATTTAAAACATACAATAAAACAAAGTATGAATTAGAAAGATATTCGTGACAGATGATGTAGATTGGAGATATTTTGGAGCAGCATGATACAGAGCGTTTGATGTTGTCCGTGATCTTCCGCAGATGTGGACTCGCCCATCCCTCTGTCTCCTCCAGTGATGGGCACTTCCTATTCAGACCCCCTCCAGCTGTCAGCCACGACTCTTCAGTCGTCCTTACAATCATCAAGCCAGCTCAGTGTGGAGTACGAGCGCTCTCCCATCCAGAACTCTCCTTGGAAAGAGTCCAGTCTGGATCAGCCCTACCAGAAGGCCACAAAACCTCTGTCTGCTTGCAGCAGCAGGTCCAGGTAAGAGTCTGAAGTGTGATAGCAACACATCGAATGCACAACTACGCCGTGTAGAGTGTGTCTCAACATCATTATAAGACAGAAAAGAAAAAGAAATACACAAAACAAAACAAGGGGATTACTGTCAGTATTCAGTCTGTGTGACGCTGTACTTCTGCCACGGGCTTGCCTTTTATGAGGGGCGGCACAAGGTTCAGTAAAGATACCACCGACAGGACGTATTGCATATCTAACATCACTCTTTCTTTTTTTTGTCGTGTGCAGTAGTCCAGCAGGAACCCAGGTGTCTGCAGAGACCAGCATCATTCCTCTGTCTCAGTTTATAAAGAATGCAGCCCTGCGTCACAACCACTCCACCAGCGCCCCCTCCACCCCAGAGCTGCATGTACGCCGACAATACTCCCAGTCCTTCAGGTATACAGAGAAGTCAGATAGTACTCTAATCCACAATAAGCATGACAATGTGTGTGCTATAATTTTACATTCTCTCTATGTATGTCTCCTCAGACTTCCTAAAAGTAAGACACCTGCTGACAAGGAGCACCTCAGCTCAGAGAACAATCGAGGGCGAGCCAGGCTGCCCCAGCGGAACTGCGTAGCTGACTTTAAGGTGCGCTCTCCAGAGTACTCCCCCTTGCGCCCTTACCAGTCCAGCTCAGAGGACAGCAGCTCGGAGCACTCGTCCTCCTCCTATATTAGTTCTCCAGGCAGGGACAGACCCACTGAGATTCCGAAGCTCTGCCCGCCGCCTTATGGATTCCACTTTGGTGCACAAAAGAAAGGGCTCTCCAGCTTCTCCAGCTCACATAAGAACAACAACCAGTCTCAGCCCAGCCCTGGCTACATCAGGGCAATGGCAGAAGATGGCCCCCTCTCCCCTCAAGACCTGGACATGGGAATGTGCTTCATCTCCTCCCCTCCTCCTGTGACACACAGCCCTCAGCAAAGACAGTGGCAAGAGGGAGCATCGTCTCCGAGGAGAATCCTAAAGCCCCCTCCACCTTACACCAGGCTGGTGCGAACGCCCTCACTGAAGGAGTACCCGAACCACGCCATCAGACTGATGCCCAGGGAGATCGTGTCAGAGGAGTTGAAGTCCTGGCATCAGAGGAATCAGCTGCAGAAGTTACGTCCGAGCTGCATGGATCAGCAGAGCCCCCTGAGTGTCAAGAGCCCCACTTCACCTCATCTGCCTCCATTTAAACAGGTTGGTACTGTGATTGATACAACACTAAAATAGGCTGCTAACACGAGAGTTTTAATATGTATTGGTGCTGCAGCCAGTCTGTTGATTATTATCAGGATGAATCGATCGTTTGCTCTATTCATCATCATAAAATCAGTAAAAAATGTCCATAGCAGTGTCCTGGTGTCACAGGTGACGTCTTCAAATGTCTTGGCTCATCTGAACAACACTCCCAAACCCTCCCAAATATTCAGTTTACAGTGAAGTTAAGGGAGCTGTATGTGACATTCAGAACATTAATATAGCAGCAAACAACTATTTGCTATGTAAAAATATAGTGGAGTAAGGGCGTCCTGAGCATAGATGTATAAAGAGAATTGGTTACAATGTTGGAGGTGTGACAGTCATTCCTAAAAAATTTGCTCTGTAGTGCACAAATCCAAAAAAGCTCGATTTCCGCTGTTGAAATGACCTGGATCTTGCGCACTGTGGAGCCCATAGAGCACTGTAACTGGAGACATGCGTTGGCCTAGCATGGCCAATCGGCTAACTTTGGGTTTAGCCCTCCGCTAACTTGAACATACAACTTGACTGTTATCAGACCAAATGGATCAAATCCTGATAGTGAAACAAGTCATTTCATGGTGGTTGAGACGTTCTAAAAAATAAATCCAGTAATTTACAGATGTCTCTTTCACAATGTAAGTCTATGAGAAAGACACTTTTTAGGCTGAATGGCATCACATGACACCCCCCTACGTTGTAATTCGACATTCAACCAATCTGTGAAATTGACTTTAAAGCCTGTCGCTGTTCCTGGGGGCTTGGTCGAGTAGAGAATGAAGTCACGCTCCTTCTGTGTGCATTGTATTTCGAGCTTCTCTGTTATTTGGTGTGGTAGAGGATCCAGCAGCATGTGCGTGTTAGTGCGTGTGGGTCCCTGTGTGTGTAACCCACTGGCTAGCTAATAGACTTTTTCACAGCAGACATTTTGACATGTCATGATAGAAAAAAACGTAGGTGTATTTAATTACATTAATCATGCCGCTGTTAGCATCATTAGCAGCTAGCTGCTGGTATAGACACCTCCATGTTGAGAGCTGAGTGCAGACAACATGTGCAGCTCTTTTAAGACAGAGAAAAGCAACAAATCCTGGTATTTGAGAAGCTGGAACCAACAAATTTGCTGATTAATGTTCTTTTGCTCAACTAATTGTATATACAGTATATTCATGTACAAAATGCATAACTTGAACACTGATTTCATGACTGTCCTCACAGGGTTCGGGTAATGTGATCCTCCAGAGAGCTGCAGACGGGACTCCAATGCAGTGGTTCATTGCAGAGGATTCTGAGATCGTGAGCCAGGTGTAACTCGAGACCTCTGCTCCTCTGCAGTGTGTTCAGTAGGATGTGTTAATTTATCTCTGTATTTATTAAGGCTCTCTGTGAGATTGTGTGTTGACATGATGCAGAAAACGTGGAGCTATCGGTGCCCCGATGAGCACACTTCTCTCTCGTCTTTTAATTTAAAACTTGTAAGGTGTAATGCCAGTTTTATTTATTTTAAATTGTTTTCTAATAGATGTTTCTAAACCTCCTGAGGTGAATTTAGGTTCTTACAAAAACAGATTTTAAAACAAACTTGCTGTGGTTTCAGTAATTTCTTTGTGTCTGGCACACATTTTGCACATGAAATTAATCTGCAGTAGTTTTCAAATAAGCTTTTTCATTCCTAATATAATTATTAATATTCTACTATATTTATCTGTGAAAGTTTCCCCTCGTAACATGAAGAATTATTACTAAAATGTTGATACACCTTTTAAAATGTATTGCTCTTCTTTATATAGTTAAAATTTAACATCTAGCCATGACGTGAAGTGAGCTGAATTTTAACGTTTGCTATTAACTCTTAATAATTAATCACTGATGCCTTAAATGGTGGTTTGATGAATGTGTTCACTGCAGTATGGTGTTTTCTTACTAACCAAGTGATTGTATCAGTTTTGATATGTTTTGTATATTTATAATTAAAAAAAATACAGTTGAAAGTGTTTGGCTTTGTCGTCTTATGTATTTAAAAACACATTAACAAGCAAAGGTGTTTCACACAATGTTTTATATTCATATATAAACACTGATAAGAGGTGTTTCAGCTGGTCTACACACTTATTGTTCACAGTACAGTCACAGACTTCAGACAACATGCTGATCATGGCTCAGGTGCGTCCTCATGATGCTTCCACAAGAAGAGAGTTAATGTCACGACACTCAAAAGCACGAACAGGTACACGCAGAGGAGCGCCCAGCGACAACGGTACAACCAGTGAGTCAGAGGACGATGTCTCCACACAGACCCACACCTGAGGAGAGCAGGCAGTTGGTCAGTGTTTGTCCAGAGGAAATATCATCACTGTTGTCCTTTAAAGCATGTGTTGACTTACGTGCTCACAGAAAGTTGTTGGTAAATATTCGTGCTCTTTTTATCCTTTTCTGCTTTTTTCTTTGATAGCTCAGCTTTGCCCTTGTGTCTGTGTCGCAGAGTATCCATAGAGGAGCTGCAACAAAGACAGTTACATTATGTTTTTACAGTACAGTGTCAATGCAGTGTTGCAAAGGGTGGACAAAATAGCAAAAAAGGCCTTCACTGATGTTTTTTGAGGCTGTAGTTTGTAATGGTTTTTAATATATAGTGTCACAGTTTATTCCCAGGTTCACAGTCCACAGAGGGCAGAGAATAAAATAGATGTTTCCACACATTGAAAAAAGTAATCCTTATCTCACATGAAACTGTCACTATCAATACCAATTAACACCATTCTACAAATTTAGGTACAATTAACTCACTCAAGGGTCCCTTGGCAAAAACGAGCTGTGGGTTCCTACTGAGCACCATCCAACAACAACAATCAGTGCATTTCTTCCCAGAAACTGAGTATATAATCATGAAACATAGGGAAGGACAGGGCCTCAACCTTTTAGCTTTCAATAGTACAACTCCTGATGGTCTGTTTGGGAGCTGTTATGAAGTTTAAGATTTCAGGATGTGACCTTTTGCACGTTTGTGTAACAGACGAACCAACAATTCAGACAGCAAATAAGCTTTCTGAAAAATAATTCAATGATGCTTGGACTTGCATGAAACTTAAACGTTTAGTAAAACATTATTTGAAACTTGTATTGTTGCTCTTGGAATTAATCTTTTTTTCTGAGCAGAAACAACACAGGTGATACTAATAACACGAATGAGGGCTGTTAATTAAAGGGACAGTTCACCCCAAAATAAAAGAAAAAAAACCTACATATTTTCCCTCTTACCTGTAGTGCTGTTTATCAGTCTAGATTGTTTAGGTGTGAGTTGCCAAATGTTGGAGATATCAGCCATAGAGATGTCTGCCTTCTCTCTAATATAATGGAACTAGATGGGACTCGGCTTGTGGTGATCAAAGCGCCAAAAAATACATTTGAAAAACTCAACAGCAATGTCTCTTTCCAGAAATCATGACCTGGTAACTCTAGATAATCCACAGACCTTGTTGTGAGCAGTTTCATGTAGGAACTATTTTTTTCTACCAAACTACACCCACCAACCTTGTCACTGTGCAAAAGGAAGCGTGCATCTACTCAAGACAGAGTGAGATGTAAACATTAATAGCATCCTCTTGGTTGAGCTGTAAAATCAGCTAGGATGTACAGGAGATGCATGTTTCTTTCCTTCTTTTTTGGTGCTTATTTATCTGAGCACCACAAGCCAAGTGCCATCTAGTTCCATTATACTGGAGAGAAGGCAGACAACTCTATGGCTGAAATCTCTAACATCTGGCAACTCACACCAAAACAATGTAGATTGATACATAGCACAACCGGTAAAAGAGAAAATGTTCATTTTTGATTTGGGGGTGAACTGTTACAATATTGACCAAAAAAAAAAAAATCAAGAGCTTCAGAAAATTTGGTGTTCACTGGAAGCTATATTAGCGTGTGGTGTTTCTGCTTTTTTGCACGACAGGGATTTGTACCTTTTCTTGTGTATCTTCCTGATGGCCGGTTGTTTTGATGGGAGGCACTCTGGGGTGGGGTTGACGTTGGGGTTGGGAGGTGGAGGAGGCTCAGCAGCAGCTAGAGCTTCAGACGGAGTTTCATCTGGATCCACTGGCCTGAGGGAAAAAACAGAAAAAGGAAATCAGGTGATGTAGACTCTCTGATCATGTGGCCCAAATACAAAGCATAAACTCAGAGTCTCTAGTTGACCTGTCATCTACTGAGTAGTCGTCGTCCTTGGTAACAGCAGGGCAGCTGAACTTGGAGCTCAGGGGGGCAGACGAGCAGGTGAGGAAGGACTCCTTGCTGAAGGACCTCGGAGGAGCGGCTCGCTTCTTTACTTCTCCTTTTAAAGCCTCCTGTAGAGACAAAGGTGAAGATACTTATTTTGGTTTCTGAAATATAACATTTGTACGTTCACTAAAGAAACCTCCTTACCTGGATTTGACTGGGAATCAGTGACATACTGACTCTGCGACGACCACTGTTTTGGAAGAACTGAAATAAAAGGCAGACTGATGTGATGAACAGGTAGCTGCTTCCATATCAGATGGAACAACAAGCCAATTATCTGCATACCTGCTGAGAGTTTTTCTTTCTGCCCCCACTGTCATCTTGATCTAAAAGAAGGGGCACAGTCAAATATTGCACATGATGGCAGAGCAAGACAAACATCACAAGACAGAACATCAGAGACCTGGTGATGCTCTGCCATCAATGATGCTTCTGCAGGAGGTCTGCTGCTGGATGGTCTTCTTGGCCTCCTCCAGCTCTGTCGCATCTCTCTCATGTCGCCTCTTTAGATTCTCCACATGAGCCACCATCAGCTCCACGGCATGACTAACCCGGGCCTCCTATCAGAGAAAGCGTAATATTATATATAACCATGATCCTCAGTGTACTCACATACACAAATGTGTTTTTACCCGCTGCAGAAACTTTGATTATTGCTTATTTGGTGAGTAATAAATCTTTAATGGGTTTTAGGGACATTAAAGTACTGATTGGTGGCTTTTTGTACACTGTGGGCTTCCACACTAATAAATAATATTATTCAAGGTATACCACGCAAGATTTAACTAAAAAATGTATGGACTAGTACAGAAGTAATCCCTCTCAATCATCACCTATGATCCACAAGAAGTGTGTGGTGGTGTATTTTTCTGCAGAGACTCTTCTTTTCTTATTATTTTGCTGTGGTAGAGATGTCAATAAGCGTGTATCCCCACAACGCTCAGATGAGGTTGGTTTATAAAAAGGCAGCAACTAGGGTGTCATCACGATACAATATTATATTGATTCTTTAGACAACAATATAATAACTGCTGACATCACAAAGTCTGCAACAATACGATTTTGATTTGATTCAGTTCAGGAGCCTGCTGTGATCAAAATGAGATGATATCAGTAAATATCCGCATTGTCTTTTACTAGGCTACTTGTCATTGTTTGCCTAGCGCTAGACCACTAACACTGTTTGAAGGTTTACAGTAGGAAGGAGGTATGTTTGGACAGGGATGGTGACTAAGATGTGCCATGGGGATTTAAAAATGAAGATGTATCTTAACCTCCTGAGACCCGAATTTTTGTTCTGTATGTTTTTTTAATTTCTCCTAGCTATTTGGGATCAGTAGGACCTGATAACTACAAAAAACGAAACACTGTTAAAAATAATTAAGCCCCAGTGTCCTCAAATGAGACGATAATAAAGTCTCAATGTCTTCAAACGAGTACTTCCTAATTAACAGTGTCTTAGTTTGTTACTGTAGCTAAAATTAGTCACATTTGTACTCCATATCGAACTACAAACATTATTAATCATAAATAAACAAGTTTCAACCATAAAATATGATCAGATTTTGGACCTTGTCCACTTATATGTAGGGATCGGCTGCAGATTGACTCAGCAGAGATGGCTGCCTTCTTGTTTTTACATGGATTAGTGTATTGTGCTCTTACTACCACTAGATGGCACAACAAAGTGTCCACGAACGAGGACAACAGGTCTAAGTTAAGTAGAATGACATGCAAGGTCAAGTAAACCCAAAATATGATGTCCTCATATGAGGCCACAGGATCTCTCGAGGGTAAAGATAACGATATGTGTGTTTTCACTTTGCATCAGTGATGTTAAATCGTTGATCATTGAACTGATATATAGGTCTGACTCCATGTATCGTTACGCCCCTAGCAGTGATCAGATAGTAGCAGCACACATCCAAGAGAAAGCTACGAAAATCATGGACACAATGCAGAAATATGCACAGACAGCGAGGTGAAACAACAAGTGTACAGAGCTTGTTCCAAAACAAGAATGAATCTGGGGTTGGCTTTCACTTTCACTGGTGAGCACTAAAGGAGAGGTTGAAGAGCAATGTGGAGTTGGCCTGTTTCCTGTTGGACAGGTAGGTGCTGGCAATTAGCTTACTAAGCCTGCTAAAGTATCAGCTTTTCCATTACAACAAATGTAACATTCCTACAATAGTCAGAATGTTGTGTTTACAAAAAGTAAGCAACAATTCCTGCATAGTATACCTTTAACCAATGATTAAGTTATGAATAGAAACATATAAACCCTTGATGAGAATGTCTTAAATTGGTGGTTACCAATTGTTCAACCAAAAAAGTTATTTTTAATTCTCAAATTGGTTTATTTGACTAATTGAAAATAAAATAGGCTTAAATAATGTGGAAGTATTCAGTTTATCATAAGGAAAAAAGCAGCAATCAGAGATAAGTCAGAAAAACAAACATATTCATGATTTATAAGCAACGTATCTCTTAAATCATTTGTGACCCCTCACTTAATCTGAGACCCTTTTTGGGGCCCCGACCCACAGCTTGGGAACCACAGTCTTGAGTGTGGTGATCCGAGGAGCGTCAGTGTACCTGGTGTACAGCACCAAGCACCTCTGCTGTGTTGGAGATTCGCTCCACAGTCCCAGCCAGGATGTCCAGAGACAGCTCCAGCCTCTGCAGGATCTTACTGCGCTTACTGTCCAGACACAGGCCCTTCAGCATCTGAAAACACACACAAACACACACACACATGTGCACCTGCTCTCTGGTGTCTGCTATTCAGGCTTATTTCACATCATCTGACATTTTACTGCACCTCCAGGGTCTCCCTGCCTCTGGTCAGCTCCAGCTGGATGTTCTCCTCAGCCAGGTTGCGGGCGTGCTCCTCCGCCTGCAGCCTCTGCTTCAGGGTGTACTGGTCACAGCGAAAGGCCATAGCGATCTGAGAGAAGGCCGTCTGAGAGCGAGAACATTTATTTGACTCAGGTTTTCGATGCACCCTCAAAGCTGAGATGTTTATGTTTTGTCTGCTATCTTTGTTTTAGGATTGATTTTCAGATCTTATTGATTACTTTAAGGCCCTTCATGGCCTGGCTCCTGATTACATTCAGACCTTTTAATCCCTTATGAACCTTTGTGCAGTTTGAGATCCTCGGGCAGAGGTCTTTTGTCTGTTCCAGAGTCCAGACTGAAGACTAAAGGGTCCTGAGGCTCTGAAACAACCTGCCCAAGGATATTAGGCTGTCTGAGTCACTGACTTCGTTTAAGTCTCTCCTAAAAACTTACTTCTTTTGGAAAGCATATCTGGACTTTATCTGAGTATAAACAGCATGTAATGTGTGGTATATCATGGTGAGCTCACCTCCAGATCTCTCTCTGACATCTCCACACTGTCAGGAAACAAGTGAAAGTTTAATGAACAGTCAGATTAAATAGTGATATCTATAATATGATAGCCTGTGTGTCAGATAAATATTACACTGTGTCACCTGTTGAGGCCTACACGCTCTATGATGGACAGCTCATTCCAGTTTATGACTGGCCGCTCCTCTTGACTGGATTCTGTTGCAAAGAAACAACCCAGTTTGAATGCAGAGCCATGATACTGGTTCCTGGGGCCTCATTTATGGCCACTGTGCACGCACAAAAAGGGGCTTGACATGTGCATGCGCCACGTTCTAAGTATGAATTGGGATTTTTAAAGGGGAAACTTGACAAGGAAATATACGGAAATTTAGGGAACTCTGACCCATGCATACGCACATTTTGGAGACACTGCGTCAACAGATTTCAACAATCTCTTCTAGTACTGTGCATACACTCAGCAGCCACTTTATTAGGAACACCTTGCTAGTCCCAGGTTGGACCCCTTTTGCCTTCAGAACTGCCTTAATTCTTGTTAGCATAGATTCAACAAGGTGCTGGAAACATTCCTCAGAGATTTTGGTCCATATTGACATGATAGCATCACACAGTTGCTGCAGATTTGTTGGTTGCACATCCATGATGAGAATCTCCCGTTCCACCACATCCCAAAGCTGCTCCATTGAGATCTGGTGACTGTGGAGGCCATTGGAGTACAGTGAACTCATTGTCATGTTCAAGAAACCAGTTTGAGATGGTTTGAGCTTTGTGACATGGTGCGTTATCCTGC